>NW_027397082.1:24070507-24201731 GCF_003265705.2 Callorhinus ursinus
AAGGTGGGAAGAGATGGACCAGTGTGAGCCACACTACTGTATTTTAAAATATTCTTCATTGCTTTTTTTTTTTCTTTTTAAGTAGGCTCCATGCCCAGTGTGGAGCCCAACACAGGGCTTGAACTCATGACAGAGATTGTGATCTGAGCTGAAATCAAGAGTCAGATGCCCAACCAACTGAGCCACCCAGGTGCCCTGGTGTCAATTCTTCTTTAATTGTTTGGTAGAATTCTCCCCTTTATTCCTTTTTTTAATTACAAGACTAATTCAAGATCATTGTAAAAAAACAAAAACACTACAGAAATGTGTAACTGTGAACAATTTTATGTGCAGTGTTCCAGGTTTTTCTGTGCTTAAATAAGATTTTTACAGAAATAGGCTGTTGCTGTATGTAATGTTCTCTACATGTGTGTTTTTAATGTACTTGGTAACTTATTTTAGGTTCTGGGCTTAAGTGTTCTGGATCCTGGCTCCGTAAATATACTAGTTGGATTGCTAGTAATATAGTGATATACTAGTTGGGTGATCCCAGGTAAATCACAGATCTTTCTCAGCCTCCGTGTCCTGGTCTCTAAAATAGGGACTGATATGTGTCCTTTCTTAGAAGGTTGTTGTAAGAACCCAATGGCATGGTACATAGAAAAGGACTCTTTGTGGGACGCCTGGGTGGCTCAGTTGTTAAGCGTCTGCCTTCGGCTCAGGTCATGATCCCAGGGTCCTGGGATCGAGTCCCACATCGGGCTCCCTGCTCGGCGGAAAGCCTGCTTCTCCCTCTCCCACTCCCCCTGCTTGTGTTCCCTCTCTTGCTGTCTCTCTCTCTGTCAAATAAATAAAATCTTTTTGTTTTTTTAACAATTTATTTTTTTTTAGATTTTATTTTTATTTGTTTATTTGAGAAAGTGAGAATGAGAGAGAGAGAGAGAGAGAGAGCACATGAGAGGGGGGAGGGTCAGAGGGAGAAGCAGACTCCCCGCTGAGCAGGGAGCCCGATGCGGGACTCGATCCCAGGACTCCAGGATCATGACCTGAGCCGAAGGCAGTTGCCGAACCAACTGAGCCACCCAGGCGCCCCAAATAAATAAAATCTTAAAAAAAAAAAAAAAAGAAAGAAAAGGACTCTTTGTGACCTGTAATGTGTTATGTGGATCTAAAGGACTGTTATTATTGAAACTTACGATTTCCGCCCTTTTTACTTTTCAGATGCTCTGATCCACATCAGTGAATACGTCCCCCAGTGGTAACTTACTCAGTGGTTTCCTTGGAGACAAAGAGTAACTGACCTGCTCTTTCTTTTTGTCCAGGTCACTCCTGGAAGCAAGGCTGCAATAGCTAACTTATGCATTGGAGATGTGATCACCGCCATCGATGGGGAAAATACCAGCAGTATGACACACTTGGAAGCCCAGAACAAAATCAAGGGTTGCACAGACAACATGACTCTCACAGTCACCAGGTAAGGCCCATGGAAATGCTCTGCGCTCAACGGGAAGCTGCATGTGGGCAGGTCGGCCCCACCTGCCTCAGATGCCCCGGAGCCCCAGCTCTGCTGTGTGTGTGCTGCGGACAGGCCCAGGCCGGTGGGTCTATAGGATTGAGATTTTCCCAGGTTGCGTGCTTTTCTCTCGAATTTTCCCAGTGCTTTCTTATAGTGTGGGTGTCTTTCTGTAGGAGCTCTGCATTTTCACTTGCTCCAACATAACCAACCAAAACTTTGAGGAAGTAAAGTCAGTTAAGTATTGTCAGGTAAAATGAAATGAAAATTTCTTCCTGGAAATCACTGAGAATGTACTGAGGATGCTGCTCGTACCACAACCACACCAAGCAGGGGGTAGGCACCAGGAGGTTACAGTAGCAGAGAGAGACGGCAACCCCTTACACAGAATGCACAGAATGCTGCCTGTGAGCTTAAGTGCACTACAAGAAGGAGAGTTGAGTGTTCTCAATGGGTTGCTGTGTGAGGAGAGGGCATTGGGAATTGGAACTGGGGTAGAATTCCCATTCTGCTTCCGTTTAGTCTTGGAGGGGTCCTGCAAGGGCATGATTTCAGGAGAGCTTTGGTTTAACTTTTACCAGCTCCCTCTTTCCTGTTGGATCAAGTGCACATTCTTCAGGGCGCCTGGGTGGCTCAGTCAGTTAAGCGTCTGCCTTCAGCTCAGGTCATGATCTCGGGGTCTTGGAATTGAGCCCCACATTGGGCTCTCTGCTCGGCAGGGAAACTGCTTCTCCTTCTCCCTCTGCTGCTTCCCCTGCTTGTGCTCTCTCTCTGTGTGTCAAATAAATAAACAAAATCTTTAAAAAAAAAATTCACATTCTTCATTCTGATCTTCTGTTAACCTGCTGTTTAATGCCATTAACTTTAGCCTTTACTGCTCTTCATCATGAACCCTTTGTTCAGATTCTTATCTATGAAATATGTTTATCACTTTTTCTACCTTCTGCCACAGGACTGGCAGGAGGACCAAGTGTGAGGCAGGAGGTCTGAATATTTGTATACTTCAGAGCCCTGGCCCCATAGGAGGTGCACCCTTTTTTTTTTTTTTTAAGTAGGCTCTGCACCCAACATTGGACTTGAACTCATGACCCTGAGATCAAGAGTTACATGGTCTACCTACTGAGCCAGCCAGGTGCCCTACACCATTCTTTTCTATCCCCTCAAAAGCACATTTGTCCCTCATTCTCATCTCCATTTCAATCTGAGTCCAGACCTTTTCTAAGACATTCATTCATTATTTTTTTTACTCATTTGCCAGTGAATTCAACAGGTGTCTCTCGTGTCAGTCTGGTACCATGCTTGGCTCTCTCACCATACAGGATAGGCATAAATATTCTCTCGCTCTTGGAGAGGGAAAAAACTACACCAATGAAAGCCAGGACTAGACTGAGGTTGTTGATGTGTGATCAGTACAAAGAAATCCTTTGCATGCGCAAGAAGAGAGGCATCCCTTTTATTTGGGCCAGCCACACTTCACGAAGAATAAGTTGGTTACCTGGTCTGGCTCAGGAACACTGGGGGAGGGAAAGGAGGAGCTCGGTCCATCCTGACCGAAGTGCGGCAGCATGAGGCTGCTCAGGAGCGGGGAGCGGGGCGCAGGCCGGTGTGCTGGGGGCCGTGACACAGTATAGTAAGAGAGGGTGAGGCTGGAAGAGGTCTGAGCCACATGGGGAGCCCCTCTGGGCTGAGTGCGGGCCGCCACCGGACAAGATGTCATCCTATTGGCAAACGGAGGGGAAGGCGGGTGGCAGAGCCCTAGTTCAGAGGCCAGAACTCAGGCCCTAAGAGGGGGCCTTTTCTGGATTTTAGTATATATTATTTAGCATGAATGGAACAATAGCTTTGGCAATCTGTTGCAGATCTGAACAAAAAATCTGGTCTCCCCTGGTGACAGAGGAAGGGAGACGTCATCCATACAAGATGAATTTAGCCTCTGAACCCCAGGTAAGTACTTGTTCACCATTGCCTCCACCGCTTCTGCCTTCTCTGCCTTCCACACGGCTTAGCACACCCCCGATTCTCCAGCCCTGGCGGCCTGGGCTGAGGCCAGGAGAGCCCGCCGCTGACACCATGGGGACCTGGCTCCTGTTCGCTCCTTCCCGTAAGGGAGTGCGGCGTGGACAGAGCTGGAAAACCCCCGGGGCAGGGACACTGGCCCTGGACGCAGAGCAGGAGAAGGGATACAGGAAGTGAGGGGCCGCCTTCCTGCACGGAATAGGGTGAAGGACCGCGGTGACGTCAGGGAGCTGGCTCAGCTCACCGTGGATCTCAGATTCACACGAATCAAACCAGGGAGAAAACAAGTGTTAGGTCCTGAGGCCTGGAGCCAAGAGGCAAGACGTGATGGTTACCTCACCTCTCCTCCCTGGGCCCCACTCTGGTTTCCATGAGCCTTCCGCTGGAACTCTCTCATCTCTGTAGAAGTGAGACTTCTGGTGAGACCCCAAAGTCTCAGAATAAAGTGGCAGTTCAGACTGAGACCGTGCTAGGCAGTCGGTGTCCCAATTTGTCAGCCAAACAATTTCTGAGGACAAGAGGCTCTCTGAAGATTCCATATTTGTAAACAAGTCTCGCAGTAGTTAGATTACAAGTGATTTTATTTCTTTCTTCCTTAATTGCATCTCCTAAATTACCTACAATGAATGGGTATTCTTTTGAAATAAGGGGAAAAAACTTTAGCATGTTTAGAACATTTTTGTAAAATTTCTCATCCTGGCCTGCTCCTTTTTACCAAGTATGTGTCTTGGATACATTAATGAATTATTAATAATAAGTTAATAAATAGCGGGGCCTGACTGAGTCAGTGGAACATGCAACTCTTGATCTCGGGGTGTAGAGATTACTTAAAAATACAAAAATCTTTAAAAAAGTTAATAAATTGATAATGGCTTCTGAAAACTTCTCTTAGACTGGTTTGTGATTGTTATATATTTAACCCCAATTGAAGATTTGAACTTTAACTTTTTTCTAAATTTGGGACACTACTTACTTTTTATGGTGAATCAAGATAAAATAAAAAGGTAACAGGTAGTTATCCTTTATGCATGACAGAAACTTCTATGAAAATATGGAAAAAAAAATGAACTCATGGAGTGCATCGTGTGGATAAATTGAGTGGTTGTTTAAAAGTCAGATTTTCTCAAAGGTATCCATTAGAATTTCTGAGATGTTGTCCTACAACATTTTTTTTTCCTTAATATGATAAAAATCATACTCAAGAAATCCTAAGAGTTACATTAAGGACCATTTTGCATCTGGCATTTCAAAACCGGCATGAACATGTTACTCTGTACAGCTCCTGTAAGGAAAGCTGATAGAGTGGCACTCAGTCTGTAAACCAACAGTTTTGCAAACTAATTTTATTTTTTATTATTTTTTAAAAGTTTATATAGATATGTATTTTTTTTTATTTTTTATTTTTTTAGTAATCTCTACACCCAACATGGGGCTCAAACTCACAACCCCACGATCAGGAGTTGCAGGCTCTTCCAAATGAGCCAGGCAGGTGCCCCATACAAACTAATTTTAAACATGCCATTGTTATTTCCAATTTCCCGAGAAGTTCTTAGTCACTTTGCTGAATTTACTATAAATGTTAAGTTTCAGTGTGTTAAGCTCTCATATATTTTATGAGAGTGATTTTGTTTTAATTTGGTCTACCAAAAATCTTATTGTTACTCAAATAAGGTAATACTACAGTTACACTTTTTCTATGTCTTATGCTTGAGTTTTCATCATAAACATATAATCCGGTCCCTGTATTAATATTTTGAAGGTAGTTCTCTTACTTAAAAAAAGAATTTAAAAAATTCTTTACAAATATTTTAGCATCCAACTTGAGTATATTTTTCTTTTGATTCCAGTAATTCTTTGTTCCTATGAAAAACTTCCCACTCTCCTTTTTCCAAAACCTTCCACTTCCCGTCATTCTAAAATAAAGGAATGAGTAAGAGCAGAGTTCATCTATAATTAAAAGATCTGTTAGTTCATGTAATGCCAACCGCCACCCCAGCTTATCTGAGGTCAGAGTAGTTACACACCTAGTTTATATTTCCTCATTATTGAGTTTCCTTGGAGACTGATAAATACAAAGCCCAAACAATTACATCATCCCTTTCAAAAGGCAGGCCCTGAATTAACCGCCTGACTTCTGGAAAGACTAGTATTCACATGGGGTTAGAGATAATTCCTTTCATGTACAAAACAGATACATACTCCGAAGATTCTCTATAAAATGAAAAATCAGAATTTCCAACCAGAATAATTTTCTATTGACTTCCATTCTCAATGGAAATGTGTTTCTAGGGAGGGAGAAGGGACCGGACGCTGGTCGAAGGTCTGCTGTTTGCCCATCACTGTGCTTGCTACGCTAACATGTCACACCAAGTCCCTGTTGAGAGAAGGCTGTATTGACTTCAATGTAAAGATGAGAAATGGGCTCAGAGAGCTCTCACTTGCCCAGGGCCAAACAGGAAGTGGCTGGGGAAAATTGAGCCAAGACCGAAAACTAGGAATCTTCCTTGGTGCTCAGCATCTTGTGCTGCTCTGAGGAACTGCTGTGGAGAGAACAGAACTGTACCAAAGTCCCAGGCCACCACCGATGTGCAGATCCCCTGCTGTTAATGACTGTATATTATTCCTCACAGTAGTTGTGCCATAAACTTTACTTAACCATGCTTTGATTGCTGCTAAAGTTATTTTCTTAACTAATTATACTTCCCCTTTTTTGGGAGTGATCTCTGTGTACTTAGCTTTTGTCCTAAGTGGACAAAGTGAACTCAATGTGATTTCTACATTAAAACCTCACTGGTTACAACTTGTTAAAAAGGAAGCCTATCTGAATAGTGAAAAAGAAATCTCAATCATAAAAATATTTCCTTGACTTTTATTTAAATCAGTACACAGTGAATTAAGCTGTTACTTTTCATTGTCGTGTTTTCTAAGAAAGCGTGAAAGACTTGAAGTTTTGGTGGAAAAAAGAGAGGAGGGGGGAAAAGGAAGAGCAACAGAAGACCAGAACTCTTTCGGGGCGAGCTGTTCTGGGCCTGGGTGTTAAGAAAGAGACCAGGGTTCAGTACGCCCCAGAAAATAGGGTGCAGGTCGATTTTAGTCGCTGCATAGACGGTGCTGTGGGGTTGGTCCAGAATGTTCACACAGAAAGCACCTTTCTAATTGCATTGTCAGAAAAGTCATGACTTTTAGGAACAGGAATGTTAGTTTAAAAGGTGTCGGGGGCGGGGGTGTTTGTAAAGAAGCTCTGAGCTATTGTAGCTGTAGGAATTATCCAGGGCTCCTGGCAGTCCAGGGAGGGGGTGGAGGGTGCTGTCTCACCTTACAGAAGGAGGGAGCTGAGCACGGAGGAACTCCTGGGCACGCCCCTCTAACAGGAAGCTCCTAGCCTTCCCTCTGCTGAGCCTTGGCCTTCTCCTGCAAGAAACCGCAGATCCCCAGCTCCTTGTATCCCTTCCGGCCAGAGCACTGAGCCACCTCTGCCTCCTCAGCAGCTGCTTCGTCCGGTGGCCCCAAGGCTTCTTATCTTGCTTGTCTGACCTGTTGGATCCTAGGGAATTTGTCTCCACCTTTTAATCGTCTCCTGCTCCACACTGACGCAAGTGACTTCTGTTCTCCTCCTTGTACTGTAATCCCTCTGGAATGTGCCCTGAAAGGGTGTATCAGCTCCAGCTTGGACCATGATGGCCCAAGGCATCTAGGGGTGTAATGCCCGGAGGTGCCCAGCAGCAGACCAGGCCTGACTGGGCCTCAGGGAAGAAGCAGAAGGCGTTGCTGGCGAGCGAAACTGCACCCTCGCCCATCTTGAAGCTTCCCCGCTCATTGCCTGAGTGTCTAGTGGGCCTATCAGAGCCCCTCCGCTGAAGTTTGGTGTTGACCCAGGGCCCCTGTGGCTTTCTTTCTGGCACTCAGCCTGCACTGCCCCTCGAGGGGTGTGCACTGAGCGCCCCCTTGATTTCTCCTCTGATCTCTGCCGACAGGAGGTCCTGCACATAGGCAGTGCCCACAACCGGAGTGCCGTGCCCTTTACCGCCTCGGCGGCCTCCAGCTCTGCCCCCAGGGTCATCACAAACCAGTACAACAACCCAGCTGGCCTCTATTCCTCTGAAAACATCTCCAACTTCAACAACGCCTTGGAGTCAAAGACAGCAGCGGCCGGGCTGGAGACGGACGACGGCAGAGCGTAAGTAGCCCTTGAATTCCCCCTACAGGCCGGTCCTGGAAACGGCCGTTCACAGCAGGGCCAGGTGCGCCCAGACAGGTGGACGGGAGGTTGAGCCTCCTCAAGTCCAGAGAAAAAACTGTCTCCTTTAGCACCGTGCTTTCCTTATTTCTAAAAAGGGGCAAATACCACCTGCCTTGTAGGGTTGTTGTGAACATAAGAAGTAATGTGTAAAATGCCTCGTGCTGTGCCTAGCACAGCTGAATCAAGTATTCACCGAGACCTGTGTTCTTATTTTCTGGATTTCTCGGGTCATTGTCATTTTCTCTGGGATCATCTTCCTTCTTTGGCAGCCCTACTGATTTCTGAGACATTCTTTTGTATTTATAGTTTGGGGCTTCTCCTTGTGTTCACCATCTGGTCTGAGCAAGGGACAGGTACTTCATGATGCAGTTTTTGTGAACGAGCATTTGCTTTTTTTCCCCAGAGTGGCCCCAGTGGAAACAATAGAAGAGAAGTTTGTGAGGATATAAATGTGTGTCTGTCGGTACAGGTTCTGATCGGGGGCAGAGGCGGGGTGGGGGCACTGCAGGTGGACAGGGTGGAGAGGTCTAAGGAAGCCTCTTTCTCAGGGCTAGGGAGGCATGTACCCTCCTGTCACCAGCCATTTGGCCACAGTTGCCTCTAAGTCTTTATCCGCATGGAGGAACTCCCTCTAACAGGAAGGGCAACCAAAGAGTCTGGGATGGAGCAGACACTGGGCTTCCCAGCAGAGGGGGCCCAGTGTCTGCTCCATCCCAGACTCTTTGGTTGGTTGGTTGAAGTAGGCTCCACCCCCAGCGTGGAGCCCAACGCGGGGCTTGAACTCATGACCCTGAGATCAAGACCTGAGCTGAGATCGAGAGTGGCATGCTTACCCGACTGAGCCACCCAGGTGCCCCATCCCAGACTCTTTGAAGATGAATCCAGAAACACTGGGGATACCACAGCCCATAGCAAAGGACCCGGGTTTGAGGAAGGAGAAGAGGAGGTGGGACCAGTTCTCTGTGAGTGAAAAGATGATGGACTAGGTCGTGTGTTGCCCCCTCACCTGCCCAAAGGTGGGAGGGAAGATAAGGACGGAGCTCAGAGTGCAGACGGCGGAGGGCAGAGTGGCCCGTGGGCAGCCCAGAGTGGCTGCAGCAGCGCTGCTCATTCATTAATTTCTGCTGATTAATTTCACGGAAGCCAGAAAGCCGTTTTTTAAATCTGAGACCTGATTTTTAAATGTTGGTGACAGTCAAACTGGTTGGAAAATACCATGTGGTCCAAACCTCGTCTGATCTCGGAGCATCTTTCCCACTTGGAATCCTCAGTTCTTGTTGTATTCCCTCTGAAGCCCGTTTGCTGTTCAGTTTCTCCCTGACTCACCTTTAACAAGCATCTGCCCAGCTCTTCGGGTGAGTAAATTGCAAACCCATTACTTCAGACGCAGGTTAGGAGAGGTTAAGGCACGGGAGGTTCCAGACGACTTAAATGTGTGGAAAGGGCTGTCGTGGGGACCCCTCAAGGGCTCCTCACCAGACCATGCAGATAGTCGCCCTCTCCCCAGAAGAGGGAGACAGACGTTATTGGGCACCCACTGCATGCAGGTCCCTGTGCCCAGCGCTGAAAGGCTCTGCGATTTCCTTTAAGTTTCTTAGAGTCTAGAAGGAGAGACTCTTTGCTGCGTGACTTTGGCTTTACAAGATATTCAAGGTTACTGACATTTAGTGTAGTAACTAAGGCAAGAGGGCCACTAATGCTGCTGCTTCCCTCAAATTCTGATTCCTGCGGGGCCTTAGTGGCTTGGGAGGACGATACCCTTCCAGGTGACTCCGGGGGCATTTGGGGGTACCTGAGAAAGAATGTTGTGCTGGGCCCCCCGGGCTTTCCACGAACATGCCCCGGGGGAAGCTTTCTCTCAGGCAGCCTCATGGGGAGCCGAGTAGCCGAAACACCACGGGCCATGATCCCTGTTCTTTGCTGCTTTGGTACTGGGGGAGGCTGAGAACGTGACCCTCTTTTACTATCCCAGAGTGGAATGTTCCATGATCTGGATTTAATAACCCAGGAAATGACACATCCTTAATTGAAAGAACTGCTATGCATTGGGAGAAATATGTGCCTGGGAAGTATTTTTAGTTGGGCTTTGGCGGTTTTTCCTTCATTAATGTCTTCTTTCTTCCCTCAGGCTCCCCACCTGCTCCCCCCACTCCAATCTGAAACAATTAAGTCTGAAACTGTCTGGACACTTGCAAGCCTTTCCTCCAGCCCCTATCCCCTCCTATCGCAGACCTCTGGCTGCAGCAGGCGCTGCGTCGTCTTGATATCAAGGCTGTCCTTCCACATTTTCTCAGCACAGGGGGCCGGGATTCTGCCTCATCCCAGACTCTGAGGATAAATCCAGAAACAGTGGGAAGTCCAGCAGCCCATGGCAGAGGCAGGGCCCGCAGGGGCCATGCTGCCCATCGTGGGGTTCTGCTTACCAGCCTGCTTTGGGGAGGCTCACTTGTGCATTCTCAGCAGAGAGAGACTCTCCTGCGTGGCCGGCAGCCGCCGGGTAGCTTGCTTGCTCGCTCAGTCAGCAGAAGTCCCAAGCGCTCACTCACTCCCACTGTTTAGTCTGTAACATTCACCGAGGTTCCAGAATTGGCTCACTTCATACTTTGTGTCTGAGGTCATCACCGATTCCCTGGGGCCCACTTTTGAGTTTCTTTGTCCCCTGCACTTCAAAGCAGCCTAGTGTGTGTGTGTGGCTCCCTGTCTCGTTGGGCATCCCTGGGCCACGTCCCCATGTGACAAGAAAACAGCATTGCTGTTTCCAAATTAAACTGGGATGGCAGGCAAGAGGGTACCATCTGCTGCCTGGCATCCCAGGACACACAAAGCTGAGTGGGACAGCCTTTGGGGCCAGTTCAGCTTAACAGTCATTTATTGAGTGCCCGTTGTGTACCATGTGGGTGAAGGAAGTTTTGCTCTGTTCAACCGAAATCGTTCACCGGCCCTCTGACCTCTTTCAGCTGACCTGAAGGGCTCTGGTCATTTTCTGGTGATTGACGGTCTGGATTTCCCTGTAGATGTGATGCCGCTTTGTACTTTCCTAAAGGTACAAGCCTTGTAGATAGAGGGCCGGTGAATTCCAGGTAGGCCTCCTACCTAGGGCAGACCATGTTAACTTCAGTGACAGCCTCCCCACCTCTAAGGCACACGTAGTGCTTTCTGCCTCAGCAGCAGGTTATTTAGAGAAGGTGGTGACGTGTCAGCACCCAGCACGGGTGCTCAGTGAATGCCAGTTATTACTGATTTCACTGCCTGTGAGCACTCCACACCCACCACTTCATAGTACTAGGGGCTCCACAGGGGCAGAAGCATGTGGATAAGAGTTCTGGAGAAGATGTTGCTATGACTTCCAGTAGACTGCTTTCTTTCCAGCATTGTCGCTAATGTCCAGCCAACCGGTACAGTTCATCACCTTCCTGATGGAGTGGTGGCCTCTTCGTGGCCTGGTGGCTGGACTCCCTTAACCAACACAGTAGTCTAAAGATACTGGCTCTCGCAGCTTGTGTTCTCAGGCAGTCCCCGCCCTCCCCCCGTATACTCATGGGGCATATTTCTAAGCAGGTGCAGTGGAAATAAAGGGATGCATTGTTCTCTATTCACATGATATCAGAGGGATTATATTAACCCTGACTCATTCAGAGCTGGATCAGAAGAAAATCTCTATCATGATGGTGACTGTTTACCCCCTAGCTAAACTTGCCCACGGCCCCCAGAAAACTGGCTCTGGAGTCTGGGTGTTCCTCTGTCTTCTCCTGGGGACCATAATTACTCCTCTGGTTTCTTATTACAGGTCCAACATCTAGACCTTTGAAGACTAAAACTCAGGGAGCCTTCTGGCTAGGCTCCCTTTCCAAAAAGGATTATCTAGGGTTTCTCAATACTGCATGTTTTGGTGGACAATGGGGTAACCGAGTTGAGGCACCTCAGACATGAAGAGTTTTTCTGAGTCAGCCTGCATCCTTCATCCCCACTGACATAACCACCAAGTACTAAAATCTCTGTATTATTTCCAGTTAGCGTTTAGCCCTCTCTCATGTGTGGAAAAGGTTTCTTAAGTTTAATTAAACTTTTTATTTTAAAGTAATTGTAGATTCACATGCAGTTATCGTAGATAATGGAGAAAGGTCCCCTATACCCTTTACCCAGTTCCCCTCAGTGGTACCACCTTGAAAACTAGAGCACATTATCAAAAGAAGAATGTTGACATTCTTAGGAGGAGGAAGACAGGAGATTTCTATCACCACAGGGGTCCCTTGGGTGGTCCTTTTAGGTCATACCCACTCCCCCCCACTCCTGCACCCTCCTTAACCCCTGGCAGCTACTAAGCTATCCACTTCTATACTTCTGTTATTTCAAGAATGTTCTATTAATGGAATCATACAAGAGGTGACTTTTTGGAATTGGCTTTTTTTACTCAGCATAATTCACTGGAAATTCGATTTATTCAGGTTGTTTTATGTACCAATAGTTCCCTTTTTTTTCCTGTTCTAAGGATTTTTTTTTTTCATTGTGGTAAAAAAACACTTAAAATATACCATCTTAACCATTTTTAAGTATACAGGACTGGTAACATACATATACATACACATCATTGTGCAACAGATCTCTAGAACTTTTTCATCTTGCGAAACTGAAATTCTGTATCCACTGAACAGCCCAACTTCCCCCTCCCCCTCTGGGCAGAGGGAGCGGGAGAGAGAATCTTAAGCAGGCTCCACACCCAAGGAGGAGCCTGACGTGGGCTCAGTCAATCAACCCTGAGATCATGACCTGAGCTGAAATCAAGGGTCTTATGCTTACCTGACTGAGCCCTCCAGGCGCCCCTCCAGTCACTCCGCTTCTAAGAGTGACTACTTGAGGTACCTCACATAAGTAGAATCATGTGGTATTTGTCATATTATGGCTGGTTTATTTCACTTAGCATAATGTCAAGGTTCATCCATGTTGCAGCATGTGACAAGACTTTTTTTTTTTTTTTAAGATTTTATTTATTTATTTCACAGACGCAGTGAGAGAGGGAACACAAGCAGGGGGAGTGGGAGAGGGAGGAGCAGGCTTCCTGCCGAGCAGGGAACCCCATATGGGGCTGGGTCCCAGGACCCTGGGATCATGACCTGAGCCAAAGGCAGACGCTTAACGACTGAGCCACCCAGGCGCCCCAACAAGACTTTTTTATTAAGGCTCAGGAACCCGACTCCATTGTCTGTATGTACCACATTTTCTTTATCCATTCATCTGCCAGTGGACATACAGGCTGATCCTACCCCTCAGCAATTGTGACTAATGTTGCAATGAACATGAGTGTGCAAATATCTTTTTCAGATCTTGATTTTAATTCTTTTGGCAAGATACACCAAAATGGGATTGCTGGATTATATGGTAATTTTATTTTTTATTTTTTGAGGAACCTTCATAGCGTTTTCTATAATGCTGTGCTATTTTACATTCCCACCAACAGTGCACGGGGTTCCGATTTCTCCATCCTTACCAACATTTGTGGTTCTGTGGTTTTTTTGGGGATTAGTTATTTATTTTTGTAGCATCTATTCTGTATCCTTTCATATGGTTGCTGGCCAGTATGTATCTTTTTGGAGAAATGTCTGTTCAAGTCCTTTGCCCGTTTTTAAAATCAGGTTATTTGGGTTTTGTTTTGTTTTGTTTTTTTTTGTTACGGAGTTGTAGGAACTCTTTATATACTGTGGATATTAACCCCTTATCAAATATATGGTTAGCAAATATTTTCTCCTATTCCATAGATTGCCTCTTTACCCTGTTGTTTCTTTTGCTATGTAGAAGCTTTTTAGTTTGATGTACTCCCACTTGTCTAATTTTGGTTTTGTTGCCTGTGCCTTTGGTATCATGTTCAAGAAATCATTTCCAAGACTGATGTCCCAAAGCTTTACCCCTATGTTTTCTTCTAGGATTTTATGGTTTCAGGTCTTATATTAAGTCTTTAATCCATTTTTTTAGTTGATTTTTGTATATGGTGAGATAAAGGTCCATTTTCATTCTTTTATATACAGATAACCAGTTTTGAAGAGATTATCCTTTCTGCATTGTATATTCTTGGCATCCTTATCAAAGATCATTTTGACCATATTTACCAGGTTTTTTTTTTTTTTTTCTGGGCTCTATATTTTCTTCCATGGTCTATATGTCTGTCTTTATGCAGGTACCACACTGTTTTGATTACTATAGCTTTGTAATATGTTTTGACATCAGGAAATATACCTAGTTTTGCTTTGCTTTCTCAAGATTGTTTTGGCCATTTGGGGTCCTTTTGAGATTTCATATGAATTTCAGGATGCTTTTTCCTATTTCTGCAAAAAACACCATTGAGTTTTTGATAGGGATTGCATTGAATCTGTAGATTGCTTTCAGTAATATAGACATTTTAACATTATTAATTATTCCAGTCTATAAACATGGACTCGTTTGTGTCCTCTTTAATTTCTTTCATCAGTGTTTTGTAGTTTTCAGTGTACAAGTTTTTCATCTCCTTGCTTAAGTTTATTCTCACAGATTTTATTCATTTGATGCTATTGTAAATGGGATTGTTTTCTTAATTTTCTTTGTGGATTGTTCATTGTTAGTGTGTAGAAACACAATTGATTTTCGTGTGTTGATTTTGTATCCTGCGGCTTTGCTGGACTCCTTTATTATAACGATATTTTTGTTTGTGGGTCTTTAGGATTTTCTATGTATAAGATCATGCCATTTGTAAACAGAGATAATATTCCTTCTTCCTTTCCAATTTGGATGATTTTTATTCCTTTTCTTGCCTAATGCCTAGGCTAGGACTTCAGTACTATGTTGAACAGAAGTGGTGAGAGTGGGCATCCTTGTCTTTTTCCTGAGCTTGGAGGAAAAACTTCTAGTTTTTCACCGTTAAGTATGATGTTAGCTGTGGGCTGGTCATGCATGACCTTTATTATGTTGAAGTGATTTCCTTCTATTCCTGATTTGTTTAGTGTTTTTATCGTGAGAGTATGTTGAATTTTGTCAAATGTGTTTTGTTTTTTTATCAACTGAGCTGACCTTGTGGTTTTTATCTTCCATTCTGTTAATGAAGTAATAATGCTTATTACATTGATTGATTTTGGTATGTTGAGTCATCTTTGCATTCTAGGAATAAATCCCACTTAGTCATGGGTGATTAATCATTTTTAATGTGCTGTTGAATTCCGTTTGCTGAGGATTTTTGCATCAATACTATTAGAGATATTGGTCTGTAGTTTTATTTTCCTGTGGTACCTTTGTCTGGTTTTGGTATCAGGGTAATGCTGGCCTCATAGAATGAGTTTGGAAGTGTTCCCTCCTCTTCAGTTATTTGGAAGACTTTGAGAAGGATTGGTTTCACTTCCTCGTCTTCTTTTTTTAAGATTTATTTATTTATTTGAGAGAGAGAGCGAGAGCGCGTGAGCTTGGGAGGGGAAGGGGCAGAGGGAGAGGTAGGAGAGAGAGAGAATCCCAAGCAGACGCCCTGCTGAGTGTGGAGCCCTACATGGGGTTCAATCCCACAACCCTGAGATCATGACCTGAGTCAGACGCCCAACCAGCTGAGCCACCCAGGTGCCCTGGTGTCAGTTCTTCTTTAATTGGTAGAATTCTCCAGTGAAGCCATCTGGTCCTGGGTTTTTTGTTCTTGGTAGACTTTTGATTACTGAGTCAATCTTGTTATTTATTATAGGTCTGTTCAGATTTTTTCCTTTCATGATTTCATTTTGGTAGGTTGTATGTTTCTAGGAATTTATCTATTCTAGATTATCCAGTTTGTGCATATTGTTCATAATAATGTCTTTTGATCCTTTTTATTTCTATCAGATCCACTGTAATGTCTCTTCTTTCATTTCTGTTTTTTTTGTTATTTGAGTCTTCCCTCTTTTTCTTAGTCTAGCTAAGAGTTTGTCAATCTTGTTGATTTTTTTTAAAAAAACAAACTTAGTTTTGATGATGGTTTTCTATTGTTTTTCTCTTCTCTATTTTGCTTGTTTCTGCTCTAATCTTATTTTCTTCCTTCTGCCAACTTTGAGTTTAGTTCTTTTTTCTTGTCCCTTGAGGTATAAAGTTTGCTTATTTGAGAGCTCTCTTCTTTATTTTTTTTTAAAGATTTTATTTATTTATTTGAGAAAGAGAGAATGAGAGAGAGCACAAGAGGGAAGAGGGTCAGAGGGAGAAGCAGACTCCCTGATGAGCAGGGAGCCCGATGTGGGACTCGATCCTGGGACTCCAGGATCATGACCTGAGCCGAAGGCAGTCGCTTAACCAACTGAGCCACCCGGCGCCCTTAGAGCTCTCTAGGCGCCCTTAGAGCTCTCTTCTTTTTTAATTAGGTGTTTACTGCTGTAAAGTCCCCTCTTAGCTTTTGCCACATTACATAATTTTTAGTATGTTGTTTTTTTTTCATTTTCATTTGTCTCAAAATACTTCCTAATTTCCTTTGCGATTTTTTCTTTGTCCCACTGGTTGTTCAGGAGTGTATTGTTTAGTTTCCAATTTTTTTTTTAATTTTCCAGTTTTCCTTCTGCTATTGATTTTTTCATTCCATTATGGTTAGAAAAGATACTTGGTGATTTCAGTCTTCCTAAATTTAAGATTGTTTTGTGGCCTAACATATTTTTGGAGAATATTCCATATGCACTTGAGAAGAATGTGTATTCTGCTATTCTTGGGTACAGTGTTCTATATGTCTGTTAGGTCCAATTGGTCTACAGTGCGATTCAGTTACCTGTGTTTCCCTATTGATCTTCTGTCTAGTTGTTCTTTCCTGATTTGGCTTTATTCCATGGTATGGATGTCCCACAGATTGTTTGACCATTGACCCATTGAAGGACATTTGGGTTGTGTCTTGTTTTCAGCTCGCTGCTATAAACATTTATGAACACATTTTTGTGCAATCATAAATTTTTATCTCTTTGGAATAGAGGCCCAGGTAGTTAGTTACATGTACATGTTTAATTTTATAAAACTGCTAAACTGTTTTGCAGAGTGTACCATTTTACATTCCTACCCACAGTGTCTGAATAATCAAGTTTTTCCATATCCTCTCTAGCGTTTGGTGCTGTCACTATTTTTGTTTTAGCCATTCTCATGGGGATGAGTAATATCTTATTGTGGTTTTAATTTGCACTTCCCTAGTGGGTAAAGATGTCAGACATCTTTTCACGTGCTTATTTGCCATCAGCATGTCCTCTAGTCCTTTTTCGGGTATCCAGTTTCAAATCCCCCCGGCTTCTGAGCCTCGGCTGCTTTTTCAGAAGCTGCCACCCTCTAGGGAAGAGGGACAGTACGCCCGATAGGGCCACAGAGCAAACGTCAGATGGCGGTGCAGGGTACCAATGCAGACGGATAGGTCTGTGCGCAAGCGCGGCGTCATCTGTGGGGAACAGAGCTCTGTCTACCCAGCCCGCCAGGCCGCCTCCCAGGTCCAAGGAGGCAGGCAGTGGCCCCCAGCAATCTTTCTCAGCAAGTTGAACCACTCCGTCTGTAGGGCTGAAGCCACTCTTACAAGTGCAAGTCAAGTATGCCAGTGACATTCACTCACTCACTGCCCACCCATCCACCCATGTGTCATTCATTCCCATTCCCTTTTAAAAAGAAAACAGGTATATGGGTGAATTTAGGGGTGATTCTCCCCAGGTTACCTCTCCCTCTCCTCTTTCTTTCCCTTTCGTGGTCAGCCTCCTGGGCACTTGGGTTCTCAGGTCCCCGGCTGGAAGCAGAGTCAGCTGCGTCGATGAAAGCTCAGAGAATGAAAGTGCTTTGCTGCTGCCGGGGAAGGTCAAAACGGAAGTAGAAAGACTCATCAGCGGGTCACTTGTGCCGGCTGCAGTGGGGGGGAGGGAAGCCAGCCACGAGCCCTGTCCACGGCCGCTGGCTGGCCTCTGCCTTTGAGGGGGTGATGGACAGGGACCCCAGGCAGGTGATGGGCCACCTTGAGGAGTGGTCTTCACCAAGGTGGGAGTAGAGTCCAGTTTCCCCACTCTGCCTCTGAGACCCCTGAGGTTACTCAGGGCTACTCCTCACTCCTGGACAGGAGCGAAAGGTCTGCCGACCCACACGGCCTCCACTGCCACCACTGGAGGTGAGTGGTGGCCTTGTTACTGCTTAGTGGTGGTCAGGGTCCTCACTTCCCACCAGGCCTTTTTGGTCTTATTATGAACGTATGCATAGGGATGAAACTCAGGCTTCCGACTGAGTTTCTGATGCCACCCCAGAGGGTCCCTGCGGTGCCTCATCCCCGCCTGGTGAGGGTCGAAGGCTAGACTTCCCACAGGCCTCTTCCTACATTGGCTGGAGGAGAAAGGTTCTTACCTCCCAGTGTTGCGTCAGGCTGGCCGCCCCTTTCTCGGTCATTTGGTTAGAGAGAGAGCAGGTCCTTGGAGCTTTTGTCTGAACTCATTGCCCTTTCTGGGTTGCTGCCTCTTCAGCTTCTTGTCTGGGATCTGTGAGGCAGAAAGGGAACTCCAGGAACTCACCAAGGTGTTCTTCCTTGGGTTCCAAGCCCCCTATCTGGTGTGCCTTCTGCTTCCTTCCCAGTCTCATGTTCCTTGTATATGTGATGTCCAGGGATTTTAGTTGTACTTAGTGGGTGGAATAGGGAAAAATATGTCTACTTCATCTTCTGGGGGAGGGTTTTTTTTTTTTTTTAAGATTTTATTTATTTGAGAGAGAGAGTCCGAGCTGGTGGAGGGGCAGAGGGAGAGGGAGAAGCAGGCTCCCCAGTAATCAGGGAGCCCGACAGGGGGCTCGATCCCAGGACCCCGGGATCCTGACCTGAGCCAAAGGCAGATGCTTAACCGACTGAGCCACCCAGGCGCCCCTGGGAGAGA
This sequence comes from Callorhinus ursinus, assembly GCF_003265705.2. Taxonomy (NCBI): domain Eukaryota; kingdom Metazoa; phylum Chordata; class Mammalia; order Carnivora; family Otariidae; genus Callorhinus; species Callorhinus ursinus. Next base: position 24,089,085 of record NW_027397082.1, read on the forward strand.
GATTTTTGTGAAGAGAATATCTTCCCCCTGCCTGGATGCTTCTTACAATTCAAGTAATCCTCCTTTTTGTCCCAGACTTTGTCACACACACACAGGCTGTTTTAGGGAGGAACCAAAGTTGATTGACTATGTGAGAAGACGTGCCATTAAGGTTTATCAGCAGTGGGGATTTTTTTTCTTACGGCCTGCTTGTTTTAGTTGGGATTTATATACGGATTATCAAGTTGCTGCACAGGTGCTGGCTCCAGCTTTTAAAAAAATTAAAGAGCCCCTCATGTCCCCAGTCTGGCCACCTCATTATTTCGACAGAACGGACTTTCATCCCAGGGCTGCTGTGTGGATCCATGTCCCAGAGTCAGGGGGCTGCTGTTCTCTGGTCCTTTGTGACCTTCTGACCTTCCCCCTAGCTGCTCCTTTGGCTAGGACAGGTCTGGGAGTCACACAGGGTCAGCAGGCTCAGCCTCCAGAATCCTCCTCTGCCAGACGAGCTGACTGGAAATTTCTTCTCATTCCAAGGACCACTGGCATCCTTGAATACCTGGCTCTCATGGGGGACAGGCCTGGGGGTCCGGGGCTAAAAGAGTGGGAGAAAATATGAAACATGTAAGTAACATGTTAATAAAACATTAAACATTCCACACCAAGTGTGACTCGGGGAGAAACAAGACCTAGGAAACAAAGAGTGTAAAGTCTAGTTAGCCCAAAGGAGTTGAGTTTTTTGTGTGTTTTTGTGAAGGAGTTGAGTTTGATTGAAAGCTTGTATTTTGTTATTAAATGGTAAAGACTGGGTTCAGAAGAACATGGTAACTTTCAGTGCCCCCTCCTACTTTTTTCCCTGGTGACTCAGTCATGTCCATTATATTTTTGAAACCTTAATCACTTACAGAATTCTTTCTTCCATTGTTGTTAATAAAAATGAGAATGCTTTTTTTTTTGCTCCATTTCGTAGGCATGTTTTTGACCTAGAATTACTTTTGTAACATATTCAGGATATTATTTTTGTTTTTGTTTTTTTAAAGAATTTTTTTTTTTTTAATTCCTGTGTAGTTAAGTGTCCTCTTAATTCCCATCACTTGTTTGCCCCACCCCCTCACGCCACCCACCCACCACCATCAGTTTGTTCTCTCTGTAGTTAAGAGTTTTGGGTTTATCTTTTTTATTCTCTGTTTTATTGATGATACTGTTTTTGAATTAGGTGTATCAGTCCTTGAAATAAGGAATGGATATTGAATGTGTTTTATAAATTGTCAAGTGGTAGAACAATATAATCATTATTGGAGAATAAATAGTAAATTGTTTTCCTTTTTTTAAAATCACAGAAATACTTTACAAAACTATGTGTTGGAAGAATATGTGACGACCTTGTGGTTTGAGCTTTGTCATTTTTAGTGTTCCCTTGGTGGCTTCCAGACATAACCACATACACCAAAGAAGGGGAAGAATTCTCCCAAGAACATTCCATGGTCTGATCTTGATTTTAAAATAGTTCTAAGTGTAATAGGAAAAAATATTTATCAAAAATAATGTAATATGTTTATATAAGGCAAGCTCAGAACTCAAGACCCACAGAGAGAGTCAGGCATACGACTCAACAGGGATGAATAGGTGGGCCAAGGGGAAGACAGTGGCCGTTTGTGAAGACCACTCCTCAAGGTGGGCCCATCACCTGCTCACAGGCCCCAGCAGGTGGGAAGGAGAGAGACAAAGGCAGGGACCAGCCAGCGGTGTGGACAGGGCTGGTGGCTGGCTTCCCTCCCCCCCACTGCAGCCGGCACAAGTGACCTGCTGATGAGTCTTTCTACTTCCGTTTTGACCTTCCCCGGCAGCAGCAAAACACTTCATTCTCTGAGCTTCCATCGACGCAGCTGACTCTGTGTCCAGGGGGACCTGAGAACCCAAGTGCCCGGGAGGCTGACTGGGAGAGAGAGAGAAAGAGGGGTCCCTGGGTGGCTCAGTGGGTTGAGTGTCCAACTCTTGATTTTGGCTTAGTTGTGATCTCAGGGTTGTGAGATCAAAGCCCCACGTAGGGCCCCTGTGCTGGGTGGAGCCTGCTTGGGATTCTTCCTCTTCCCTCTGCCCCTTCCCCTGCTTGCATGCACTTGCTCTCTCTCTCTCTCTCTCTCTCTCTCCAAATGGATAAATAAAATTTTAAAAAATATATAAAAAGAGAAGGAGAGGGAGAGGTAACCTGGGGAGAATCACCCCTATAATCACCCATATACCTGTTTTCTTTTTAAAAGGGAATGGGAATGAATGACACATGGGTGGATGGGTGGGCAGTGAGTGAGTAAATGTCACTGGCATACTTGACTTGCACTTGTAAGAGTGGCTTCAGCCCTACAGACGGAGTGGTTCAACTTGCTGAGAAAGATTGCTGGGGGCCACTGCCTGCCTCCTTGGACCTGGGAGGCGGCCTGGCGGGCTGGGTAGACAGAGCTCTGTTCCCCACAGATGACGCCGCGCTTGCGCATAGACCTATCCGTCTGCATTGGTACCCTGCACCGCCATCTGACGTTTGCTCTGTGGCCCTATCGGGCGTACTGTCCCTCTTCCCTAGAGGGTGGCAGCTTCTGAAAAAGCAGCCGAGGCTCAGAAGCCGGGGGAATCTGGGCCCAGGAGGCTGGGCTGCCATTTCCCCGGCACACCCCCTGGGAAGGTCCCCTGTGACCTCATAGGAGCAAGGAGAGGGTGTTGCACGTTGATCTGTTTGGCAGTTTCCCTTCACGCCCTCATCCTGCTGAGCCCGGGGCCCTGTGCCAGGCACTGATGGGTTGGGAATGTGCTGGTGAACAAGACACACCATGCTCCTGTCCTCCTGGGGCTCGCTGTCTAGGGGGAGAGGGGCAGTGAGGAAACAGACAGATGGACCTAGAGTCCGTGGCACGAGGGTGAGATACAATGGGGGCCGGGGTGGGGGGCCCTCCGGGGAGGGACATCTGAGCAGAGACAGAAACGAAGATGGGAGGGGAGCGCAGCCCCCATGGGGCGACCTGGACAGAGCCCTCCAGGCGCAGGGAGCAGTTAAGTGCAGCGGCTCTGAGGCTGCCGTGTTCTGGAACAGCACAGAGGCTGGTGTGAGGAGAGCCGAGCAGGCAGGGGCTGGCTGGCAGGCCGTGTGTTTGCAGAGAGAAGCAGGGCGGCATTCTTCAGGGCCTTTCTACGTTTTGTCATGGAAATTTACTCCAAAGGAGATGAAATTGATTAAACTAGTATTTTGTTATTAAAACTGTAAGTATTTGGTTCTAAGATGAGAACACTTGGAGCCACATCACGACACAGTGTGATTCTTGTGTTTAGTAGGTCGCTGTGGCCTCCTTTTGGAAATAGGACTGTCCCAGGGCTAAGAACAGCAGTGCAGGGACAAGCGACAAAGGTGGTCCATTGTGCGGGTCCGCGGTGGCTGCCTGGACACACAGTGGGGGTGGGCGTGCTGAGAAGGGGGCTCGGGACAGACTTTGCAAACAGAGCTGACTGGAGTCTCCTTCCGTTTTACCCCTTCCCAGACCAGGCAGCCGAGGCTCCTGGAAAAGCCTGGAAAACAGGTCCTGGGGCGGGGAAACGCGGCCCCAGCTTGGCCTGTCCTGCCCTGGGGAACCGAGCACAGGGCACTTGGTGATTTTCACCCTCACCACCAGCCCTGTGAGCTGTGCAAGGCAGAGACTGCCGTCTCGGAGCCCTTGGCCCTGAGTGCTGCAAGAGTTTATGGAGACCGTCACTCGCTGACAGCACTTTTGAAAGACTTCCATATCGTCAGGAAGAAAGAACACTGCTTCCTGCTCCGTGAGGAGCATGCGTGTGGCCCGTACTGAGGGGACCCAGCCGAGCTTGCGGCGGTCAGGTTGTGGTTGACGTTTCTCCTCTTCTGAATTCTATTTTGACATAATATTGTTTATGTAATTAAGAAAGAAGTGCAGCATTCCCTTTCCACAGGATTAGGCCAGAAAGTAATCTCATTAGTGAAACTCTTTGGGGAAAATAGCCTCTGACTGCATTGAAACAGCAACCAGCTCCGACAGCGGGCACCTCATCACACTGGCAGGAGGTCTGCGGCTGAGTTCAGAGCGGGTTCTGTCCAGTGAGGTCCTTTCTAGCCACCCTTTGATTCAGGACTGTCGTCACTTGGAAGGGGGTGCCTGGCGAATTTTTTTTTTTTCTAACTTCTGGCATGTCCTAACGAATTTCCAAACATTCTTTACAGCTTAGACCATTCTCAGCCTCCAAGCGGACTCGTCATCGACAAAGAATCTGAAGTTTACAAGATGCTTCAAGAGAAACAGGAGTTAAATGAGCCCCCCAAACAATCCACTTCATTCCTGGTTTTGCAGGAAATCCTAGAGTCTGAGGAGAAAGGTAATCCACCCTGCGTGCATGCATGGGTTCAGAGGCTCTTGGGCAAGGTCTGGGTCAGGGTCAGTCGTGGCTGAAACAAAGGTGAGTACAGCCCTGAGCGGGTGGAAGAAGCACATTGGAAAGCATGGCTTTGAAACTGCTAAAAGCTCAGAGAGAGAGAGAGAGAGAGAACAAGCTCCCAGCCACACCTGCCCAGCTGTTTGCTGTCACATGAGCTTTAGGAGGCTGACGTCAGGGTGAGCTTGACTCTTGTGGGATTCTATTCGTCTGTCCCTTGGCCATTTGTTTGGTTTAAGCCTACATCCCATGCTTCTGTGGTGGCTGACGTGTGTGATTGGGTGAAGGCCATGGGCTGTGACAAGCAGAAGGAAAAGGAATCAGCAACACAGAAGCTGGGTGCAGGGCGGTGCTTTTGTTCTTGCTCTCGGGTACATGGACTCCTGAAAGCCAGAGAACCCTCCAGTTTGGCCACATCCTCCCCGGTGACCTTTCTGGGCCTGTTTTCTCCTCGGTCAGTCAGGGGCCAAAATCCTCTCCTCTAAGCTTGGTGTGAGGGTCCAGTGTCCTCACGGCACAAACACCCCCCACCATGACCAGCATACGGGAGGTGCTTCATGCCTGTGATTTTGTTTGCAAACCTTTCAAGAGGCACAAGGTCAGCCTCAGCTCATCCAGGGAGTGAGCCTGATGCCTGAGGCACCGGGGACCACCCGTGTGGCTGTGCCTTGCGGACAGCCCCCCACACTCAGCTCTCTGGCCTTCCCTGAGACGCAAGTGTTTCACCGGAGGCCTGCTTTCCCTTGTTCTCTCTTCCTTTCCCAAAGTGCCCTCCTGTGAAGACAGAGCTGGTGAGGCAGACAATGAAACCTGCTTCACCCGCCCCAAGGGAGGGAGCGACTTGCTTGCTCGGGGCGACCAGTGAGGGCCACAGCTGAGCGCCCTCTGCAAGAGTAACCTCCAGTCCCCAGGTCCCCAGCTCCAGGTTTGGCTTCCTGGGAGTTCTTCTTGAGCTGAGAGTTCCCTACTGACAGACCCAGACCCAGGCTTCTTAGAGAAATTGACAGTTTAGGAGCCCAGGAAGTTACGGGAGAAGTTTTCTTATGCTAAAAGGGCATTGTTCTACCAGCAGTTTCCCCCCTTTGCTTGTTGTACCTGTGCACTTTGGAAGGAATGAGTCATATTCTGTATGAAGTTCCAGTATTAGGGCCAACAGACAAGTGATTTGGGGATCAACCCTAGAGGATACCCGTTTTATCAAAACATGTGAGAAACCACAACTTATCTACTCTGAGTAAGTGGGTGCAAAACCCTTCAATTAAGAGAGGAAAAGTCAGTCCATTCCTGCCCAAATTAGGACATAGACACGGCAGAACTCATCTAGTCAAATACCCTCGTGTCACAGAGAAGGACCTACAGCCCGGGCTCACCAAGCTGCCCTGAGGTGGCAGTTCCATGCTCATCAAGATCTGAATTCCTTCCATCTTGTGCTCCATCTACCAAGCCTGTGGCTTCCATTCTCAAGGTTACCTCATGGCTCTAGTTGGCAGCTGGTGCTCCAGCCATCATGACCACATCCAGGCACCAGGAAGGAAGAAGGGCTGAATGGGGACTCCTTTCAGACCAGCCAGCTTTTTCTTTCCCAGAACTCCCACCCTAGCATTCCATTTAATTTGACCAGAATTTAGTCACATGGCCACATCCAGTTGCAGGAGAGTCTGAGAATTACAGTTCTGTCCTCCCTGGGATGGATATCTTCTTGCTCCAAAGAAAATTTTGCTAAAAAGAAGGGAGATAATGGATCTTATAGTCTCTTCCATATTTCTTAATATGTAGTTGCAGTAAATTTTTACAGAATGAAACAGTGTAAGTTCCAGTTCATACATCTACTGCATGCAAAAGGCTCTTGGGCCAAGGAGCTCACACGCCTGTTTTTATTTGAGATGTAATGGTCAAACTTCAGGGCAGTGTCTGGTACATCGTAAAGCACTCAGTGAGGGCTATTGTCATTTGAGAAGGCCTCGGGTTCATAAAGTAGCACTGCCCTTGCAGCACTGACATCCAGGATCTGCCTGTGACCCACCTGGAGAACACAAGCGGGTTGCCCATCTCTCTAAGCCCTAGTTTCTGCACATGTCCAGGGAGGCTAATAATGGCTACTTTTTTTTAAAAAAAGATTTATTAGAAAGAGAGAGAATGAGCAGGGAGGAGGGGCAGAGGGAGAGGGAGAAGCAGACTCCCCGCTGAGCAGGGAGCCTGATGTGGGACTCCATCCCAGGACCCTGGGATCATGACCTGAGTCGAAGGCAGATGCTTAACTGTGACTGAACCACCCAGGCGCCCTTCACAGATGGTTTGGAGCATTAAGGGAAATGGTGCACATAAAGTGCCAGGCCCACTGACGGTGAGGCCCCACATGGGAGGCTTGGCTGCAGTAGGGTTTGGTGATAAACCTCCAAAAGATTCAATGTGGGTCTTCTCCTTTTGGATGAAATTCAGCCTCTGGACTAGGAGAAAGGGTCCTAGGTTTCTCAAACTTCATCTTACTCTGGATCAAATTCTAGATTTGCAGGGAACAAGGAGGCTTTTTATTCTTTATTTTTGAATTGTGGTGAACTGCTAACATAAGATATACTGTCTTAACCATATTCAAGTGCACAGTTTGGTGGCATCAGCTACATCCGTACCATTGTGCAACCATGAGCACCACCCACCCGCAGAACTCCCTCTTACAGAACTGAAACTCTGTACCCATTCATCACTAGCTCCTCATAGCCCCCTCCCCCAGCCCGTGGAAACCACCACTCTACTTTCTGTTTCCATGAATGTGACTGCTTCAAGCACTTCCTGTGAATGGAATCATACAGCATTTGTCTTTTGTGACTGGTATGTTTCACTTTGCATAATGTCCTGAAGGTTCATCTGTATTGTAGCAGGTGTCAGCATTCCCTTCCTTTTTAAGGCTGAAGATTCTACAGTGTGTCTGTAGCACATCTTGTTTATCATCCATCTGGCCATTTAAGGGGAATTTTAATGAGAGGAGACTTGAAGGAAGCATCAAGGACTGAGAAAACAGTGGACGCTGGGGGCTCTGAGATGAGAAAGCTGGAGACTTTCTCAGGAAGTATCAGGGTGTGCAGGGTTGCAGAGAATCCTCACATGGTCTGGAGTCAGACCATGGAGGACCACCAGGTGCTTGAGGACCATGAATTTGGTTCTTTGGTAATGTGGAGCTCTGGAAGGTTGCCGAGCAGTGAAGCGGACAGAAAAAAAGCTGTGCCTTACTGAACCCATTTTTACTTTTTTCCCAGAAAGCTTTGACATGCAAGTTTCACTGGAAAAAGAGAAATTTGGAAATTTTTATAGCTTCCCAGAGCCCAAAGGGCGCTAATATTTTTACTGTAAGCTTGTTGAGAAGGACAAAATGACATTTCTTTGAGATTGCGCTGTTGGCTGTAAGGGAGAGAAGAAAATGGAGCCAGCAGGTGGCGCTGCAGGGCTGAACACAGCGCCGGCTTAGTCCTGCACAGGGCTGCCTCCTCCCATGCTGTGCCCATTTTCTCTCTCTCTCTCTCTCTCTCTCTCTTAAATCTTGTCTGCGCTCAACCTGGGGCTTGAACTCATGACGTTAAGGTCAAGAGTCTCATGCTCTACTGACTGAGCCAACTAGGTGACCCCTGTCCCCGCCCCAGGCCCAGTTTCATCCAGTTACTTCTCTTTGTTTGGAGAAGGGATGTGGATTCTCCTGCCAAGTGGGGCTCTCCTATTCCTCCTTCCTTCTCTCCTGCCCTCTTGCAAATGCAACCTATAAATTTTCTGCTGGTCAAATGAATTGTGAAAAACAGCCCCATCACCTGAGACCACAACCCCACCCAGCTGGTTCCCTGGGCAATCAGTTTCCCTTCCAAGCCATCTGGGTACGCAGAGATGCCACAGAGTTGCCGTGTTTCCTTCTTTCTCAGGGCAGGCAGTCTGGGTGGCTGCAGCAGCAGGAACCCGCACATGAGGAGGGAGCCTGTTGAGGATGCTTAGAGGCATGAAGCTGGCCACCCGGGCCCTTCTGAGATTCCTGTAGGGAGCCAGGATTAGGGTGACAGGAGGGAAGCATTTGCCCTTGGGTACAGATTTAAGGGGGCACCAAAAACTCAACAATCAAGACAAAAATGATACTTCATTGCAGTGTTTTTTAAAATCACAATTAATGCAAAAAAAAAAAAAAAAGTCTGTAATGAACCAAGTTGAGACTGGGGCCAAGGAAGGGAGGAAGTTTGGGGAAGGCAAAAAGGGACTTGGACTTGGGGTGACCAAAGCACCACGGCAGCTAACCGGGCAGCACCAAGCCTTCCCCCAAGCCTAATCGTGGAGCTTATAGCTAGAAACAGTGGAAACCCTGGGGCCTCCTAACCCCTGCTCCTCTCATGTGCCGCCAGACGGACATCTGTGTCCATCAGTTCCCTAGTGCACTGATGGGGGAACCCTGAGAGGCCACGCCGTCCACACCCCATGTTAGGGCCATTTAAACAGGCTGCTTTTTAAATATTCCCTCGTGCTGTTCTCCATAAGGCACCAGAATCTCCCAGGCTGGCTGGCCCCTGGCGTCAGCCCACAGTGGGCTGCAGAATGCACTTCTTGTTCGTGTTCCATGAGGGCTGCTGGTCGGGCTGTGGGTTGGCCCGGTATGGTGGGGCTGGGCCTGGCTCCGTGAGTCTTCCCATGCCAGGAGCCCAGCACAGGGAGGCGACACTCTTGGGGCCTTGCTGCTAAGACACGGGTCGGAAGCCCATGGGGACAGGACCAAACCACACAAGTGCTCCTCATGCCTCTGCCAGAACAAGGCTCACATCTGCTCCCATGCCATCGGCCAACGCAAGTCATGGGGCCAAACCCAAAGTCTGTGGCGTGGGGCGTATGCTCCACCAAGAATAGGGTTTCCCAGCTTGATGCTGTAGACATTTGGGGCCAGATAAGTCCTCTACCCAGTGGAGCCCAGAAGCACTGCTCTCCAGTTGCGACAACCCAAACTCTTCCCCCCCGGGGACAAAATCACCCCCAGTAGAGAATCACTGACCTACTGGGATGCATGGCAAGGGTAGGGAGGGGACGCACAGTTCTGGACAAAATACACAGTCCACCATCCTAGCCACTTATCAGTGCTCCTTATTTGGATTCATCTCAAGTTCTGGTTCGGAAGCACCAGTCGGCATAGGGGGACCCATTTTCTAGAAGGACAAGAGAACCAGGGCCCTGGTTGGTCAGCCCCGGGACTGGCCAGCCTGGCTGCGGTTACAGCACGACTCTCCCCAGCCCTTCACCTTATGCAGGAAACCGCTCTTGTCCAGTGGTTCCCAGAGCGTGGTTCCCGGACCAGTCACCTGAGCAGCACCTGAGAACTTACTAGAAATGCAACTTCACGGGCCCTGCCCCAGGCCCACTGAAGTAGAAATTGGTGGTGAGGCCCAGTGAGCTGCACTGGAGTCAGCTCTCCACGTCATTCCGACGCACAGTAAAATCTGAGAACAGCTGCTTTTAGTCTGAAGAAATGGGTTTTAATTGGGGACATAGAGTAGGATCTCCTGGGGCCCCTGCCTCTAGAGATGCTCCGTTAGCAGCTCTGGGGAAGAGCCTGGTCTGTGAATTTTAGGGAGTCTCTCCTGGGGCCTGGCCCATCTCCCCCATGCCAGCTCAGAACCACGGGTGTAGAGACTTCCCTGGCTTCTTGGCCACAGCATGCCGGGCCGAGCTGGGGACCATCCAAGCCTTTGTCAAGGCATTTCACCGTTCATTTCCGTGCGTTTATGGAGGCTCCGGTATATGCTCAGCTCCATGCGAGGCTCTGTGGCATGTCGCAAAGTGTATAACACAGGGTCCTGGCGCTGCAGGAATTTGCAGTCCAGTCCCAGCTGACAACAAGACTGCTGACCGGCCAAATAGACGCAGTAATAGTCATTTTGGCCGCTGTTAACGAGCTCCCACAATTGAGTGCTCTGAAGACGTGCTGGACCACGCGGCCCTTCAGCCAGCAGCTTATCTGCTGCAGACACGGCTGACTGCAGGGAGGTCGCTTGCTCTGCTCTGTAGCAGGTGGGTTTTATCCGGCTGCCTGTAGGTGCTCTGCTGTAATGGTTTTGTATTTCTTGTGATGTGGGTTTCTTTCAGCATCTGAATACACTACCTTTTGATGATCGGGTAGCGTCTTTATTTATTCCATCCGTAGAAGTCATCTTGAAGTTCCCATATCCGTATGTGCGTGCATCTAATCAGAATGAAATGTAATTTGTGTTTTGAGGGCCGACTTGGTGCCAGGTACTGTGGGAGGGCTTTGTGTGTATTTTTTTTTTTTTTTATCTTTTTGTACCATGGTGAAGGGGGAAATGAGCTCCTGTTTTATAGAAAAGGAAACTGAGGACCAGAGAGGTTAAGTAACTTTTCCAGGATCACACAGCAGAGTCGGGTCCGTTTGATTCCAGGAACTTTCTGGTACTACGTATAAGCAACTCTGAAAAAGCTAAATGAAACTTCTGCAACCCCACCCTTCCTGGCCAACCCAAGTGTTTTCCTCATTATAGGGGATCCTAACAAGCCCTCGGGTTTCAGAAGTGTCAAGGCTCCGGTCACCAAAGTGGCTGCATCGATTGGAAACGCCCAGAAGTTGCCCATGTGTGACAAATGTGGCACCGGCATTGTGTGAGTATTTGCCTCGCCCCGGTGTCGGAGGCCCCCCAGGTGGGGTAAACCATGCAGCTGTGGAAAGTGCCAGAGTTTGCCCATTTGGGGTGTGATGGGGAAGAATTCCTGCCTGGAAAATGGAGCAGAGAGGCCAAGTGGGCCTTTATGTCCAGAGCCAGGTGTGAAGGTTTTCCTTGGCCGCGGAACCCTTAGGGTGTGACTGATGTCAAACCAGAGAAAGGGCCTCTCTGTTGAAGAGGGAGGGCTTCACGAGTAATGCGCGTGGCCGGTTCCGAGGCCCTGATCCGCCCTTTGATGGGCCGCGTGGAAGGAGCCCCCGGCTGTGGTGCCTCCTTCAGGTGCTTGTCGCTAACGGAGCCCTTTCCTGCCTCCCTCCTGCAGCGGCGTGTTCGTGAAGTTGCGGGACCGCCACCGTCACCCTGAGTGTTACGTGTGCACTGACTGTGGCACCAACCTGAAACAGAAGGGCCACTTCTTTGTGGAGGATCAAATCTACTGTGAAAAGCACGCCCGGGAGCGGGTCACACCCCCTGAGGGCTACGACGTGGTCACCGTGTTCCCCAAGTGACCCCGCAGGCCTCCTCTCCACACTCTGGCCCTCTCCACTCCTGGAAGTTCTTGCTGACTTTGGTTTTACCCCTGCTCATCAAACACCACGTCTCCCTGCCTCTGCTCGCTGACTCACTGGCTGCGTGACGCCTGCTTTTACGATTAACAGAGGATGGTTCTGTTCCGTGCCCCCTTGCCAGCGTCCCTGGGTCTTCTCTTTACCTCAGCTCATCTCTGCTGCAAATGGACATCAGCCACATTTGAACCAAACCGAATTGAGTATGTCTGACATTGAGTTCGGTTTTACTCAATAAATGCATAGACTCCAAGGCAGTGTGTGTCTCTCTCTCATTTCACCGTGCATCCTCGTTCCTGTCTCAGGCCAGATGAGATTTCTGAGGCCTCTCCTCTTGTTTTGGGTTCCCCACTTCTCTGAGATTTGCAGGCCTTCTCCTCCATGTGTGAGAAGATTGACATCTGAATGAGCCATGTTCTCACCTTCCTTTGAAGTTTGCTCCAAATTCTCTTTCTCTGATGCTAATGTAAGATCAGCCTCGTTATGTTGTAACGAAATGATGTCTTCTCTCCTGTCTGGCTGTTCTGGGACTCATCTGAGGAAATGAATGCTTCCCAAACAAGAGATGGAGAGCTTTCCCAGTTGGGCCTTCAGATATTCCCTAACGAGTCCCTCTCTAGGCTGCTAGCTGCCACGACAGCCCCTCTGCTCTGTGAAGGGAAGCACACTCAGGATGGGCATCACCTAGGTGCTAAACTCAGACACCTCTTGGTAGTCCCTTGTGGAATTTTGACGGCAAATAGACATGTTCAGCAGCCACAGTCCGAGAAGGACATGGGACCTGCAGGGATGTGGCTCTGGGTCATACCATCAGGGAAGGCTCAGATACGCAGAGGCGCTGGGTGAGGGTGAGGGGAATCCAGAATGTGTGGTAGAGACTGGAGATAATGAGCCTGAGTTACCAACCTCAGGCGCAGGGGCTGTTGTGACCTTCCTCTTCTAGTGACCTTCCTCATCTAAGCTTCCCACAGGAAAAGCCGGCCCACCAGATCTGGGTGGGGCTGCCTTCAGAAGTCGCATGAAGACTCCCGCAGTGTTGACACTTGCTGCGTCACTCAGATACCCCTTCAGAACCCAAGGACTTGGCCCCCGAGCTGCCCGGAGAGTTGCCAGTGGAGGACCCTGTCCGTCAACCCTCCCAGGGAGTGTCTGACCTGAAGAGAGCTGGCCCATGGCCCCTTTCCCAGGTGGTCCAGTGCCTGCGGAGGTGAGCATATCTGGGCCTGGCCCCCTGCCCCAGCCCTGGACAGCTTTGTAGGCGTCCTCTGAGGCCTCCCTTAAAGCTGTATTGCTCATAGCCAACTTCTCTCCCCGCCCAATTCTGCTTCCCTCCCTCCCTCCCCAACCCCCACCCCAGGTCATGGTCCCAAGGGCACCCCTCCTAAACTTAACCTCTCACTAGCCCCGGGTCACAGTTTGCTTCCTGGGAAAACCAATTTGTGACAACCATGACAGAAACTTCGGAATTTTTTTTTGTTTTTTCCTGAGATGGGATTTATTTGGAGGGTTTTTTCACAGGGACATACCTTAAACTGACTTACCCATTCAAATAACTGATTTTTATGCCATGTCAAAACCTCACCATCAGGGACAAGAGTGGACACAGACCAGGTAGGACTGCTGCCCTGGCCCAGGTAAGAAATGGAAAGGCTGGTACAGGGCAGTGGAGGCGGGAGCGGGGCAGTCACTGGGTTTGAGAGAGATTTTTAACGTAGAGCAGACCGACGTAGGCTGCCCTCCTGTCTCCTTCCTTGACCAGACAACAAAGAGCTTCTCCCCCAGTAATGGGCCCCTAGAGCAGGAGACCTCTCAACTCTGCCAGCCCCATTGTCCTAAGCTGGGAGCTCAGAATGGGAGGAGAAAGTGTGGCAGGTGTGGTCTGGTATCCCCAGTCCCTTGGGCATGAGCTGAAGGTTGGCTCCTTCACCTGCCCCCCTCGTCCACCTCCAAGAGCTCTGCTCTCAAGGAAAGAGTAGCATCTAGAAAGTATATCGGGTGTGATGGTCCCTTACATTGATGGCACTTTACAGATTATAAAATGCATTTATTGTATTGCTCTGCGAGCATCAGAAACCCTACTAACAGGCGATTTCATAGGTGGGGAACCAGGGACTTGGTGCGAATGAGAATTAGAACGTATAGGGTCATGAACGAGCATGCACTGGAATTTACAGGGAACATTGTGGTTTCTGCTCTGGAAGAATGCCTGTGGGTGCAGTCACTTTGGAAAACAGTGTGGAGGTTCCTCAAAAAGTTAAAAATGGAGCTACCCTATGACCGAGCAATTGCAAGACTGGGTATTTACTCCAAAGACACAGATGTAGTGAAAAGAAGGGCCATAGGCACCCCAGTGTTCGAGCAGCAATGTCCACAATAGCCAAACTGTGGAAAGAGCCGACATGCCCTTCAGCAGATGAATGGATAAAGAAGATGTGGTCCATATGTACAATGGAATATTACTCAGCCATCAGAAAGGATGAATACCCAACATTTGCATCAACATGGATGGGACTGGAGGAGATTATGCTAAGTGAAATAAGTCAAGCAGAGAAAGAATTATCACATGGTTTCACTTATTTGTGGAACATAAAGAATAGCACAGAGGACATTAGGAGAAGGAAGGGAAAAATGGAGGGGGGGGAATCCGAGGGAGAGACGAACCATGAGAGACCATGGACTCTGAGCAACAAACTGAGGGTTCTAGAGGGGAGGGGGGAGGGGGGATGGGTTAGCCTGGTGATGGGTATTAAAGAGGGCACGTACTGCATGGAGCACTGGGTGTTGTACGAAAACAATGAATCATGGATCACTACATCAAAAACTAATGATGTAATGTATGGTGACTAACATAATAAAAAAAACTATATATAAAAAAAAAAGAACGCCTGTGGCCAAGGACTGAGAGCATGAGGGGATTTGTTGCAGTGGTTAGGTTGGGGCTGACTGCCCTCCTCCCTCTAAATATTCTCCTGATGCCATGTCGTTGAATCAATTTGAAAAGAATTAGAGTGTCTCTGTCCAGTGGGATTAAGCCAACAAGGACTTGAATTGCTGAAACTATTCAGCCAAACACACACACTGCATTGAAGCAACAGCCAGTTTTGGTGGTAAATATGCCTCAAAACCTTGGCAGAAACATCTGTTGAATTAAGAGAGGGTTTCCTCCATCGTGATTACATGTATATATCCTGAGATTTGTGTTGAATGTTCTCTGAAGGGAGATGCATGGTGAATTGTTTCTAACTTCTGACACATGGTGACTTTCCATACACTCTTCACAGATTAAAGCATTACCCTCTTGGCAACCTTGGCACAGGCCAAGAATCTGATGTGTATGAGAGCTACGGGAGCAACAGGAGTTTAAAGAAAAAGTAGTCTACCTCATTCCAGCTTCTGCAGGAGATCCTGGAGTCTGAGGAGAAAGGCGACTGGTCTGCTCGTGGTCAGAGGCTACTGTTCAAGGCCTGGCGTGTGGTCACTCCTCGCTGAAACACAGGTGAGCAGAGCCCAGCAGTGGGAGGAAAGAGTACAGTGTGGGCCATTAAACTCTGATAAATAAAATAATCTATGCCTTCTTGCCTTGGTCTGTGTTACAGGAGCGCAGATCTAGCTGCTTCCTGTCATGTGTGTACCATATAGCTGAGAGCTGGGTAAATTATCTTGTGGTGGGCCTTTGTTGGTTTGTCCCTCAGCACGCCCTTGATTTGATTTGAGCCCATCCATCCCCTTCCTGCTGTAATTGGTGGTGCAGATAGGCAAAGGCCAAGGGCAGTAGAGAGACTGAAGCACAACGAGCCACCAGCAGAATGAATCCAGGCTCTGGGCTTCATCTTACGGCTGAGGAGATGCCGTGTTATTTTTGTGCTCCAGTGTGTTGGGCACATTGGAATCCTGTTTTTACTGCTGTCCCCTCTTCTCCCCACTATACCTGTCTGCCATGGGAGAGTCGTCCCTCCTGAGAAGGATCTGAATGCCTGGGGACTCTGATGAGGAGAGACCTGCCTCAGCCAGACTTCCACTCCCCTGGGTTCATCCCACTCTGAAAGGAACTGAGGTTTTTTACTCAGGGCAACCAGTTCCACCACTCCTCGCTGTGAGAACTTTAGCCAACTCACTCACTCCTCCTGATGTGGGGACCCTGCATTGTCACTTGTGTCCTATCCTATGGATTAGTCTTCTTTCTGGCTTCTGTTTGACTTCTGTAGTCATCTTTATTATTTCCTTCTTTCTCTTTGCCTTGGGTTAGTTTGATCTTTTTCTAGTTATTTTGAGGTGGACATTTAGGTCATTGGTTTGAGACTTTTTTCTTTTCTAATACAAGCATTTAGTGGCATATATTTCCCTGTAAACACTCCTTTGGCCACATGCCACAAGTTTGATACGCTGTGTTTTCATTTTCATTCATTTCAAAATAGTGTTTCAGTTTCTCCTGTGATTTCTTCTCTGACCTCTGGAATATTCAGGAGCATTGTGCTTAATATCTAAATATTTGGTGGTTTTCCAGCTATCTTTCTGTTACTGATATCTAATTCAATTCCACTTGAATTAGAATTAAATCCTTTTCAAGTGACCAACTGTCAGTTTCTTTTGTAGCCCAGATCGTGGTCTGTACTGGTGAACGTACTTATATGTACTTTAAGAGAATGTGTATTCTGCTGTTTAGGAGACTAAATTAGTTAGGTCAAGTTGGTCAATAGGTTCAAAGTAATTAGGCTCAAGTCTTCTGTCTGATTTTCTGTCTGCTTGTTCAATCATTTACTGAGAGTGGACACTTGAAATCTCTAGCTGTAATCATGAATTTGTCTTGTTCTTTCAGTTCTGTCAGTTTTGTTTTACATCTTTTAAAGCTCTGTTTTAGGTGTTTATACATTTAAGACTCTTTTATTTTGTAATGAGGTGTAACTCCTTTGTGATTATGAAATGAACATCTTTATCTCTGGTAGTATTCCCTGTTCCGAAATCTACTTTGACATTAAAATAGCCAGCCCAGCTTTCTTTGATCAGTGTTTGAATATTACATCCTTTTAATTTTTCTGTGTCTTTATATTTAGAGTTGGTTTTCTGAAGAAAACCCTTGTTTGAGTCTTGCTTTTTCACTCAGTCTGACAATCTCTGCTTTTGGGTTTTGACCATTTTTATTTCATTTAATTTTTGATGTCATTGGGTAAATGGCATCCTGCTACTGGTTTTCTCAGAGTCATTTTTGTTGTTTTCTTGTTCAGCCTGCATCCTAGGGGCACCTGGGTGGCTCAGTTGGTTGAAGATTCTGCCTTCAGCTCGGGTCATGATCTCAGGGTCCTGGGATTGAGCCCCACGTGGAGCTCCCTGCTCGGTGGGGAGCCTGCTTCTCCCTCTCCCTCTGCCACTCACCCTGCTTGTGTGCATTCTCTTTCTGTATCTCTCATAAATAAATAAGTAAGTAAGTAAGTAAGTAAAATCTTAAAAAAAAAATAACCTGCATTCTTTTGGATCAATTGTTTATTTTTTATGGTTCCATTTGATCTTAATTATGTATTAGCTCTATTTTTTCTGTTGTTGTTTTTTAGTGGTTTATAATTTACAGCATCAACTTAATGTGATCCATGTTTAAGTAATATTGTACTATATCAAGCATGGTGTAGAAACCTTACGGTAGCTTACTTCTGTTTCCTGCCTCCCATCTTTTATATTGTTATCATATATTTTATTTCTACCTATGTTTAAGCCCAACAATAGTCTTTAAAGGAGATTTAAAAACTAGTCTATGATATTCTAAACAATTTTATGTAAGTAATTCCCACACATGACCCTTTCCAGTGGTCTTCATTCCTTCCTACAGATCCATGCTTCCATCTGGGAGCATTTTCCTTCAGCGTGAACAGTTCATTTTAGTCATAATCAGTGTGGGTGCTGTGATGAATTTACTTCATTTTGGAATGTCTGAAAATCTTTTTTATATAGCCACTTTTATTGAGGCATATTTTCAATATATAATTTTATATAGTTTTAAAAAATCAATTGTGAATTGATTATAAACACCAAAATGATAATATGAGTGTAAGGAATGATTGCTGTCTCTAATTATAGTCAGGTTTTTCTCTCCATCTCTTTCTGAGTTCAGTATAGAGAATTATTTTATATGTGTAGTAGAAGTTTCACCTCCAATGTAGGGACCATGTAATACTTATCTTTATGATCCCAAAGCCTCATGCAGGACTTGACATAGGTATAAATGTGCTCAACAAGTTTGTTCTGGTTGTTTTTAATTAGATAGATGAGGCTTCCCCTATTAAGCTTACCATACTTTCTCCTTTCCTACCCATTCTGTCTAGGAAAGCCATACTTTCAATACTGCTGATTTAAATAGTTTTTGTTTTGGAGAGAGTAAAGGAATACTAAGAATTCATGAACACTAACAATCACTGGAACTTCTTTGACTCTCTCTGGTCAAAATGGAGCGGGAAAAGTGTGAATTGGGCCATGAGGTGCATCATTTTGTTCTTTCTGGTGGCATTGAGGTGAGTGGGCAAATACTACTACTTGAAAAGCACTTGCAGCAGCAGGTACTGTGTGCAGGGACCTACACTACGCATCATGGGGGACTTTCAGTCTTGTAAGGGTAGAGAGTGATAAAACATATGGTCCCTGTTTGGTATGTGGTAAAGGTGTAACTGAAGAAAGGCAGAATATACATATTCTTCCATCTTGGATGAAATAATTGCAGTTTTTAAAGAGCAGCACATACAAAATACCATGCTCTCAGGTGAAGCTGTAATTGATGATTGAACATAGTGCAATCTCACTGTACTTAAAAGAAGTGATGGCGGAGGGGTGTCTGGGTGGCGCAGTTGGTTAAGCATCGGACTGTTGGTTTTGACTCAGGTCATGATCTCAGGGTCATGAGATCGAGCCCCATGTCAGGCTCTGTGCTCAGCTCAGAGTCTGCTTGGGATTCTCTTTCCCTCTCCCTCTGCCCCTCCTTCCCCCCAAATAAATAAATAAACTTTAAAAAAATTTAAGTGCTGGCATACATAGGCTATGAAGGATGGGGAAGGGAATTTCAGATGGGGTGAAGGCATGCCCACTCTGGACAAGTGGATTGGCAAGGAGACTGGCCTAGAGGGAGCAGAGGGCTTTAAATAGTTTAGTAAAATTAGGCTTTAGGGGCGCCTGGGTGGCTCAGTTGGTTAAGCGTCTGCCTTTGGCTCAGGTCATAATCCCAAGGTCCTGGGATCGAGCCCCTTGACTGGCTCCCTGCTTGGCGGGGAGCCTGTTTCTCCCTCTCTTCCCCTCTTGTGCTCTCTCTCTCTCAAATAAATAAATAAAATCTTAAAAAAATAAAATTGGGCTTATGACTGATATGGAATTGGAGTTTGGTATTTATGGAGTGATCTGAATACTGAATTAGAAATGTTTCATTTGATTAGATGGAAATTTGAGCAAGAACAAGGATGTGATTGCAGGTGATATTTGCGGGAAATTATACTGGAGTTCCCTGGAGTGTTTGGTTCCCTGCTGGAGAGCTCTAATTTCTAGACCTAGCATCTGAGAGTCTGGATAATCATTACAGCCATGGAAATGTAGAGGAGTTTGATGATAGAGGAGTCAAAATTACATGAAGATTGTCTCCCTTTCTGTGTTCTCATGGATCTAGGAATATAATCAGTTCGGCAGGTCCATAGAAGCCAAAGGAGACAAAAAAACATTAAAAAGAAGGAATAGGTCAGATTTAGTTAGGAAGGTGGACACCTGGGCAGCCTTTGGATGGGTTAAGAGGATTTGCCGGTGAGTCCTAATTGAAGAGAGCAGTTTAGAAGGAAGGAGATGATGGTGGGAGAAATTTCAGTGATGGGAGATGTTCTGAGAAGTTAAACAGAAGTGGGAAAAGATCTGGGTGACAGATTTAAATGGTGGTTGGGTGAAGTGGCAGAATTGCATGGGAAGGAAATAAAGGCATAAAGACATAAGTGTAGGTGTGACATTTCCAGTGAAAGGGAAGAGGGAAGATTCTAGAACATTTGGAAAAGTGGTACTCTCAGAGAACAAAAGGACATTTCTTCCTCTGAAATTACAATTGCTTTAACCAACTACTGTCTATAACACTGGGTGGAATGGAGAAATTGGTTAGTGGGTAAGACTTAGGACCCTAAATGGGTAGAGTCCAGAAGATCAGACGGAGTGACATTCAAATAATTTTCTGTGGAATTTGGTCTGAACCACCAGTTTCAAGTGGTCTGGATGAGGAGTGATGATTTGTGGTTAAGCATGTGGTTTAGGGAGCTGTAGGAAGAAGCAAATTTCATCTAGTATCTGCCCTTTTTTCTACCCCTAAGGAATGATTCTTAACCTTTTGGAGGCCATAGTTCTTTCGGGGAAGAATTCACTTATATTCACCACTTGCTTTTTTGTAGACATTTTGAAGGGTGTCATGGACGCTGTAAAGCCTCTTCATTACTCCCAGGGTTAGGAGGCTCCAAGTCCTCTGGCAGCTGGGTTACTGGTAGCCATCTTCCCAATACTATATTTAAATATAACTTCATGGTTCTAGGAAACACTATTTTATTTTGAGTCTAGCATAATTTTGATAGGCCAGGTATAAGAACCACTGAATCTCCCGATGTACTTGAACAGATGGATAAATCCAGTGGGAACTTGTACTATTATTTCTCTATGTTGGGCCATGTGTTGGGCAGTTATTTTGTCAAATAATTGCATCCAGGGGCACCTGGGTGGCTCAGTCGGTTAAGCATCTGCCTTCAGTCATGATCCCAGGGTCCTGGGATCGAGCCCTGCATCAGGCTCCCTGCTTAGTGGGGAGTCTGCTTCTCCCTCTCCCTCTGCCTCTCCCCTCCAGCTTGTGCTCTCTCTCTCAAATAAATAAAATCTTTAATTAAAAACAAAATTCTTGGGATGCCTTGGTGGCTCAGTCGGTTAAGCGTTTGCCTTCATCTTGGGTTATGATCCCAGGGTCCTGGGATCGAGTCCCGCATCGGGCTCCTTGCTCAGCAGGAGCCTGCTTCTCCCTCTGCCCGCCACTCCCCAAAGTCCTTTCTTTGAAAATTGGTACTTGTTTTCAAGTCCCTCAGAGTCATCTTAGTGTGGTGTTGGAAGGAGCAGATACAGATGTGTATATCAACCTGTCATACTTCACCGGCATTCCTTCAAAGATGAACTTTTATAAAGAATTTACTTGTAGGGGCACCTGGGTGGCTCAGTCGTTAAGCATCTGCCTTCGGCTCAGGTCATGATCCCAGGGTCCTGGGATCGAGTGCCACTTCGGGCTCCCTGCTCAGCCGGGAAGCCTGCTTCTCCCTCTCCCACTCCCCCTGCTTGTGTTCCCTCTCTCGCTGTCTCGCTCTCTGTCAAATAAATAAAATCTTTTTTTAAAAAAAGGAATTTACTTGTGTGTTATTAAAATATTGACTCAGATAGGGTGCCTGGATGGCTCAGTTGGTTAAGTGTCTCACTCTTGATCTCAGTCTTGATCTCAGGATGATGAGCTCAAGCCCCACATTGGGCTCTGCTGGGCATGGAGCCTACTTAAAAAAAAATTGACTCAGATAGATGGGGATGCCTGGTTGGTACAGCATGGGATTCTTGATCTTAGGGTTGTGAATTCAGGCTCCATGTTGGGCACAGAGCTTGCTTAGAAAATTTTTTTTAAAGATTTTATTTATTTATTTGACAGAGGCACAGCGAGAGAGGGAACACAAGCAGGGGGAGTGGGAGAGGGAGAAGCAGGCTCCCCACTGAGCAGGGAGCCTGAAGTGGCACTCGATCCCAGGACCCTGGGATCATGACCTGAGCTGAAGGCAGACGCTTAACGACTGAGCTACCCAGGTGCCCCTACAAGTAAGTTCTTTATAAAAGCTCATCTTTGAAGGAATGCCGGTGAAGTATGAGAGGTTAATACACACATCTGTATCTGCTTCCAAAACCAAACTAAGGTGACTCTGAGGGACTTGAAAACAAGTACCAATTTTCAAAGAAAGGACTTAGAAGGATTAGCCAATAAAAGATTTCAATCTAGGAGCACCTGGCTGGCTCAGTCAGTGGAACATGTGACTCTTGATCTCAGGGTCATGAGTTCAAGCCCCATGTTGGCCACAGAGCTTACTCAGAAAAAAATTTTTAAATAAAAATATTTACTCAGATATTGATCTTGATCTCGGGTTTGTGAGTTCCAGCCCTATGTTGGGTGTAGAGATTATTTAAAAATAATAAAAATCTTTAAAAAAAAAGATATCAATCTATTTGTGAAAGGCAAAAAAGCAGATGGAGGAATAGTAACTAATTTAGGAGAGCGAAGGAATTTACAACCCAAATGTCTGCAGAGGAGGTTTACCTGTGAGAAGGAAGTCACATTACTTACACAGAATCCTTCAGAGATTCAGGATTTGGAAGTACCAATTCTCAAAGAAGACAAGGCATAGATGGAACTAAAAACAGTACAGTGTGTTGAAATTCTGCAGTCATAGCTGTTGCCACGTCTGTTTTTACACTGTCCTTTGCAGTCACATGATGTTTGTTCCCATAGGATATAGGAAGTTTACTCTCTGGAATAGGGATTCTCTGGGTGCTGTTGGTGTTTTGGACTAGTATTTGTAGTGGGGAGCTGTTTTGTGCATTGTGTATGTCTAACAGGATTCCTAGCCTCTACCCTCTAGATGCCAGTAGCACCCCCCAAGTTAATGTCAACAAATAATGTCTTAAGACACTGCCAAATGGTCCTTTGGGGTAGGGGTGGATAAAAATCACCCCAGGTTGAAACCTGTTGTTCTAGAGAAACCAAAACTCCTCAGACACCCCAGACCTGGGACAGTTGGCATAGTAAGGACAGAATGAGGTACCAGGATGAAAATCTGGGCATTGGGCAATGGTCCACATATTGATTTCTGGGATCCTTAGCTCTTCCATTCTGCTCCCAGTAACCCAGCAGCCAGGTAACAGAAGACCATAGGATTTTTTTTCCTAAAGAAACCAAATATCCCCAGAGAAGAAACTTCCATATACTGATATCTAGGTAGAAGGGATCTACAAAGCTCACAGCACAATGAAAGAAAAATTATCTCGGGGCATCTGGGTGGCTCAGTTGGTTAAGCGACTGCCTTCGGCTCAGGTCATGATCCTGGAGTCCCGGGATCGAGGCCCCGTGTCAGGCTCCATCCTCAGCGGGAAGCCTGCTTCTCCCTCTCCCCCTCCTCCCTCTTGTGCTCTCTCTCAAATAAATAAATGAAGTCTTTAAAAAAAATTATCTTAAGGCACAACAATCATAAAACTTTTGATTGCTTAGATTAAATCTTAAAATTTCCCAGAGAGAGAGACATCCAATCATCTGCAAAGAGTTTGGAGTCAGAATGCTTTCAGAATGTATAATCCTCCCTGGATACCAACAGACAGTGCAGCACACCTTCATAAAACTCAGGGAGAATAATGATCAAACTAAATTAGATACTTTTGATCGTACACGTTAGCACTAATGTACTTCCTGATGTGCACCTCAATTTTTGAGTTACTAGGATAACTTGGAGACTGTTTCACATCAGTTCACATAGACCTACTTCAGTTAGAGGCAGCATAGTGTGGTGGTTAAGAGCTCAGACCCTGGAGCTAGTAATGTCAGTTCAGATTCCAACTCTGGGGCTTACTATCCATGTACTATTGGGCATATCAGTTAGCCTCTGGAATCCCATGTTTTCATCTGTTAAGGGTAATGAATTGTTATAGTATTTACTTCATTGGGAATTTATGTGTCTAGAGTGAATCAATGTGTCAACCTAAAGTCAGCTGATTGTCAATGTTAACCACATCTCCAAAAATACCTTTACAGCAACATTTAGATTAGTGTTTGATTAAATAACTGGGTGCTATAGCCTAGCTAAGTTGGTACAGAATACTAACCATTACAGTCCACCCCTTATAAACTTGGCACCCATACACATCTCCTTAAATCATACTTAATCTCCAAATAAATAACAAAGTCATACTTCTATTTAACACGATACAACTATCGTGTGTACGTACTAAAAAAAAAAACCCAAAAAACAAAATGAACTAACCCTTTAGCCAAAAGAAGATGTCAAGTCCTTGGGTATGTTTATTTACTCTTCTCACTGATACCCTGTAACAAAGATCACAAACACACACGCTCATAACAAAATGTAGTTGTTCATGATAACTACAGCCCTTGTTTCTGCAACTGGTCATTTGATTGTGGCTAATTTCTTCCTCCCTCCCTCCCTCCTGCTTCCTTCCTTCCCTCCTTCCTATCTTGTGGTAAGAACACTTAATATGAGATCTTTCCCCTCACATTTTTAGGTGCACAATATCTCTAGAACTTTCCATCTTACACGACAGAAACTCTTTGCCCACTGAATAGCAACTCCTCATTTCCCCTTCCCCCAAGACCATTCTACTCTGTTTCTGTTGGTGTGCTCTCCTGGGGCTGCACACTCTCCTAGCAGGTGGGCACACTGCAGTGAAGGTTGGTGATGAGGGTTAGGCCAGGGGTGTGCAGGTGTACATGGTGGTGTAGACTGGTGACAAGACAGGGCCTGATCTGGGTCAACAAGCAGCTGCAGCATGTCAGCATGTGACCCCAGGGGTTCATGCTGTGCTGAGGGAGAAGGAGGGGGAGAGTTCTAAAGATTACAAAGGGACAAACTTTTCTGAACTCCCCTTTGTATTTACCCACTGTGAAATTGTCAACTCAGTAACTATTTAAACAAATTGTTTAATGTCATGGTGAGATCGGAAGGTACCTTGTATTTACTCAACAGATGTTTGTAGAATGTAATTTAGTTGAAATACTTTCCAGTGTAGAGTTCATAAGTCATATAGTTTGACCCCTGAACAACGCAGGGGCAAGCGGGGGACAACCCCTGTGTAGCCAAAAATCCACATATAACTTGACTGTGAGAGTAAGACACAACTCTCAGAATGCTGACAACTCACTTCATTCTATACATATTTTGTTGAAAACATCTAGAATTTTAGTCCCCTTTTTAAAATGAAAACTAACTTAATTTCTTTAAGCTTTGCTATGATATTATCAATTATATAGACTCAAAAAGCTTTACTGCCACCCAGGCCGGAACCCAGGACGGCTATGTTCTTGTCGAGGTACGTTGGCCATCATTGCTTCCGTACCCACCTCAAGCCTCAGCTCTGTGTCAGAAATGCTATCCCTTTGGGAACTACAGCCAAAGAAGAGATGGAAAGGTTCAGGAATAAGAATACTGTCTAAGCCATCCTCTGTCTCCCCATATCACTATCTACAGTTGGTCTCTTCCCATAGTGATGTCTCTTTGCCACCATGGTACTGGTGTGGCCTTGGGTGTAGGGGTCTCTTTTTGGCTTGTCAGCCCTCTTGGTCCCTGGGAACTTTGAGATTCATTCGGACTGTGTGAAGTCCCTGTGTCTGGGGCCATCACTGATCTACACAGCCAAGTTTGCGCTTGTCTTCCCTCTCAGGTATCGTATCTGGAATGGAATCTGACACTTGATGTGGGACCTAGGGAAAGGCCTGAAGATTCCCCAGCTGTACCAGTCTGGAGTGGCTGTCTTAGTTCTTACTGTGTTGCCCTCTGTAGGGCTGGCAGCCATGTGAAGAGCTGAAGTTCCTAGCATTGTCTTCCTACAAATGATTCACTGACCTATCTTCCTGTTTGTTACTCTCTTCTCCAGCCAGGGTAGAGTTCTCCTGATTTATTTATTATTTGTGTTTGCATATCCCCTTGGAGCTCAGTAGTAGTAAAGGACCTTATAGAACCATAGCAATAGAAAAAGGTCCAGTTTCCCCTTTGTTTCTAAAGATGGAATGACTCAGAACTTCCCTTTTCCTGCCCCAAGCTTGCAGCCTACTCTGGGCATAGGAGCCTTCATTCTCTCTTCATAGTGGGGCTTCATTTGTGCAGACAGCCAGCTTCTGGCTCCTTTCTGAGACGGTGGAAACAATGCCGGCTCTGTGGCCTCTGCTGTGGGGACTGGGAGTGGGGCTCCCAAATTGTTTCTTGTGGTTGACTTCAAGTTTCATAGGGTTGTGGTCCAAAAGTGTGCATGGTATGACCTCAGTCTTTTTGTACTGGTTGAGGCCTGATTTGTGACCCAGTGGGTGATCTGTTCTGGAGAATATTCCATGTGCACTCAAAAAGAATGTGTATTCTGCTGCTTTAGGATGAAATGCTCTGAACATATCTGGTAAGTCCATCTGGTCCAGTGTGTCATTCATGGCCCTTGTTTCCTTGTTGATCTTCTGCTTAGATGATCGGCCCATTGCAGTGAAGCGGGTGTTAAAGGCCTCTACTATTATTGTATTATTATCTATGAGTTTCTTTAGATTGGTAGTAATTGTTTTATATATTGTTTTATATAATTGTTTTATATATTTGGTTGCTCTCAAGTTGGGGGCATAATTCCACATAACAGTGAGATCATACGATAATTGTCTTTCTCTGATTGAATTATTTCACTTAGCATCATACTCCCCAGTTCCTTCCACGCCGTTGCAAATGGCAAGACTTCATTTTTTGATGGCTGCATAATATTCCTGTGTGTGTATATGTGTGTGTGTGTGTGTGTATACCCCACGTCTTCTTTGGGTAAAGTATTCTTGACTGCATATTTTCCCCATTTAGCACATTGAATATATCATGCCACTTTTTTCTGACCTTCCCAAGTTTCTATGGATAGATCTGCTGCTAACCTTATGTGTCTACTACCCTTATAGGTTAAGGACCTTTTGTCCCTAGCTGCCTTCAGAATTCTCTTTATCTTTGTATTTTGCAAGTTTCACTCTGATATGTCTCAATGTTGACCTGTTGTTTTTTTTTTTAAGATTTTTTTTTTTTTTTAGGGTGCCTGGGTGGCTCATTTGGTTAAGCGACTGCCTTCGGCTCAGGTCATGATCCTGGAGTCCCGGGATCGAGTCCCGCATCGGGCTCCCTACTCAGTGGGGAGTCTGCTTCTCCCTCTGACCCTCCCTCCTCTCATGTGCTCTCTCTCTCTCATTCTCTCTCTCAAATAAATAAATAAAATCTTTAAAAAAAAAAGATTTTTTTTTTTTTTTAATTTGAGAAAGAGCATAAGCTGGGGCGGGGGAGGAGCAGAGAGAGAGGGAGAAGCAGACTCCCCACTGAGCATGGAGCCCAACGTGGTGCTCCAACCCAGGACCCCGGGATCATGACTGAGCCAAAGGCAGACGCTTAACTGATTGAGCCACCCAGGCGCCCCTGTGTTGACCTATTTTTGTTGAATTTGAGGGTAGTTCTCTGTGCCTCTTGGACTTGAATGCCTGCTTCCTTTCCCAGGTTAGGGAAGTTCTCAGCTGTAATTTGTTCAAATAAACCTTTTGCCCCTTAGCCCACTCTTCTTCTGGGATTCCTGTGATATGGATATTGTGCTCTGTGGAATCCCTAAGTTCCTTAAGTCTGTATTGTGATCTCATAGTTTTTCCCTCTTCTTTTCAGCTTCATTATTTTCCATAACTTTATCTTCTGTCTTTATCACCTATTTGATCCTCTGCTTCTTCCATCCTTATTGTGATTATATCTAGTCAGTTTTGCATCTCAGTTATAGCATTTTTTATTTTGGCCTGACTAGTTTTTACATCTTTTATCTCTACAGCCAGTGTTTCTCTGGTGTCTTCTGTTCTTTCAGGCCCAGCTAGTATTTTTAGGACTGTTGTTCTAAATTCTTGCTCAGATATATTGCTTCTATCTATTTTGAGCAAATCCCTGGCTGAGATTTTTTTCTTGATCTTTCTTTTGGGGAAAATTCCTCTGTTTTGTCATCATGTCTAAGTTTCTGTCTTTTGTGTATTATGAAAACTTACTGTGTTTCCTGCTCCTGAGAGTAATGCTATATTAAGAAAGGGTCATACACTGTCCAGGGCCTGGAGTTTCAGGAAGTCTTTCTAGTGTATGCCGTGTGCACTCTGCTATCAGGTTTTGGCTGTACTTTCCCAACGGTCAGTTCTCTACAGAGTTCCCCCTTCCTGGCAGTGAGGAGTGTTTGGACTTTTAACTAGGGTGCTTTGATCTGTTTGTTGTACGATAAGCCTCGCATCTGCCATGTTCTCTCCCTCCAACGGTGCAGATTGTTTTCTTTATCCTCAGATCAATTTCATAGTTGTTGAAAATGATTTAACGTTGATCTAGCTGTGTTTGAGGGATGAGGCAAGCTTAGGGTCCCTTTACTGCTCCACCATATTAACACCTCTCTGAAGGCACAGTTTTTATATCTCCAGTGTTAAACTTATTTTAACATTTTCTCTGTTTTCTTGATGTTAGCTTCTTCAGGGGTTAGTGTTCTGATTTTTAAGTGTGATGTTATGCCTTGTTGGATTTCCTCAAATATCTTTTTCTCCATTTTTTAAAAAATTCAAATTCAATTAACATGTAATGTATTATAGGTTTCAGAGGTAGAGCTCAGTGATTCATCAGTCATATATAATACCCAGTACTCATTACATTAAGTGCCCTCCTTAATGTCTATCTGCCAGTTACCCCATCCTCCCACCTCCCTCCCCTCCAGCAACCCTCAGTTTGTTTCCTATGATTAAGAGTCTCTTGGGCACCTGGGTGGCTCAGTTGGTTAAGCGACTGCCTTCGGCTCATGCCGCATCGGGCTCCCTGCTCAGCAGGGAGTCTGCTTCTCCCTCTGACCCTACCCCCTCTTGGGTTCTCTCTCACTCACTCTCTCTCTCTCTCTCAAATAAATAAATAAAAATCTTTAAAAAAAAAGTCTCTTACAGTTTGTCTCCCTCTCTGACTTTGTCTTGTTTTATTTTTCCTCTCTTCCCCTATGATGCTCTGTTTGTTTCTTGAATTCCACATATGAGTGAGATCATATGAGAATTGTCTTTTCTCTGATTGACTTACTTCGCTTAGCATAATATCCTCTAGTTCCATCCACATCATTCCAAGTGACAAGATTTCATTTTTCTGATGACTGAGTAGTATTCCATTGTGTATATATACCACATCCTCTTTATACATTCATCTGTTGATGGACATCTGGGCTCGTTCCATAGTTTGGCTAGTGTGGACATTGCTGCTATAAACATTGGGGTGCTACATTTGTATCTTTGGGGTAAATACCCAGTAGTGCTATTGCTGGGTCATAGGGTAGCCTTATTTTCAACTTTTGAGGAACCTCCATACTGTTTTCCAGAGTGGCTGGACCAGCTGCATTCCCACCAACAGTGTAAAAGGATTCCCCTTCAAATATCTTTGAGTCTTGAAATTTTGTTCATATCTGTGAGTTCCTAGACACTTTCAAATATTCATAGTATTGAAGCTGGAGTATATTGAGTATATTGAGAACAAGCAATGTAGGCTCTGGTTATAGGACCCTCACTGGAAATGGATGTGCAGGCGGAAGGATGGGTGATATGCAGCCAAGGGACTTTCTACTGTTTGAGTGATTTCTCTCCTTGATTTGGTAGATTCCTGGCTCCTATCTACTGTCTGTTGATCCTGCATCCCTCTTGGCAGTTAATTGTGTCAGAACTCCTGACATGGAAAAGGACTTTGTCGAGAGATTTGGGTTATCTCTCCTCTGCTCCAGGGGTGACTAGCTCCCCATATCCTTTTTTACCCTGCCTTCTCCTTTCTTTCTCTTAATTCTGGCCTTTTCGTGGATTTTCTGGGAAAAGGCACTGACAGAGTGCTTCTTTTTTCTGCTCACATAATGACAAATTTTGACATGAGATATTCTCTTTCATCAGTGGTCGAGATCATGAATTCCAGCTCTTTGAAAATCTGATGGCTTTCAATTTTACGATTAAAATATGACCATCTCTGAAGAAGTGTTATTTTTTTAGTTGGGATTGCCACTGAAAACCTAGATATTTATCAATACTGAGGTGACTGGTTTTATTTTAATCTTTATCAGTGGGTCAGAGTCCACTGAAGATAAAACAATTATTTATCCAAAAGTTCAAAACAGTTTATGTTTGATGATCAGCTTGCATTAGTATTTATAAAGTTCTTGGATTCCAAGCTTTCAGCTGCATTTAGAGAAAGCACAGCAATGGATCTCTTCATAGTTCTGGTGATAGGTCTTTCTTGTTTGATTCCTTTCTTTCTGTGGAACTGTAACCGTGCCAAAGGGAAGCTGCCGCCCGGCCCCACTCCTCTCCCAATCATTGGAAATGTTCTACAGATAAATACTAAGAACATCAACAAATCCCTAAGCAAGGCAAGTATGATTACTTTCCTTCCAGTTGTTTGCAGTTACAGCCCTATATCTAAATAAAATATGGTCCCAGATGCCATGTTTTAAGGAAGTGGTTTGAACGGGAAGGGTCCCTTGGATACCCAGCCATGACTTTAAGCTGGAAGGCTGCCAGCAGGGAATGAGATCCATGACATGATTGTTGAGATTGCCAAAAGAAGGAATTCTCTGTCCATATTGTGACCAGGTTTCCTTTTTAGTAATTTTTCTTTGCTAAACCCTAATGTCAATGAAACTGCTTTCAATTAAAAAAAAAACATAAAAGTTCTAATGACTTACAGCGTCACAATATTAAAAGTCTCCTAAAAGCTAACATGGTTTTAAGTCTAGGAAATAACTCAAGATTCCATACTTTTCAGTTTCTATTATATTTGCTCGCTGAGTGAGTGAATAACTACTCTATTTCTAGCTATTTAAATAGCAATAGCTCTCTAAATCTTGAAGGAATTGTCTGAAATCCGTCTTCCCTGAGAGAGCTGGTGACCAGAACACAGCCTCTGGAAGCTCCTTTCTGTGTTTTGGGCTATGGATTCAAAGAGGTTTTGTCAGCACCCCAGCTCGTCCACTTGTAAACTCACAGCATTGGGCAAATTTAAAAAATCTCTCTGAGCCTTAACTTCCATTTCTTTAAAATGTGAATAATAATTGTATTTTGCACATGGTCCTTGAGTATATCATATATTGATCAAGTTACTGAATGCCTACTTTGTATTAGGCACTCTGTTAGATGCTGGGGCTTTTCAATGGTGAATGAAAAAAAAAAAGACCCGAGCATTATGGAATTTATAGTCTAGAGGGCAGGGCATGTATTTGTAAAGTAATCATGCAAATGAGTGTATGATTACAAACCATGTAACGGGCACAGTAGCAAGAGGACATGCAGCTTGGAGGAGCAGGGATGGGAGGAACAGTCAACAAAGGGTTCTCCGAGGAAGTGCGGCTGGAGCTGAGATCTAAAGAATGATCAAGCATTAAGCACACAAAATACAGATATAAGTTTGTTCCAGGCTGTTTCAGTCTGGAGGAGAATTACTTGTGGTGTCTCTGAAAGGACCAATTTGCTTACAGACCAGAGAGTAAATAAAAACATGGTGTGGGATGAGATTGGAGAAGTAAGTAGGGGCCAGAGCATGCAGGTCTTTCAAGGCTTTTAAGAATATCGGTTTTTAGGGGTGCCTGGGTAGCTCAGTTGTTTAAACATCCGACTTTTGATCTCAGCTCAGGTCTTGATCTCAGGTTGTGAGTTCAAGCCCTGTGTTGGGCTCCATGCTGGGCTTGGAGCCTAGTTAAGAAAAAATATATTGATCTTTTGCCTAAGAGCAATGTGATGCCATTAATGTGCTTAAAAAGGACTCTCATGTTAGCATTTGCCTTGTGAAAATATCACTCTGGTTGCTTTATGGAGAGTGAATTGTAAGGTAGCAGGAGGACTGAAACCTTGGATAAGTTGAAAGTGTGTATGTCCTACATCATTTAGAATACCAAGTAATTGGCCATCACAGAAAGATCCCAATAACACAATGGCTTAAAGAAGAGAGGAGCTTATTTCTGTCTTACAGAATGATATAGAGGTGAGTGCTATTGGGCTGCCTGTCTTCCCTGAGGTCATCCAGAGAACCAGGTTTTCTCAGTCTTGTAGTTTATCATCCTGGGTGCCTAGGCTATTGTTCTCATATGCAGGGACACAGTGGGGCTATGTCCAGCTGTCATTTCAGTCCTTGGGTAGGGGCAGGGATGGAGGGCATGCATTTACCATTTATGCAGTCATGTAGGATTTGCACACATCATTTTTGTCAACAGCAGTTCTTGCGAGCTTAGCCACATGGCCACACAGGGAAGCTGGGAAATGTCAGTGACTACATCGCCAGGTTCCTGTGTATTACTAAAATCTCGAGATCTCGGGTGCTAAAAAGATGTGGGGGGTGGATAATGAGGGATGATTGTGAGAATCTACACAGGGGGCAAGAGAAGGAACATCCTTTAAACAGGATGAGAAACATATCATTTATTGTAACTATAGGAAGGAAGGAAAAATTTGGTGCAATTATAGGTTTGGCAGATAAAAGTTAATAAAATAATATGAATGAAATCCATAATACACTCCCTGTCACATAGTAGGAACTGAATAAATGATAAACTGTTGATGATGATAATAGTAGCAATGTTACTAACAATGTAATGATAATTACTACTTAATGTCATTTATTAAATTACCAGCTCTAGAAGTTGAAATCTTTTATACTGGGTGTGTGAATATTAAAATGTCTCTTTGGTAAGATTAAAACTATTTACCTCACTTATCTACATTCGTAGTTTTGAAATTCTACTCTTGTACCTCCTATTCCTTTCCCAGCTAGCAGAGCGTTACGGCCCTGTGTTCACTGTGTATCTTGGCATGAAGCCCACTGTGGTGTTATATGGCTATGAAGCGATAAAGGAAGCTCTGATTGATCGGAGTGAGGAGTTTTCTGACAGAAGCTGTTTCCCAGTGGTGGACTGGATCACCCGGGGAGTAGGTATGCCTCAATTTGGAGAATGTATGTGGGTGTGTAAGCTGCAAAGACTCCAAACAGGCTAAGGGACAGAGAAATTGTTAGTATTTAGAGAAATTTATTTAGAGAAAACAGCATAATTCCAACATTTTTCTATAAAGGATCATTAATCCATATTGTAGATAATGAAGGGGACACACAGTGTCTCCGTGAAACACTAGATGCAATGAAAGCAAATCATCTGTTAACATTCTATGAATTTGTGTTCACTTTAAATTATGGCCAGTTAAGATAATGTTCGTTTCAGTTAAGATAATAAGAGACTGAGAGAAGAGAGAAGGGAGGAAAATGACTCAGTTATCCTAGTCACCAAACATTCTGCTTTCTGGTCTGAGTCATGGTTGCCAAGAGACTATTTTAGGGAAGTCCCATAGTGTGCATGGAGCCAACATAGGTTTGAAATATTTCCAGCCTTGTCTTCAATCTTTTACCCTTCTAAAAAAAAGTACAAGAAATATTTGAATCCAATGGAATACAAAGCATAAAGCACAAATATGCTCCGAGAAGATAATTATGGACAAATGCATGATGAGTACATATGGATTGCAAGTGATCCTAGAAAAAGCTTTTGAAACTAAAGTACTTAAACTGTCTTCCTTTTGTTTTGGAGCTGGCCTTAAGCTGTCCAGTACTCTGGTGGGTCACTGGGTTTCTGCAAAAAGAGATAAGGCCTGAATGGGGCCACTTCCTCCTCTACATCGGTCTTTAAAATCTTTATGGACAAGTTTCCTGAGAATTACTTTTTCTCCTGATCTTGTCCTGGCTCCGGAAGTCTGATTGAACTTCCTTGGTGTTAAGACCATATTTCATGGAAAAGATTTAACAAACAGGGGAAATGGGAAAATGAGGAGGAGTAGATTTTCAGGAACTTCTTTCCAGTGCACAAGTACTCTCTCCTTCTCTTGAGAATCGACTCTGTTTGTTGCCTCCCCTACAGTTCATTCACAATGTACAAAAACCAGCCCTGAAAATGTCACCTACACTTGGACTCACCATGATTCATTACCAGTGTGATCACAGAGCAAGCATTTTGCCTCCATGATCATCAGTAAAATGGGGACCAAAACACTTGGTTCACAGAGTTATCCTGAGGTTTGAAGGAGCTAACAGATGAAGAAGAGTTGGGTAATATGTCAAACCCAGAGTCTTGACAGATACGAGGCTGGGTTAACAGGAGGTGGGTGAAGCAGGACTCATTGGAAATTCCTGTGGCTGACACCACTCTATTTACATCCCTGCTTAAGTGTGATTATTATTTTCTGAGATAAAGACTCTCATTGTAACGGAGGTCATTCTCTCTCTCTCTCTTTGTCTTTCTGATAGGAATTATTTTCAGCAGTGGAGAAAAATGGAAGCTAACCCGAAGTTTTTCCCTCACGATTCTGCGGAATATGGGGGTGGGAAAGAAGACTATTGAAGACAGAATTCAAGAGGAAGCCTTATGTCTGGTGGAAGCGTTAAAAAAAACCAATGGTGTGTATTTCTTTATGTATTTAACAGTACTAGTTTGGGAGGACCAAATGCTATTTCAGATAGGCTACAGCGAGATCTGATGGCTCAAGCACAATAGAAGTTGCTTTTTTGCTCACATGACAGTAATAAGAGGTGAAGTGGTTGGCATAACAGCCTTCTCAGGCTCTAGGTTGATAGGAACCCTGATGTCTTTCTTCAACACGTGGCTTCCTGTGCCACTCATAATTCATCTCTTTGCATGGTAGCAGAAGGAGCAAAGAACAAAGAAAAGAGCAAACTGTGTTTTCAGTAGGCCAGGTATGTCAATGGCACACCAAACTTCTTTCATATTCCATGGGCTCTAACTCAGTCGCAGGGCCACACCAACTCTAAGGGGCACTGGGAAATGTGGTTATCTGCATGCAGAGGAAAATGGGGAGAACATGGATTTTGGTAATGAACTAGTAGTTTTGGCCATAATACCTTGAAAAATGAAGTAATGTCCCTAGTAACTTCTTGAGAACACTACAAACATTTCAGTATAAATGTATGTCAAGTCATTATGCTGGGCACTTTAAACTTACACAGTGCTGTCAATCTCATATTAGTAAAACTGGGGCCGGGGGGGGGGCGGAGCACTGGTGCTTCAGTGGTAGGATTCACACCAAACCCTTCTCAGTGCTTAGGGCTGCATTATGGCTCACCTGGAGGAGTATGGGTGTGAATGGAGGGCGCTTCAGTAGCACGAGTTGGCTCTGTGTATTTGTGTGTATGCACAGGCAGGACTGGGAGGGGAGGTGGAAGAGAAAGGGAGTGGGAAGGAGACTTGGCAGGAAAGGCGTAAGATCAGGATCATCAGATATATGTGGTTTTTTGAACCTCAATATTTAAATATTTTACAACTAAATAATGCTGTTTTATATATGGTGAATTTCCATTGTGTTTCATATATATATACACACATATATATATATTTTAGAGAGAGTGGTGGGGAGAGGCAGAGGGAGAGAGAGAATCTTAAGCAGACTCCACATTCAACACGGAGGCTGATGCAGGGCTCGATCTCACGACCCTGAGATCATGACCTGAGCTGAAACCAAGAGTCGGATGCTTAACCACCTGAGCCACCCAGGTGCCCCTGCCGTTGTGTTTTTTAACCCATGTTATGTATTGTCCAGACAGCTTGTCCTCACCTTTTTTTCTTTTGCTGCTATTAATATAAAAAATGTAATTATTACAAATACTTGCATGATTCTTGTTTCTTCCTTGGAATAAGTTGTGACAGTAGAGTGTCAATGAATATCATTTGGACTTTTGATGTATATTATTACAGAGGAATGGGTGGGAGACCTGGCAGAAGAAGGGATATAAACGTATATAGTTTTGTAAACTTCCAATTTAACATATTACATACTTTCACGTGTTTAATTTTTGTTCATCAAGAACATTATTGGGGCGCCTGGGTGGCTCAGTCATTAAGCGTCTGCCTTTGGCTCAGGTCATGATTCCAGGTCCTGGGATCGAGCCCCACATTGGGCTCCCTGCTCCGTGGGAAGCCTGCTTCCCCCTCTCCCACTCCCCCTGCTGGTGTTCCCTCTCTCGCTGTGTCTCTCTCTGTCAAATAAATAAATAAAATCTTAAAAAAAAATTATTAACAGACTACTACAGTATTCCACTATTTGGATGCTCCTGACCTACTCTCGCCCAGATTCTGCCTAATCCCACCAAGCTATGGGGCCCCAGACTCTTGGGTAACCCATTTCACCACTGGGTAATTCTGACTATTGAAAGGTTCTTTTACATGTTGAGCAGAACATTTTTCCTTATAACTTCTACTTTTTGATCCCTGCTAAGTTATTTTTTTCCTTTTGGAGTTATAGTGATGTAACAGTCACCTCACAGAGACAAGATGTACCTCCCACCCCAACTTTGGTTTCAATGTTGAGAGTGATTGTACCACACACACTCCATTTGGATGTAAAAAGTTTGTGACTCACAAAATGAGCCTTTCTGTGGAGGGTGGGGGTGGGGCACTGGTTCCTAAGCAGATAAAGAAGCAGCTCGAATGTGCCTGGGTGGCTCAGTTGGTTAAGCTTCTGCCTTTGGCTCAGGTCATGATCCCAGGGTCCTGGGATGGAGCCCTGTGTTGAGCTCCTTGCTCAGCAGGGAGTCTGCTTGTACCTCTCTCTCTGCCCCTCACCCTCCTCCTCTCTCTCTCTCAAATAAATAAAATCTTAAAAAAAAAAAAAATAGCGGCGCCTGGGTGGCTCAGTCATTAAGTGTCTGCCTTCGGCTCAGGTCATGATCCCAGGGTCCTGGGATCGAGTCCCGCATCGGGCTCCCTGCTCAGCGGAGAGCCTGCTTCTCCCTCTCCCTCTGCTGCTGCTCCCCCTGCTTGTGCTCTCTCTCTCTCTCTCTCTCTCACTATTTCTCTCTCTGTGTCAAGTAAATAAATAAAATCTTTTAAAAAAAGATATTTTTATATGACCTCCTTCTTGTGAATTATCTTGTGGCTCTTATTTGGAGAATAATGTAAATAGAATACGTGGGGGAAATTAATAAATGGACTGGATTAGATAGCTTCATTTGGGGAAACAATAAATTATAGGCATGTGGAGTTTACAGTGATGATGACATGTCCAGGGATTTCCTATGCCTAAAAGACTCCCAGCAGTCAACCCTTCTCAATCATTTTAAAACAGTCAACTTAAGATTTATATGAAAATTGTGCTCTAACTTTTAACTTGTTTTAGCATCTCCCTGTGATCCTACGTTGCTTCTGGGCTGTGTTCCGTGCAATGTCATCTGCTCCATTATTTTCCAGAATCGTTTTGAGTATGATGATAAAACATTCTTAACCTTGTTGGAATATTTTCATGAAAACTTCCTAATTTCAAGCAGCTCCTGGATACAGGTAAGGTCAAGTTTCTCTGAAATGGGAAATAATTTTCTAACTAATCTATTGTTCATGCTTACCTCATCCCTTTGTCCTGTTTCCAAGTGGCTACAGTTAGGTTTATCAAACTATCATTTGCAACCAATTAGTGAGTTATCAAATCAATTTAATGTATTGAAATGAAGTTTAGAACATGAAATATAGTGGGGTGCCTGGATGGCTCATGCACCACTCATATGACTGGTGATTTCGGCTCAGGTCATGATCCCCTCCCCCCCCGCCCGATGAGGGGATCGAGCCCCTCATCAGGGTCCCTGCTCAGCAGGGAGTCTGCTTGAGATTCTCTCTTACCCTCTCCCTCTTCCCCTCCCCACTGTGCTCACTCGCTCTCTGTCCCTCTCTCTATAATAAATCTTTAAAAGCTTATTTTAAAAACCATGAAATATAGTAATGGAGAAATGTGGTATAGTGCATCAATTATAGCAAGGTATTTTTTTGAGAAACCATTTTATATCCATAGATGAAGAGGGTGATGATGTAAAATGTGTTTTTTACTATAGCACACTGTCAGAAAACCTATGTTGTATGATCATTAAGAACTTAAATTATGTGTGGACCATAAGGTCATGATGTGTTCCACCTGGAAAGGACTCTAGAGAACAAGGAGTCTACTCATTTTTTGGAACAGGAAACTATCACCCAGAGATATTAAGCATATTTTCCAAAGACAAAGAAATCCTAGCCAAGACAAGGAATGAGCAAGACCTAGAGTCTAGATTTCTCTGTTCTCTCTGTAGTTTGATACAAACTACTGGCCTGAAAATTGCTTCAGTGCCTATCAAGGGCACTAAGTCATGAGGTGCTATCTAAAGTAGAGTCAGTAAATTCTAGGACTGGCCTTGGGCAGATGTAAAAGGGCAATATGCATATTCCTGAGGGTATAAAAATCCCTAAATAAGCTAAGTAATGTGGGCATTTCTTTAACTTTTCTGATGTAGTTTCTTCATTACAAAAAAACTTTTTAGGTCACTCTAGAAAAATGTGAAGGTAAACTGGGGTGAACACTACGTTCTAGCTCTATTACTAGACTGATGTCTTACAATGGTTGACTGACCTTTCTGAACCTCAATATTCTCCTTTGGGAAAAGATGGTATGCTCCTGGATTCCTTCATAGAGTTATGGCTAGGAAATAAAGTTAAATGGTTTTGAAATTGCTTTGTGACTTGTGCATACTGTAACTCCAGACATCTTGTCAGTTCCCTCTCCTTCAAATTCCAAGTGTGTTCTAGTGCACGAAGCGTGTCTTACTCACCTTTATCTACTCAGAATATAACTAAGTGTCTGATACATAACATGGGCCCATAAAACTTTGCTGAGTGAATTAATGAATGATTCTTTCCTCTTTCAGCTCTACAATGCTTTCCCTCTTTTAATACACTACCTTCCAGGAAGTCATCATGTGTTATTTAAAAACATTGCTAACCAATTTAAGTTTCTTATGGAAAAAATAAAAGAACACCAAGAATCCCTGGACTTCAGTAACCCTCGGGACTTTATTGACTACTTCCTGATCAAAATAGAAAAGGTATAGTGTGACCCTTTATCTTTGTGGGTGGTGTGATTCGTGGATTAGCTTTGTTCTTCCCAGTGAAACTGGGATATTAAAACAAATGGTCCTTCTGAAAGATGTATTAATTGCTTGTGTAACCTCTTATTTGTGCACACCATATTGGGTATCTTGAGATATTTCTAAATTCTCACTGAAAATGACTTTGCGGGTTTTACATTTATCATGTTAAATAAAGCTGGTTCTTTATTTGGGGGCAGATTGAAATACACACACAAATTCAAGATTAATGATAACAGATCATCCTTCATCAAAAAAGTTCAGCAATGGGAAGATGTAACAAAATGAGGGGACACAGGAACAGACAGGAATCTGTCTGCAAAGGCACTAGGAAATCTTCACAGATGAGGTAGATTTTGAAGAAACTATAGCTTAGATGAACAGAGACAACAAAGTAGGCCCAGGGAACGAGAAGTGCAAGTGATCAAGAGGGTGGAATTTTCTGAGAGGTAATCTTGATTGTAACTGAGGAACTGGGTGTAATGACTGATGCGTGGGAATAGTGATGCATTTTGTGTGTGTGGGGGGTGGTTCTGGAGGCTTGAATGAGAAAATTAGACATTATAAAATAGGCAGTAAATGCTAGAATTGACAGTAGCAGTGAGGACTTGATAAAAATTGTTTCAAAGAAATGGTAGAGAAACTGATCGACTTGAGGGGAATGAGAAAGTGAAGAATCAGAAAGGACCTGTTGGAACTTTATAACTCTGATTATATTTTGACTGTTGGACAGAACCCTAACAACTATCTAACTTGACCTTCAGCTGTAGCACTTACACCAAATAACAATGTCATATTGAGTTAAGTTACCTCTGAGGCTCTTTTATTTATCAAGTAATTGTAACACATCATTTCTAGGAAAAACACAATAAACAGACTGAATTTACCATGGACAACTTGATCATTACCATATGGGATGTGTTTGGTGCAGGAACAGAGACAGTAAGCACCACCCTGAGATATGGACTCCTGATGCTGCTGAAGTACCCAGAGGTCACAGGTATGGTCACAGGTGTTGGGCAGGGTGCAATTCCAGGTAGAAATTGGCTGGTGACACTGACAACTATCCCACCCTTCACCTGCCCAGACAGCGCACAGAAAAAATTTCCTTCATTCGTACATCTTCCCGTCATTGGATAAATTAGATACAAATTAGTTTAGAGTACAAAAAGATAATGAAATATTTAAACAGCAGCAGAGATTTGAAGGGCAGAGCTCACTGTTTCCTCTGCTATGGTGGAATGTCCCTGATCTGCGTTGGGACAGATGCAATAATAAGCAGAGTTGTCTTAGGATCTAGAAGAATTGGCCTTCTGCTTTCTCTAAAAGGATATCACTTGATATGCCTTCCATGTCCAGATAAATATATTTTTGTCAGAGGAAATTTCTACTGAAATGCATTTGCAGTGTAAGGATCGATTCAACAAAAATGACAGTCTTGCTTTATCAAAGAGTCTCAATCCCTAAATAAAAAGGGTTACATACAAATACATTCTTTTCAAATATACCCATTTGGGCATATAAATTCTTCCTCACAAGTATAATTTCTCTTGCAAATACAGCCTTTCCACTTTTCC
The DNA here is from genome assembly GCF_003265705.2 of Callorhinus ursinus. Lineage (NCBI taxonomy): Eukaryota > Metazoa > Chordata > Mammalia > Carnivora > Otariidae > Callorhinus > Callorhinus ursinus. The sequence goes on from NW_027397082.1 coordinate 24,129,065, forward strand.
TCCTCTTTTTTTCTTGAGTGCTCATCCAAGGGGATATTTCCTTCACTACCAGGTCATGTTCTGTGCTTTGGCACATAGAGACACTTTTAATACAATTAAATCTCAGGAAGCTTATCTCCATGATGTCAGCACTAGATTATTCTTTGTTTAAGGTCCTCCTCCCCTCCCAGTCTAAATAAGAAGTGCTTTCCAAATGGTGGGATCTAGAAGCACAGCTTCAGAATTCCTTTCCTCTCACACATTGTGGGATCTAATGGCACTGTGTCTCCTTCACGCGACACAGACTCTTTCAGCCAAATAACTTCCCTCTTATTAGACCTATGTTGATTATGACCACAAACACTGTATGACATTTTTTTCCAGACCTGTAAATCTTGTGTACATAGCAAAAGTCCTTTTTGTGTCCTGGTTCCCCATTGCTTCCATGTTCATTTTTTCTTGCATCATATCCATTTATATTTTCCTTTTCTTTCTTCCCATTTTCATTCCTTACTGGGCCATTCTCTACGCATTCTGATTTTATAAGTCAGTTCCTAACCACTTTACATAATCACTCTCTTCTAGATAAAAATCCAGCTTCTCAACCTGGAAAGGTGAAGTTTAAAACTTCTCTAAAATTCCTAAGTCTTCCTGACAGCTATCAAACCACAGAGTTATCACATGCTCCCTTACCAAAGACACATTCTTCAGGTAGTAGATCAACACCATTTGACCAAAGTAGCAACCTGGTACTGGCTATAGTAGACAAACTACAGTGGCTTCAGATTCTGACTTTACTAGTAAGTAGCTGTGTGACCTCAGACTCATGACTACCTCTCCGCATATCTTGCTTGGTCCATCATCTGTTTAGGAGAGATGATACTTCCTAACATTCACAGAATCTTTCCCTCATAGGAGAAAGTTAATAAATGTTTGTTTTAACTAATGAATAGTTCTACTAAAACTGCATATTTTTTTACAGGATACATTTTGCAAATAAAGGACGAATATAATTTGCTAATACAAATTACTTTCAGTGATCTTATTCAATTGCTAAGATTGCGGGTTTGGGAATAAGAAGGACCACATAACACCTGGGTGTCCTTAAGAAAGATACTTACTTTTATGGACCTGCTTTCTCGTTTTTAAGACAAATAATACCCAACACATAGAACTATTTTGAGGAATTATAAAGTAATGTAATACATTGTACAGCATGCCTGTCATGTTTTGCATTCTAAATAAATGTTAACTTCTGGGTCCTATGTGCTGAGTCAAACATTTTATTCCGTTGTTCTACTTATTAAGAATTTATTGCACTGGGTAGTTCTTACCCTCTTGGAACTTAACATTTTTCTTTTAAAGATTTTATTTATTTATTTGACAGAGAGAGACACAGCGAGAGAGGGAACACAAGCTGGGGGAGTGGGAGAGGGAGAAGCAGGCTTCCCGCCGAGCAGGGAGCCCGATGCGGGGCTCGATCCCAGGACCCTGGGATCATGACCTGAGCCGAAGGCAGATGCTTAACCGACTGAGCCACCCAGGCACCCCTGGAACTTAACATTTTTTTAAAAATATTTTATTTATGGGGCCTGGGTGGCTCAGTCGGTTAAGCGTCTGCCTTTGGATCGGGTCATGATCCCAGAGTCCTGGGATCGAGTCCCGCGTCCGGCTCCCTGCTGGGCGAAGAGCCTGTTTTCCCTCTGCCTGCTGCTCCCCCTGCTTGTGCTCTCTTTCTCCCTACAAATAAATAAAACCTTAAAAAAATATTTATTTGTTTGAGAGAGAGAGCAACACAGAGAGCATGAGGGGGTGAAGGGCAGAGGAAGAAGCAGGGAGCCCGATGTGGGGTTCAGTCCCCAGACTCCGGGATCATCACCTGAGTCCAAGGCAGACATTTATCAGACTGAGCCACCCAGGCACCCGGAACTTACATATTTAAAACAAAAACTGGCATACACAAAGTGGTCAAACAGCATGGTCTGTGGTGAGCTTTCAAGACCCCAGATCCCTGAGTTTATCAAACAAAGTACTCAAAATAGAGAATCAAAGTTGAATTTCATGGTACAATTATGTTTTATATGTACATATATTTAAGTCTCTAATGAGATACCAATTTGACTAAGAAACAAATTTCTTTTTTTTTTCTTTCCCTGTGGTAGTAGCCATATATGATTTCCCCCTCTCCCAATCTCCTTCCACAATGGAACCATGATTAAGATCAAATCAAGGGGCACCTGGGTGACTCGGTCAGTTAAGCGTCCTACTCATGGTTTCTGCTCTTGTCATAATCTTGGGGTCGTGAGATTGGGTCTCCCGCCAGGCTCTGCACTCAATTCGGAGTTGGCTTGAGGTACTTTCCTCCTCCCTCTGCCCCTCCCTTCCGACTCTCTCGCTTTAGAATAAATAAATAAAATCTTTCAACAACAACAAAGGTCAAAAAAGGTCAGACCTTTCCATTTCACGTAAATTCTGATTCCTATCCTGCCAGCTAAAGTCCAGGAAGAGATTCACCATGTGGTTGGCAGACATCGAAGCCCCTGCATGCAGGACAGGAGCTGCATGCCCTACACAGATGCTGTGGTACACGAGATCCAGAGATACATTAACCTCATCCCCAACAGTCTCCCACATGCAGTGACTCAGGATATTAAGTTCAGAGAATACCTTATTCCCAAGGTGAGAGATATTTCATCTCTACTACTCCTTAAGAATTTTGCTTTTACTTCTTATTTTTATTTATATATTTTTAGTTTTGAGAGAGAGAGAAAGCAAGGGGGGGGAGGGGCCGAGGAAGAAGGATAGAGAATCTCAAGCAGGCTCCATGCCCAGCCCAAGCCCATCCAGGGTCTCCATCTCATGACCCTGAGATCATGACCTGAGCCCAAATCAGGAGTTGGAGGCTTACCTGACTGAGCCATCTAGGTGCCCCCTCCTTAAGAATCCTAGGTTATCAAGCATCACAACAGTAGGATTATAGATTACCTAACCATCTACAGATATGGCACATTCATAGCCCAGGCATCTTACCCTCTGACCACATGCTCCTTTCCTTTTACTTTGTTGATACAATTTTATAAATCATAGTGCTTAGACTCCCACAGGATTTTCTTCACAGTATTCATTGACAAGACCGCTTACTGCCTATGTTTTCTTCTGGGATTTTTGGTTTTAGTTCTTATGTTCAATTATTTAATTCATTTTGTGTTCATTTTTGTGGCTGTTGTAAGTTAGGGTCTGGTTTTTCCAACACCCTTTATTGAAGAGACTGTCTTTTCTTGATTGTATATCTTGGTGCCTTTGTTAGAAAGTAATTGGCCTTCTATGCATGGGTTTATTCCTGGGCTCTCTACTCTGTTTCATTTTATGTGTCTGTTTTATACCAATATCATGCTGTTTTAATGACTGTTGCTTTGTAATACGGCTTGAAATCAGGAAGTGTGATGCCTCCAGCTTTGCTTTTTCTCAAGATTGCTTTGGCTATTTAGGATCCCTTGTCATTCTACAGAAATTTTAGGATGGTTTGTTTCATTTCTGTGAAAATGCCATAGGAATCTTGATAGGGATTACATTGAATCTATAGATGGCTTTGGATGGTGTAGACATTTTAACAATATTAATTTTCTCAAACTGTGGGCACAAAATATCTTTCCATTTATTATGTGTCTTCTTCCATTTCTTTTATCAGTGTCATAGTTTCCAGTGTACTGATCTTTTACCTCATTGGTTAAATCTATTACTAGAATTTTTTATACCAATGTGAATGGGATGGTTTTCTTAATTTCTTTTATAGTTTATAATTAATGTGTAGAAATGCAACAGATTTTTATATATTCATTTTTATCCTGAATTCACTTATTCTAACAATTTGGGTGGAGTCTTTAGGGATTTTTAAAATCTACAATATCATGTCATCTTCAAATAGTGACAATTCTGCTGCTTTTCCTATTTGAGTACCTTTTATTTCTTTTTCTTGCCAAGTGCTTGGACTAGGACTTCTAATACCATGTAGAATAAAAGTGGTGAGAGTGGACATCCTTCTTTTGCTCCTGATCCTAGAGGAAAAGCTGAAGCTTTTCCCCACTGAGGATGATGTTAGCTGTGGACTTATCATATATGGCCTTTTTTATGTCAAGGTACATAATCTCTATATCTACTCTATATCTACTTTGTTGAGCATTTTTATCATAAATGAATGTTGGATTTTGCCAGATGCTCTTTTCTGCATCTACTGAGATGATCATATGATTTTTAGCCTTCATTTTTTAATGTCTAGCACAATGATTTGGGGATGTGGAACCATCCTTGCATCCCTGGAATAAATCCCGCTTGATTATGGTATATGATCCTTTTATTGTACTGTTCGATTCAGTTTGCGAAGATTTTGTTGCAAATATGTACACCTTTGTCCATCAGAGATATTGGCCTTTAAGTTTCTTTTCTTGTGGTGTCCTTGTGTGGTTTTAGTATTAGGATTATGCTGCCCTCGCAAAATGAATTTGGAAGTGTTCCCTCCTCTTCTATTTTATAGTTGAGAAGGATTGGTATTCGTTCCTCTTTAAATGTTTGATAGAATTCACCAGGGAAGCCATATGTCCAGGAATATTGTCTTTTGAGAGAGGTTATTTATTTATTTATTTATTTATTTATTTATTTATTTATAAGATTTTTATTTATATACTTGAGAGAGAGAGCAACCAGCAGGAGAAGAGGCAGAGGGAGAGGGATAAGCAGACTCTCTGCTGCGCAGGGAGCGTGATGTGGGGCTCGATCCCAGGACCCTGGGATCATTACCTGAGCTGAAGGCAGGTGCTTAACTGACTAAGCCACCCAGGCGCCCTGAGAGAGTTTTAATTAGTGATTCAATCTGAGTAATTGGTCTCTTCACATTTTCTATTTCTTCATGATTGAGTCTTTGTATGTTGTATGTTTTTAGGAATTTAACCATATCTTCTAGGTTGTCCAATTTTATTTAAAAATTTTATTATTTTGAGAGAGAGAGCACCAGTGCACAGGGGGAGAGTGAGAGAGAGAAGCAGGCTCCCCACTGAGCAGGGAGCCCGACATGGGGCTCGATCCCAGGACCGTGAGATCATGACCTGAGCCAAAGGCAGATGCTTAACCAACTGAGCCACCCAGGGGCCCCATAGGTTGTCCAATTTTTTGGTGTATAATTGTCCATTATGATCTCTGATGATCTCTTGTATTTCTGTGGTATCACTTGTAATGTCTACTTCATTTCTGATTTTGAGTCCTGTCTTTTTTCTTGGTGAGTCTTGCTAAAGGTTTATCCATTTTGCTTATCTTTCTTTTCAACAAACAAGCTTAGTTTTATTGACCTTTTCTTTTTTTTTTTTTTTAAGATTTTATTTATTTATTTGACAGAGAGACACAGTGAGAGAGGGAATGCAAGCAGGGGGAGTGGGAGAGGGAGAAGCAGGCTTCCCGCGGAGCAGGGAGCCCAGTGTGGGGCTCCATCCCAGGACCCTGGGATCACGACGAGCTGAAGGCAGACCCTTAACAATTGAGCCACCCAGGCGCCCCTCATTGACCTTTTCTGTTGTCTTTTTAGTTTCTGTTTCATTTATTTTGACCATGGTATTTGTTATTTCCCTACTTGTCCTAACTTTGGGCTTCATTTGTTCTTTTTCTAGTTCCTTGAGGCATAAAGTTAGGTTGTTTGAGATTTTTTATTTCTTCATCTAGGCATTTATTGTTCTAACTTTCCTCTTTGAACCGCTTTTCCTGCATCCCATAAGTGTTGGTATGTTATGTTTCCATTTTCATTTCTCTCAAGGTATTTTTTCTTTTTTGATTTCTTCTTTGACTCATTGGTTGTTCAGTAGCATGTTTTTTAAACTCCACATACCTGTGAATTTTTCAGTTTTGTTTTTCTAGATTCATACCACTGTGATCAGGAAATATGCTTGATACGATTTTTTTTAAGATTTTATTTTTAAGTAATTTTGACACCCAGCATGGAGCTTGAACTCACAACCCCAAGATCAAAAGTCACATGCTCTGCCAACTGATCCAGCATGGTGCCCCAGGTCCATCTGATTTTAATCTTCTGTAATTTTTTAATGCTTATTTTGTGCCTTAATGTATTATCCATCCTGAGAAATAGTCCACGTGTGCTTGAGAAGAATGTGTACTCTGTTGCTTTTGGATGGACTGTTCTGTATCTCTTAAATACACAGACTCATACACTCATATGCTTTGAAGTTCTTATGTGATAATTCTAACATTTAGGATACTATGGGGTCTGCTTTTTCACATGTTTAAAAATCACGTGCTTGGGCTGCCTAGCTTGCTTAGTCAGTGGAGTGTACGACTCTTGATTTTAGGGTTGTGAATCAAACCCCACACTGGGGGTGGAGCCTACTTAAAAAAATAATTTATTATACGCTGAACATTTTGAATGATGCCTTGTGGGGAGTCTGATGATGCTGACTTCCCCTACAGGGCATTGACTTTTATTTTGGCAGGTAGCTAAATTACTGACAGATGCTTTTCAGTCTGTTGGACTTCCTATAGTTCTTTCATTGTGAATTAGTTTCACTTTTGAATTTAGTCTTTGTGCATGGCCCTTAGTCCAGTGTGTGTTCCTTAATCCAACAATTTACAAGTTTGGGGCTCACCACGAAAAAATCTGAGGTGCCAAGAAAGTTCTCTCCACCCTAGCTGGATTGGAACCTCAACTCCTCTATCACTTATCATCTGATACCCACCTTCAATTCTCGAGCAGTCATACTCTGATAGGTTCCATTGAGTTTCCTCCTGTATGTGTGTCACCCAACCCCTAACCACGGACTTCTAGAGAATAGTTTTGTATACTTTTGAGATCCTCTCTATTTATAGAATCCTCCTGGTATCCTTCCTCATGAATTCGAGATGCCAATTTTTTTTTTTTTACCTCTGTCTTCTTAGCTCAAAAAGAGTAGCACTTTGCTTGGCCTTCACGTCCCTGAACTCTAGGAAGAAAGTGACCTTTCTGCAGTGAGAACTACATCATGTATTTGGAAAGGCCAGACAGTACACGAGAAAGCATCCAGACAGATTTAGATCTGAATTTTTTCTCTGCTATGTAATAAATATATGACCTCTATTAAGAGCCCAAGATTGTGAATGAAGTCATTATCATAACAGTAAAAAATTTCTCTTTTTGGAGCATTTTTGTGTGGTAATTATTTTTGGTTTTGTTTTTTTGAGAGAGAGAGAGCATGTGAGCAGGGGAGATGGGCAGAGTGGGATAGAGAATGTTTTAAAGGAATTTATTTATTTATTTATTTATTTATTTAGAGCATGCAAGGAGAAGGAGAGGGAAAGAGAGAATCTCAAGCCGACTCCACGCTGAGCATGGAGCCCAGGGCAGGGCTTAATCTCAGGACGCTGAGATCATGAGTCAAAATCCAGATCAGATCACCAACCGACTGAGCCACCCAGGTGGCCCTAGCATGTGGTAATCTTCGTGCAAAAGTATTTCGTATGTTATCTTATTTTACATCTGCAATGAACTAGTGCAGATGTATCCTTTACATTTTACTAGTAATGAAAATGAGTCATGGAAATGTTAAACAAATAATCTATCATCACAGGGCATAATTTAATAGAAAGATTTGATTGATTTTGAAAACTAAACTCCAAATCATTATGTTACACTGTATCCGTGAGTTTCAGAAAACCCTACTAGAAATCAGAAATGTTCTCTCATTTCCACAAGAATGCACAACAATTCAATTGAAAGAGCACAACAGGAGGAGGGAATACTTATCCTGTTCTCATCTTTTTAAAAAAAATTTTTTTTAAAGTAGCTCTACACCCAGTGTGGACCCATGACCGCGAGACCAAAACTCACATGCTCTATTGATTGAGCCAGCCAGGCGCCCCTGTTTGTCATCCTGATGGGAAGGTGAAGGGTTTTCAAAAATACGGCCACTCAAGTAGAACTTTGAAGACCTCATACTCGGTTCCAAAGAAAATGAGCTGGATTTTCAGTGGCATCAGCTCTTTTAGACAATACCACAATTTATTTGTCAAGAACAATACACTCCAGGGAGTTCCCTTAATTTTCTGAAAAGCAAGTGCTAGTATCAGGCTACCAATTGAAGAGAATGACTTGGGAGTCAGTTAACAGTGCCTTGGACTGGCGTTACAGGATTTATAACCTGTTAGGGTCGGTCATTCGTTTGTTCTGTGAAATGGAGTAAATAAGCTCTTTTTGTGCCTGTCTCCTCATCTATAAAACAAAAGGATTTCAAGCTCCATGACTTTCATTATAATCCAGTTTATCTGTTTTTCTTCGTATCAGGGCACAGCCATAGTAACATCTCTGACTTCTGTCCTGCACGATGACAAAGAGTTTCCCAACCCAGATTGCTTTGATCCTGGCCACTTCCTGGATGAAAGTGGCAACTTTAAGAAGAGTGACTACTTCATGGCCTTCTCAGCAGGCAAGCAAGCTTCATTGTTATTTCTGCACCAGGGGTCAGTGAGATGAGGAAGGGCTTTGCATGGAGGCTACTCGGGGCTGAACAGATTGTCATTTGTATGAGGCTAGAGGCATCATGCCCGAAGCCCAGCTTCTTTCTCATTTGACCGGAGGCTTCCCTTGCCAAGATTGGCCCCAGAACCCACCACTGAGATTCCAAAGAAGGGGCAGAAGGTAGAGTAGATAGATAGAGGGTAAGGGAATGTTGAGTATCTTCCTTCAATTTGTCAGGGTCCTGGGAAGAAACAGGTGGCATACTCAACAAGTCATTCCAGAATGACTGGAATCTAGATAACATTTAAAATTACCAGTCCTTTGGGGGATCAGTGATTAGTTAGTAGGCTTGTGGCTAATGTGTAATCTTTTTTTCCTACCCCCTTAGTTCGGGATGACGTATATACCTCATTTTGCCTGACTGTCTTTGGAATTTCTAGGTTGTGTGGATTCTCTGTACATAGGAAATTAAATTGGATTTCCTTCTGCTAATTTGTCTGGTGTCAATTTGAGTCTTAGTCCAGCTACAAGGACCTTGAAAGGGACAGGAAATTCTTGCTCCCCGGCAAGGTGTGTCCGCTGGACACCTGAGCTCGCTGGACCCTGCTCGCCCCACAAGCTGCTGTAGCTGAGAGATCTGTAGGATATCTGACAGCTGACACATGGTAAGATTTCCTACCGTCAGTCTCTCAGAATTTCTGTCTGCAGAGTCTGATGGAGCGGGAATGGCGACAGTCCTTTTTCTCTCTGTCTGAATTTAGATTAGCAGGAGAAAATACTTGTGGAACTAGTTCCTTGGGCTTCGTGCCTCTTGGTAAATTCGGTAGGGTCCTCTTTGCTGCTGATCTTTTTCCTCCCAGAGATGGTCTTTGTTTGCCTTTGTGTCTTTTATGTCATTTGTCATATGAACTTTGCTATAGGTTAATGGGCATATGAGGGAAAGGCTGTTGCTTAAGGACATCTTGGAAGCCAAAATGGCGAAATTGGCAGACACTGGTAGAACACTTAAAAGCTGTTAGAGCTAGGGCACCTGACTGGTTCAGTCAGTGGAACATGCGACTCTTGATCTCGGGGTTGTGGGTCTGAGCCCCATGTTGGGTGTGGCGATTGCTTAAAAAATAAAAACTTAGAGCACTCACCACCTCCAGAAGGCTCCTATGATAGGATAAGTTGGTCAGAGAACAGGTTGGATTGGCAGGTCACCTGCCAGCCTCAAGAAAACTTGTGTGCAGTGAGGCACATCGGAACACAACATATTATCTCCAAGCCTGTGGCCCAGCCCTCGGGTGTGTGTGGCTCCAAGTGACCCAAGGCTTAATTAAAGCTCTTAATGTGCATATACAAGATAAGATTTTTCCTTTCGTATTGTTCTATGGGCTAAGACTTTGGCTCTATGACCAGTGAGAATATTCTCTTTGGTCTCCACCATCTGGAGGATGCACTTACCAGGGTGTACCTTGGTGGCCAAATACAGTGGGGCTCCAAGTCTCTCTCTCTGTCTGGCCACACCAGCTCTCAAGCTTGTTTGTCGTGAGAGGTCCAGCCCACCGGAACCTTTGTCATGTCAGCCTTCCTTTCTTGTGGGTGCCGGGAAGCCCCACTCCAGGAGTGCTGCCCAGTGTCACAGAGTAGCAGGTCTGTGACTGGAGGCATCTCACTTTTTGCAGTGAACTATTACACCAGTGTTCTTTAGATTGTACAACTTAGAAACATGTGTTTCTTCACAGTACAGTCTTTCAGTAAGGCACAAACTAGGTTTACTAACAGACCCAAATTTATCTTTTGTTTCTCTGTAATAAGACAAAAGGAGAGAAACCTATATTTGCTACTTAATGTTTCATTATTTTATCTCATTTGGAAATGATCTAGATATTCAATGAATTTAGCTTAACATTTAACTTAGCAAAACTTTAAAAATGCAGGTTACCAAAGATTTTGGTAGCTCTTTAAAAGTTTACCTACGGGGCACCTGGGTGGCTCAGTCGTTAGGCCTCTGCTTCTGTTCATGTCATGTACCTACGGGGCACCTGGGTGGCTCAGTTGTTAGGCCTCTGCTTCCGTTCATGTCATGATCCCGGGGTCCTGGGATCGAACACCACATCGGGCTCCCTGCTCCGCGGGAAGCCTATTTCTCCCTCTCCCACTCCACCTGCTTGTGTTCCCTCTCTTGCTGTCTCTCCCTGTCAAATAAATAAATAAAATCTTAAAAAAAAAATAAAGTAAAACTTTACCTACACATGATCCTCACAGTCGTGGGATAGAGCCCCTCATTGGGCTCCAAACTTAGTGTAGGGTCTCCTTCAGATTCTTTCTCCCTCTCCCTCCCCGCTTGTAAACACTCTCTCTCTCTAAAGTAATAAATAAAATCTTTTTTAAAAATAAGATAAAAAGGTATGTAGGCAAACCTTTATTATTATTTACCTTTACTTAATTTACTTGTTCTGAACAGTTCAGTCTATGCACAAAATTTTATGAGGCATTAGACAAAGTCAGTCATCATTTTAAGTTTTGTTTTGTTTTGTTTTCTGAAAAAGTTTGTAAGAGATACCATGAACTTATTTGACTTCCGGTAAATACAGGCAGACTACAAGTTTTATATTTAATCCTGATAACTCTAAAGATATGGCTATTTTAATTAAACCAACAACCTTAAATTAGCTTTAATACTGAGTATCTTCCCTGATCACATAAACTTGAAAAACATTTAGGTTAGTTTCTTTCTGAGATTTAAGAATTTTTTCTTTTTTTAAAGATTTATTTATTTATTTGAGAGAGAACAAGAGAGAGCATGACTGTGTTGAGGGGCAGAGAGAAGGGGAGAAGCAGACTCTCCCGCTGAGCAGGGAGCCCAACTCAGGGCTAGATCCCAGGACCCTGGGATCATGACCTGAGCCGAAGGCAGACGCTTAACCGACTGAGCCACCCCGGCGCCCATCTTTCTGAGTTTTAGAATGCCCAATTCTTATGAGTGCTTGCCTTCAACTAAACGGAGCTCTTTTACCAATTAATTTTGGCAATACCACCTGGAAGTAGAGAAAATACCTCACGTTTGCAACATGGGACACATACAAGCAAGATAGAGATATTCTTATAGCTTTTGTTTTTACTAATATTTGTGGTGAGGACGTTCTAGCCCCAATTCTCAAGTACCTCCCTCTTTTACTTTTTTTAATGAAAAACTTTCCCCTAAAGCTTGTATCTAAAAGAATGGCTCTTATATCCTAGAGATGATAGGGTAGAAAATTTATATCCCAAAGGCACAGAGAAAGCTCCAAGTTTTTTCCAAGTCTGGACATAAGAGGGATTTAAGCAGTTTGTACTTTGAAAAGGCCTCTTCCCACACCACTCCCCCTCTTGTATTTTTTTCAGTCTTGGGTGACTGTGGGCTATGTTCAAAGACATTAGATTTATAATTTCAGGGGGCACCTGGGTGGTTCAGTTGGTGTCCTGCTCTTAATTTTGGCTCAGGTCATGATCTGAGAGTCGTGAGGTTGGGCTCTGCATTGGGAGTGGAACCTACTTAAGATTCTCTCTCTCTCTCTCCCTTTGCTCCTGCCCTCCCCCAACCCTCTTAAAAAAAAAAAAAAGAAAGATTTATAATTTCAAGGGACAGAGAAATAATGTAAAAAATATTTTTATTTCTAAAGTTTCAGGGTAATTGCCATTTAAAATTTACCTTTTTTTTTTAATTACTGGACAGTTTTGTTCCAAATCCTGATCTTTTATAGTATCTATAAACATTTTGAGAGGAATAGGCAAAGTTTGGAGATGGGTAAAGAGAGGTGGGCTTGGACTTGTTTCTTGAGCTGGATTTCTGGTTTGGTAGGGCTTTGGAAGGCAAAGACAGTTGTTTAGAAACAGTTCCCCCAGAGAACTGGATTACAGCCTGAATATCAAGGGACTGGCCCACCTTTTTAACTAAACTTGATTTTTTATATCAGGGAGATTTTTAATTAAAGTGGGGATCAAAAGATTCCTGCCTTTGTAAAGTCTGTATAAAGCATTTTAACAAAAGCCTTCTATCTGGGTACATAATTTAATCTGGGCTTCTGTTAGCCCCTGAATATTGGCCTTTCCCTGATCATTTATAGGTGGGCCTGGGAGAAGTTTTGGTCATGTTTCCTCTCTGAACGGGGGTTGTGACTAGTGATTAATCTTTTAAATTTATCTCTGAATTTGGTAGAATCCTTTGAAAGTAGAGGTTTAAAGGGCTTTATAATTTAAAAGGTCTGCTGCTGTCCAGGGGACACAAATTTCCTTTGCAGTGTCGGCCTAGAATACACACCAACCAAGTGCCATGCCCAAAGCTGGCAGAGCCTGATTACAGAGCCCTGGAAGGTAGGAGCAAAGTGAGCCTTACTGCTTTTGTTAAATTCATTTCCTGGTGTTCAGCATTTACATGAGCAAGCTGTATATTTTGAATCTAGAGATGAGGCTGGAGTGCTCTATGTAAATCCTAAAGGGAAAGGGAAGTTAAAATAGGCAGATGAGCAGATGAGGCTGGAGTTTAGGGGAAATTTATGTTGGATGTGCACATTTATTTCTAATTTCTGTTCTTTCATCTTGTCAAGGGAGTCCCTTAGGCTAGTAATTAAGCTAGAACAATTGAGAGCTCTCTAACAAGAACATTTTTCTTTGGGACGCCTGGTTGGCTCAGTTGGTTAAGCGTCTGCCATCGGCAGGTCACGATCTCAGGGTCCTGGGATTGAGCCCTGTATTGGGATCCCTGCTCAGTGGGGAGTCTGCTTCTCCCTCCCTCACTCCCTCTGCCCCTCCTGACAGCTCATGCTCTCTCTCTCTCAAATAATAAAATCTTTTTTTAAAATAAAGTTTTTCTTCTTTTTTCAAAATTAGCCAACTTAAAGGATACATCATCAGGCCATTGATGAGTAGGATCTGTTATGAGTAACTCTAGTAAGCCTTTTAATGCCTTAGGCATCCAGAGAGAGGGCATAGATGATGCAGCCCTCATGTCCAAAAGTTGATTCCCATAATTAGTCTAAGAAGGCAGAGGCCTTCATTGCAGGTCTCCAGTGAAATCATGAGATGCCTCTAGTCACAGACTCAATAATCTGTGACACTGGGCATGTGCTCCTATAATGGGTCTATCCAGCACTAACAAACAAAGGTTGACAATATAAAGGTTCCCATGGGCTGGGATTTCTCATGACAAACACCCTTGAGAGTTGGTATGGCCAGAGAGACAGACTCAGATCCCCAGTCTTTTTGACTGGCTTCCAAGGTGCAGCCTGGTAAATGCATCCTCCAGATGGTGGACCAAAGAGAATATTCTCACTGGTCACAAAGCCAAGCTCTTGGGACATTGTACAAGACAAAAGGAAAAACCTTATCTGGTTCTCCTTTGGCTAAACCTTAGGTTTCTTGGAGCCACATGAACACCTGAGAGGGATGTGCCACAGGCAGATGTTGGCTATTTTTCCCCGTGTACCTCATTGCACAGAAGTTTTCTTGAGGTTGGCAGGTGAACAAATGTCCATCTAACCTGTTCTGTGACCACCTTATCACAGGAGCTTTCTAGAGGTGGTGAGTGCTCTCATAGCTTTTTTTTTTTTAACTTTTTATTTATTTATTTATTCATGAGAGACGGAGAGAGAGAGAGAGAGAGGCAGAGGGAGAAGCAGGCTCCCAAGGAGCAGGGAGCCTGATGCGGGACTCGATCCCAGGACCCTGGGATCATGACCTGAGCCGAAGGCAGACGCTTAACCATCTGAGCCACCCAGGCGCCCTTGCTCTCATAGCTTTTAAGTGTTCCACCCGTGCCCAATTTTGGAGTTTGATTTCCAAGTTATCCCTTAGCAACAGCCTTTAACCTACAGCAAAATTTATCTAAACAGGTGCCAGTCTGATGAGAACCATGAACTCACCAGTCTGTGGGACTAACTCAAACAGCAGGCTTATAGGGTCTAAGCCTGCTTTCTGCGCGATGGTAATTCCTTTTTATGACAGATGATGTAAAAGAAACAAAGGAGGGACGCCTGGGTGGCTCAGTCGGTTAAGCCTCTGCCTTTGGCTCAGGTCATGATCCCAGGGTCCTGGGATTGAGTCCCACGTCGGGCTTCTTGCTCAGCTGGGGTATGCTTCTCCCCCTGCCTGCCACTCCCTCTGCTTGTTCTCTCTCTCTCTCTCTCTCCATCTGACAAATAAATAAAATCTTTAAAAAAAATTAAAAAAAAGACACAAAGGAAAACAAAGACCTGATCTCTTTCCCCCAAAAACGTACTCTACCAAATTTACCAAGAGTTGCTAAACATAAGGAACTAGTTCCACAAGTATTTTCTCCTGCTAATCTACATTTAGACAGAGAGAAAAAGGACTCTGACCATTCTTGCTCCATCAGACTCCTCAGATTCCAGGAGACTGACATGGTAGGAAATCTTCCCTGCTGCCAGCTATCTGTCAGATGTCCCAAGGCTCTCCAGCTGTAGCCTTGTGTGGGGCAAGCAGTATCCAGTGTGTTAAAGCATACTGGCAATTAGGCCAGCTGTCCAGGAAGAGGAATTTTTCTCTGCCTTTCAGGGTCCTTCCCAGCTGGACTAAAAATCAAATTGACATGGGACAGATTAAGAGGAGAAAATCAAATTTAGTTTCACAGGTATGGGGAATCCACAAACATATGAAATTACAAAGCCAGGCAA
This sequence comes from Callorhinus ursinus, assembly GCF_003265705.2. Classification (NCBI taxonomy): domain Eukaryota; kingdom Metazoa; phylum Chordata; class Mammalia; order Carnivora; family Otariidae; genus Callorhinus; species Callorhinus ursinus. The sequence continues at coordinate 24,144,185 of NW_027397082.1, forward strand.
CATAGACTTCTACCACATCCTGAGCTAAGGAGAAGGGGAGGGGCCTGGGGATTCAAAGGGGGAGGTAGACCATTAGCAGGAAGGTGAGAGGAGATGTTTCAAAAACACAGGTTGCCCTGTTGTGACGAGAAGTTTCATAGATAAGGAAGAATCTTGTTAATTGCTCTTTTCCTGGTACAGGCCGGCAGTTGAAGGAGAGGTAGGGAGGTTTCCTTGAATCTGCTGGGTTTTGGTTGCTTTTAATTCAAAATAATCTTTATGCCAAAGTGGCCCATCCTGGGGCAAGGTGCCCTTGCCCCTACTCATGCACACAAAAATACGTGCTGAGGAAATGAAGGAAACCACATTTCAGTGTAGATAAAAGAAGCTGTGGGTTAGTCTATTAATATATTTTCTCAATCCATATTTATTGAAGCCTCCCTGTGTGCCAGCTCAGAAACAGAATTAAATGAATATTGAATTTATGTGTCGTTTTTAGGAAAGAGAGCTTGTGTTGGAGAAGGCCTGGCCCGCATGGAACTCTTTTTACTACTGACCAACATTTTACAGCATTTCACCTTGAAGCCTCTGGTTGATCCAAAGGACATTGACACCACCCCAGTGGTCAGTGGGTTGGGCACTGTACCACCCTTCTTCAAGCTCTGTTTCGTTCCAGTCTGAAGAAAGGCCAGGCTGCCAGGTTGCAGAGCCATACTCTGGCCTCAGCTGAATATGCCAGATGCTTTCTGGCCTCTGTGTTAGCCACTGTCCACCTCTCCTTTCACGTCAGGGAGGACATTCCTGACCCTGTCTCTTCTCATTGCCCTCATCTTTTAAGATTCAGTTCAGATTTACCCATATGAAACAAAACTCACTGGTACTTTCCAATTCTTTGTGGAGTCCAATTGTGAGATGGTGCTATAGCTCATCTGCAGTGTGTACCAATGCAAGGCACCTTATTAATATATTTTCTTCTATTAAAAATTACAAATTATCGGGGCACCTGGGTGGCTCAGTTGGTTAAGCGACTGCCTTTGGCTCAGGTCATGATCCTGGAGTCCCAGGATCGAGTCCCGCATCGGGCTCCCTGCTCAGTGGGGAGTCTGCTTCTCCCTCTGACCCTCCCCCCCTTGTGCTCTATCTCATTGCTCTCTCAAATAAATAAAATCTTTAAAAAAAAAATTATCCCATGAGTTAAAAAAATTTTTTTAAATATATGATATTCACTCATTTCTTATCCCTATCTCCTGACAGTTTGGCATGTGTATTTTTGTTTTTATCCCTATGATTATTAAAAAATGGGTGGGGTACATGTTTGTGTAGGTATGTATGTACAAATATGTACATGCAGGAAGAAAACGGGATGGTCATTTCAGCCAGAAGCAATAACAGATAAAATACGAATTTGTTGGTCTCTCCAAGGATGCTCTTCCTGTTTTCCCCTGCTGGTTAAACACACAATTGGAGACACACACATACACAAAGAAGGCAAAGACGAGGGAAAGATAATATGTATATATGGTTATATTCGAATATACATGTACAGAAATGTTTTATGTATGTATATATACATATTTCTGTATAATATACCTATGATTTGGTAGTGACATTTATATAATAACATTATAGATATTTTTACAAGTAGTATAAATATAATATCCTGTCACATGTCTCCTTATTCAAGGATATCTAGATGATTTTTGAACTTTTGTTAATATAAAAATCCTACTATATGCATATATCTTTCATTCTTAGGAATAGATGTGAAGTGGCTGCACATATATGTGCACTTTTATTTTTCATAGATACTGAAGCATAACACACACAAAAATTATGTATCTGTTTACTTTTCTATCATGAGTGTAAAAAAAAGGCTATTTGACCAAACACTTGTGTATACTGAGGATTGAATTCTTTGATAGATTTAGTAATTTCTAGCTAAAAATTCATAGATTTTCAAGTAAGAAATCATGTCATCTGTAAACATTTCATTGCAATGACCAGAACTTTCCAGAAATAACATCTATACCTATGTCTGTCTCTGATTTATCATGCACACAAACACACACATGTACACACACGTATATATATATTTGTCACCATGGAAGGCGATGAAAGCTGCAAGGATTTGTTGGGACAAGTAACAGAGGGCTTGGGAAATCCATATTGGGAAGCCTGATATTTGTGTGATTTTACCCTTGAGGTGATTGCTGATTTGAAATCAGGTGCTGAGAGGCTGAAAGGCTAACTATAAAATATCAATTAGGAGCCTTAGAATCTGAAAAGAATTTTTACAAATTCTCTGGGCTAGAAGAAGAAAAGTGAGTTCAGAGCTGGCCAAGTAGAAAGGACCAAGTAAACACCTCAACTTGACTTGAAGTCTGAAGGCCTTGATGAAGATCACCCAAGGATCAAGACTAACCCTGAAGCTGAACCTGCTGACTTCTAGGAAATTGAATCAGTAATCAAAAAACCCAATAAAAAGTCCAGGACCAAATGGCTTCACTGGGTGAATTCTACCAAACATTTAAGAAGAGTTAATACCTAGTCTCAAACTATTTCAAAAAATAGGGGTGCCTGGCTGGCTCAGTCAATAAAACATGCAACTCTTGATCTTGGGGTTATAAGTTTAAGCCCCACATTGGGTGTAAAGTTTACTTTAAAAAAAACACAAAATCTTAAAAAAAAAACTGTTCCAAAAAATTCCAAATTCCAAAATTCCAGATTCAGTCTATGAGGCCAACATTACCCTGTTTGCAAACCCAAAGACACTACAAAAAAACACAAGAACTACAGGCCAATACCCCTGATGAACGTAGGTGTAAGAATCCTCAACAAAATACCAGCAAACTACATTCAACAACACCTTAAAAAGATCATCACCACATTCAAGTGGGATTTATTCCAGGGAGGCAAGGACGGTTCAGTATCTGGAAATCAATCAATGTGATAAACCACATTAACAAAATGAAGGGTAAAAAAATTACATGATCAGGGCGCCTGGGTGGCTCAGTCGGTTAAGCGTCTGACGTCAGCTCAGGTCATGATCCTGGGGTCCTTGGATTGAGTCCTACATCGGGCTCCTTAGTGGGGAACCTGCTTCTTTCTCTGCCTGCAGCTCCTCCTTCTTGTGCTCTCTCTCTGACAAATAAAATCCTAAAAAAAATTACATGATCATCTCAAATTCAGAAGAAGCATTTGACAAATTCAACATCTATTCATGATAAAAGCTCTCAACAAAGTGGGCTTAGAGGGGACATACCTCAACATAACAAAAGCCATATATGGCAAACCCACAGCTAACATCATCCTCAATGGTGAAAAATTTAGAGCTTTTCTTCGAAGATCAGAAAAGAGACAAGCATGCCCACTCTCACCACTTTTATTCAACATAGTACTGGAATTCCTAGCCACAGCAATCAGATAAGAAAAAGGAGGGGGACCCAACCACCCCATCCCTCCCACCCCCAACCATTCCAGTAACACTCAGTTTGTTTCCTGAGATTAAGAATTCCTCATATCCGTGAGGTCATGTGATACATGTTTTTCTCTGATTGACTTATTTCACTCAGCATAACACCCTCCAGTTCCATCCACGTCGTTGCAAATGGCAAGATCTCATTCCTTTTGATGGCTGCATAATACTCCATTGTGTATATATACCACATCTTCTTTATCCATTCATCTGTCGATGGACATCTTGGCTCTTTCCACAGTTTGGCTATTGTGGACATTGCTGCTATAAACATTGGGGTACACGTACCCCTTCGGGTCCCTACATTTGTATCTTTGTGGTAAATACCCAGTAGTGCAATTGCTGGATCGAACGGTAGCTCTAATTTCAACTGTTTGAGGAACCTCCATACTGTTTTCCAGAGGGGTTGCACCAGCTTGCATCCCCACCAACAGTGTAGGAGGGTTCCCCTTTCTCCACATCCCCGCCAACATCTGTCGTTCCCTGACTTGTTAATTTTAGCCATTCTGACGGGTGTGAGGTGGTATCGCATTGAGGTTTTGATTTGGATTTCCCTGATGCCGAGTGATGTTGAGCACTTTTTCATGTGCCTGTTGGCCATTTGGATGTCTTCTTTGGAGAAATGTCTGTTCATGTCTTCTGCCCATTTCTTGATTGGATTATTTGTTCTTTGTGTGTTGAGTTTGATAAGTTCTTTATAGATTTTGGATACTAGCCCTTTATCTGATATGTCATTTGCAAATATTTTCTCCCATTCTGTCGGTTGTCTTTTGGTTTTGTGGACTGTTTCTTTTGCTGTGCAAAAGCTTTTTATCTTCATGAAATCCCAATAGTTCATTTTTGCCCGGGCTTCCCGTGCCTTTGGCGATGTTTCTAGGAAGAAATTGCTGCGGCTAAGGTCGAAAAGGTTGCTACCTGTGTTCTCCTTTAGGATTTGGATGGACTCCTGTCTCACGTTTAGGTCTTTCAACCATTTGGATCACAGATCTGTACTTCTGAAACAAATAACACAACATATTTTAAGAAAAAAGAAAAAGAAGAAGATAACAGGAGAGGAAGAAAAGGGGAGTATGTCAGAGGGGGAGACGAACCATGAGAGATGATGGACTCTGAAAAACAAACTGAGGGTTCTAAAGGGGAGGGGGGTAGGGGGATGGGTTAGCCTGGTGATGGGTATTGAGGAGGGCACGTTCTGCATGGAGCACTGGGTGTTATGAACAAACAATGAATCATGGAACACTGCATCAAAAACTAATGATGTAATATATGGGGATTAACATAACAATAAAAAAAATTATAAAAAAAAAAAAGAAAAAGGAGGGGGGAAAGGCATCCAAATTGGTAAGGGAAAAGTAAAACTGTCACTATTTGCAGATGACATGATATTATACATAGAAAACACCAAAGCCTCATCTGTAACTTTTGACTCCCCCCAAAACCTAACTACTAAAACCTACTGTTTACAAGAAGTCTTCTGGTAACATAGTTTATTAGCACATATTTTGTATGTTATATATATTAGGTACTGTATTCTTACAATAATCTAGAGAAAAGAAAATAAGAAAATCATAAGGAAGAGAATACATTTAACATACTGTATTTATCCAAAAAAATCTGCAAAGAAGTGGACCTGCACATTTCAAACCTATCTTGGTCAAGGGTCAACTGTATATACAATGGAATATTATTCAGCCATAAAAAAGAAAATCCTGCCATTTGCAACAACATGGCTGAAACTTCAACACACTATGCTAAATAAAATGTCAGAGAAAGACAAATACTGTATGATCTCATTTATATATGGAATCTAAAAAAACGACCTAATTGATAACAGAGAACAAATTGGTGGTTGTCAGGGATGGGTGGTGGGGTGAATGAGGTTAATATGGTCAGAGGGTACAAACTTCCAATCATAAGATGAATAAGTTCTGGGGATATAATGTACAGCATGGTGACAAAACTATCATATATTTCAAAGTTGCTAAGAGAATAGATTTTAAAAGTTCTCACCATACACAAAAAAATTACAACTATGGAGGTGATACTTGTGTTAAATAACCTTATTGTGGTAATCTATTTGTTATATATACATAAATCATTATGTCGTATACCTTATATTTATACAATGTTCTATGTCAGTTACATCTTAATAAAGCTAAAAAAATTCCTTATATAAAAATTTTTTAAAATTGGGGCACCTGGGTAGCTTGGTTGAGCATCGAGTCTTGGTTTCGGCTCCAGTCGTGATCTCGGGGTTGTGAGATCAAGCCCCATGTTGGGCTCCCTGCTCAGTGTAGAGTCTGCTGGGGATTCTTTCCCCCATCCTTTCCTTCCCCCTTTGCTCCTCCCCTCTGCATGTGCGTGCTCTCTCAAAATAAATTAAAAAAAAAAAACCTTTGTACTGATTTTATATGGCTTTAGAGCAAAGATAAAGGACCTTTCAGAAAGTTTTTCTTAGGTTATTCAACAATTGTATAAATTATCTAATGTATGTTGCACTGGGAATTAATGCTTCTAGATTGTCAGGAGCTTCATGCCCTCTTGTTAGTAAATACATGAGAAATCTGAAGTGTTCTGAGTAAATGTAATTTTTTCTCTTTCATGTCAAAAGAAATAAAATAGCCACACAGAAATGTACAAATGAGCTAGGTCAAAACATAAAGGAGAGTGCCCTGTCCAGCAAGGACTTTAAAAGTTAAACCTTTAGCTCAAGCCATGGTCTGACCCACACCATTACTGCAGAAAACAAAGAACAAATAAAGAAATAGAAATCTGGCTATGAACTCCCAATGAATTCCCTAGCATGCTCAAGAGTTTGATAAAATTTTTCCATGTTCTGAGTATGAAATATATTTTTAAAGATTTTATTTATTTATTTATTTGACAGAAAAAGAAATAGCGAGAGCAGGAACACAAGCAGGGGGAGTGGGAATGGGAGAGGGAGATGCAGGCTTCCCGCCAAGCAGGGAGCCCGATGTGGGACTCGATCCGAGGACCCTGGGATCATGACCTGAGCTGAAGACAGACGCTTAACGACTGAGCCACCCAGGCGCCCCATGAAATATTTTCTTAACAAATGTTTACTTTTACTTATCTCCAAGTTAGATAACTAATGAATCAGATTATAGACTTTCCTAAATTCAGCAGAACTTTTTAAAATTGACTCTAAGGATTAATAAACATTTACATAAGTTAAAAAAAAGAAAATTTCTAGAAAAGAAAAATTGAACTTTCAACACTTTAAATGGCAGCTTTTTTTCAGTCTGTAACTCAGAGCAAAAAAAAATTGTGCTTCAAATTAAATGGCCTAAATTACTAGTTTAAAAAATAAGCCAATGAGGGCGCCTGGGTGGCTCAGTCGTTAAGCATCTGCCTTCGGCTCAGGTCATGATCCCAGGGTCCTGGGATCGAGTCCCACATCGGGCTCCCTGCTCTGTGGGAAGACTTCTTCTCCCTCTCCCACTCCCCCTGCTTGTGTTCCTGCTCTCACTATCTCTCTCTGTCTAATAAATAAAATATTTAAAAAAAAAATAAGCCAATGAATCCAAGTTGAAAGAAAACCATACTAAGTAAACTTTAGTCATTTTTAAAATATAACAAAAAAACCCCAAATACATGAAAATTAAACCACACACATCTAAGGCATCATTAGGCAAAAGAATAAATCACAAGAAAAATATTTTTAATTGAATAATGATGAAAATACATCCTACCAGAATTTATGGGGATGCAGCTAACACAGGACACTTAAAGCCTTAGAATCCCTAAAATAGAAGAAGAAGAAAAATCTCAAATCCAATGATATCATCTTCCACCTTAATATAAAAGAGAACATTAAATTCAAAGCCATCAGGAAGGTGGAAATAAAATATAAAAGCAGAAATGAATGAAAGAAAAAAGAGAAAAGCAAAAGATAAAAACTAATGAAAACAGAAGCTGATTGTTTTTTTAAAGATTAATAAATGTATAAACCTCTAGCTAGAAATAAAAAAAAGAAAACATAACCAATATCAGGAATAAAAGAAGGGGAATCACTACAATGGCTTCAGAACATTAAAGAATAAGAGATTATTGGGTGCCTGGGTGGCTCAGTTGGTTGAGCGACAGCTTTCGGCTCAGGTCATGATCCCGGAGTCCTGGGATCGAGTCCCACATTGGGCTCCCTGCTCAGCAGGAAGTCTGTTTCTCCCTCTGACCCTACCCCCTCTTGGGCTCTCTCTCTCTCTCTCTCTCAAATAAATAAATAAAAATCTTTAAAAAAAAAGAATAAGAGATTATTTTTCTTTAAATTTTTTGTTGTTATGTTAATCACCATACATTACATCATTAGTTTTTGATGTAGTGTTCCATGATTCATTGTTTGTGCATAACACCCAGTGCTCCACGCAGAACATGCCCTCTTTAATACCCATCACCAGGCTAACCCATCCCCCCACACCCTCCCCTCTAGAACCCTCAGTTTGTTTTTCAGGGTCCATCGTCTCTCATGGTTCGTCTCCCTCTCCCATTTACTCCCCTTTATTCTTCCCCTCCTATCTTCTTTTTTTTTTCTTAACATATATTGCATTATTTGTTTCAGAGGTACAGATCTGTGATTCAACAGCCTTGCACAATTCACAGCGCTCACCATAGCACATACCCTCCCCAATGTCTATCACCCAGTCACCTCATCCCTCCCAACCCCCACCATTCCAGCAACCCTCAGTTTGTTTCCTGAGATTAAGAATTCCTCATATCAGTGAGGTCATATGATACATGTCTTTCTCTGATTGACTTATCTCACTCAGCATAATACCCTCCAGTTCCATCCACACCATTGCAAATGGCAAGATCTCATTCCTTTTGATGGCTGCATAATATTCCATTGTGTATGTATACCATGTCTTCTTTACCCATTCATCTGTCGATGGACATCTAGGCTCTTTCCACAGTTTGGCTATTGTGGACATTGCTGCTATAAACATTGGGGTGCACGTACCCCTTCGGATCCTTACATTTGTCTCTTTGGGGTAAATACCCAGTAGTGCAATTGCTGGATCATATGGTAGCTCTATTTTCAACTGTTTGAGGAACCTCCATACTGTTTTCCAGAGGGGTTGCACCAGCTTGCATTCTCACCAACAGTGTAGGAGGGTTCCCCTTTCTCCGCATCCCCGCCAACATCTGTCGTTTCCTGACTTGTTAATTTTAGCCATTCTGACGGGTGTGAGGTGGTATTTCATTGAGGTTTTGATTTGGATTTCCCTGATGCCAAGAGATGTTGAGCACTTTTTCATGTGTCTGTTGGCCATTTGGATGTCTTCTTTGGAAAAATGTCTGTTCATGTCTTCTGCCCATTTCTTGATTGAATTATTTGTTCTTTGGGTGTTGAGTTTGATAAGTTCTTTATAGATTTCGGATACTAGCCCTTTATCTGATATGTCATTTGCAAATATCTTCTCCCATTCTGTCGGTTGTCTTTTGGTCTTGGGGACTGTTTCTTTTGCTGTGCAGAAGCTTTTTATCTTCATGAAATCCCAATAGTTCATTTTTGCTCTTGCTTCCCTTGCCTTTGGCGATGTTTCTAGGAAGAAGTTGCTGCGGCTGAGGTCAAAGAGGTTGCTGCCTGTGTGCTCCTTTAGGACGTTGATGGACTCCTGTCTCACGTTTAGGTCTTTCAACCATTTGGAGTCTATTTTTGTGTGTGGTGTAAGGAAATGGTCCAGTTTCATTCTTCTGCATGTGGCTGTCCAATTTTCCCAACACCATTTGTTGAAGAGACTTTTTTCCATTGGACATTCTTTCCTGCTTTGTCAAAGATTAGTTGACCATAGAGTTGAGGGTCCATTTCTGGGCTCTCTATTCTGTTCCATTGATCTATGTGTTTTTGTGCCAGTACCATACTGTCTTGATGATGACAGCTTTGTAATAGAGCTGGAAGTCTGGAATTGTGATGCCGCCAGCTTTTTCTTTTTCAACATTCCTCTGGCTATTCGGGGTCTCTTCTGGTTCCATACAAATTTTAGGATTATTTGTTCCATTTCTTTGAAAAAAGTGGATGGTATTTTGATAGGGATTGCATTGAATGTGTAGATTGCTCTAGGTAGCATTGACATCTTCACAATGTTTGTTCTTCCAATCCATGAGCATGGAACGTTTTTCCATTTCTTTGTGTCTTCCTCAATTTCTTTCATGAGTATTTTATAGTTTTCTGAGTACAGATCCTTTGCCTCTTTGGTTAGATTTATTCCTAGGTATCTTATGGTTTGGGGTGCAATTGTAAATGGGATCGACTCCTTAATTTGTCTCTCTTCTGTCTTGTTGTTGGTGTATAGGAATGCCACTGATTTCTGTGCATTGATTTTATATCCTGCCACTTTACTGAATTCCTGTATGAGTTCTAGCAGTTTTGGGGTGGAGTCTTTTGGGATTTCCACATAAAGTATCATATCATCTGCAAAGAGTGAGAGTTTGACTTCCTCCTTGCCGATTTGGATGCCTTTGATTTCTTTTTGTTGTCTGATTGCTGTGGCTAGGACTTCTAATACTATGTTGAATAGCAGTGGTGAGAGTGGACATCCCTGCTGCGTTCCTGACCTTAGGGGGAAAGCTCTCAGCTTTCCCCCATTGAGAATGATATTTGCTGTAGGTTTTTCATAGATGGCTTTTATGATATTGAGGTATGTACCCTCTATCCCTATACTCTGAAGAGTTTTGATCAAGAAAGGATGCTGTACTTTGTCAAATGCTTTTTCTGCATCTATTGAGAGGATCTTATGATTCTTGTTCTTTCTTTTGTTAATATATTGTATCACATTGATTGATTTGTGGATGTTGAACCAACCTTGCAGCCCAGGGATAAATCCCACTTGGTCATGGTGAATAATTCTTTTACTGTACTGTTGGATCCTATTGGCTAGTATTTTGGTGAGAATTTTTGCATCCATGTTCATCAAGGATATTGGTCTGTAATTCTCCTTTTTGATGGGGTCTTTGGTTTTGGGATCAAGGTAATGGTAGCCTCATAAAATGAGTTTGGAAGTTTTCCTTCCATTTCTATTTTTTGGAACAGTTTCAGGAGAATAGGTATTAATTCTTCTTTAAATGTTTGGTAGAATTCCCCTGGGAAGCCATCTGCCTGGGCTTTTGTTTCTTGGGAGATTTTTGATGACTGCTTCAATTTCCTTAGTGGTTATAGGTCGTTCAGGTTTTGTATTTCTTCCTGGTTCAATTTTGGTAGTTGATACATCTCTAGGAATGCATCCATTTCTTCCAGGTTATCTAATTTGCTGGCATACAGTTGCTCATAATGTGTTCTTATAATTGTTTGTATGTTTTTGGTGTTGGTTGTGATCTCTCCTCTTTCATTCATGATTTTGTTGATTTGGGTCATTTCTCTTTTCTTTTTGATAAGTCTGGCCAGGGGTTTATCAATCTTGTTAATTCTTTCAAAGAACCAGCTCCTAGTTTTGTTGATCTGTTCCACTATTCTTTTGGTTTCTATTTCATTGTTTTCTGCTCTGATCTTTATTATTTCTCTTCTCCTGCTGGGTTTAGGTTTTATTTGCTGTTTTTTTCTCTAGCTCCTTTAGGTGTAGGGAAGGTTGTGTATTTGAGACCTTTCTTGTTTCTTGAGAAAGACTTGTATTGCTATATACTTTCCTCTTAGGACTGCCTTTGCTGCATCCCAAAGATTTTGAACAGTTGTGTTTTCATTTTCATTGGTTTCCATGAATTTTTTAAATTCTTCTTTAATTTCCTGGTTGACCCGGTCATTCTTTAGTAGGATGCTCTTTAGCCTCCATGTATTTGAGTTCTTTCCGACTTTCCTCTTGTGATTGAGTTCGTTTCAAAGCGTTGTGGTCTGAAAATATGCAGGGAATGATCCCAATCTTTTGGTACCGGTTGAGACCTGATTTGTGACCTAGGATGTGATCTATTCTGGAGAATGTTCCATGGGCACTAGAGAAGAACGTGTATTCTGTTGCTTTAGTATGGAATGTTCTGAATATGTCTGTGAAGTCCATTTGGTCCAGTGTGTCATTTAAAGTCTTTATTTCCTTGTTGATCTTTTGCTTAGATGATCTGTCCATTTCAGTCAGGGGGGTGTTAAAGTCCCCCACTATTATTGTGTTGTTTTCAATGTGTTTCTTTGCTTTTGTTATTAATTGCCTTATATAATTGGCTGCTCCCATGTTAGGGGCACAGATATTTACAATTGTTAGATCTTCTTGTTGGATAGACCCTTTAAGTAGGATATAGTGTCCTTCCTCATCTCTTATTACAGTCTTTGGTTTAAAATCTAATTTGCCTGATATAAGGATTGCCACTCCAGCTTTCTTTTGGTGTCCATTAGCATAGTAAATGGTTTTCCACCCCCTCACTTTCAATGTGGGAGTGTCTTTGGGTCTAAAATGAGTCTCTTGCAGACAGCATATGGATGGGTCTTGTTTTTTAATCCAATCTGATAGCCTGTGTCTTTTGATTGGGGCATTTAGCCCATTTACATTCAGGGTGACTATTGAAAGATATGAATTTAGTGCCATTGTATTGCCTGTAAGGTGACTGTTACTGTATATTGCCTGTGTTCCTTTCTGGTCTATGCTGCTTTTAGGCTCTCTCTTTGCTTAGAGGACCCCTCTCAATATTTCTTGGAGGGCTGGTTTTGTGTTTGCAAATTCCTTTAGTTTTTGTTTGTCCTGGAAGCTTTTTATCTCTCCTTCTATTTTCAATGACAGCCTAGCTGGATATAGTATTCTTGACTGCGTATTTTTCTCATTTAGTGCTCTGAATATATCATGCCAGTCCTTTCTGGCCTGCCAGGTCTCTGTGGATAGGCCTGTTGTCAATCTAATGTTTCTAGCATTATAGGTTACATGTCTCTTCTCCCGAGCTGCTGTCAGGATTTTCTCTTTGTCTCTGAGACTCGTAAGTTTTACTATTAGATGTCAGGGTGTTGACCTATTTTTATTGATTTTGAGAGGGGTTCTCTCTGCCTCCTGGATTTTGATGCCTGTTTTCTTCCCCACATTAGGGAAGTTCTCTGCTATAATTTGCTCCAATATACCTTCTGCCCCTCTCTCTCTTTCTTCTTCTTCTGGGATCCCAATTATTCTAATGTTGTTTCGTCTTATCAGTGTCCCCCGCTTAGCCAGTGGAGCGATGTCCCTTAGCGCAGCCGACTTCTAAAAGTTCCCATTTTGTGCTCCACGGCTCTTATCACTTGCCAGAAGCGGCCAACGGAGGCCCCCTCCCCCACCGTCTATCCTCCCGAATATCGCCTCGGATTCACTTCTCCGCACGTCCTACCTTCCGGAAAGTGGTCGCTTTTCTGTTCAGAGAGTTGTTGCTATTCTTTTCTTTGATCTCTTGTTGAGTTTGTAAGTGTTCAGAATGGTTTGATCCCTATTCAGCTGAATTCCTGAGGCCAGATGAAATCCAGGTCTCCTACTCCTCTGCCATCTTGCTCCGCCCCCAAACAACACTTTTGACAACCCAGGTGAGATAGGCAAGTTCTTTAAAAGACAAAATCCCATATCTCACTCAACAAAAAGTTGAAAGCCTGAGCAGCCCTATATAAATTTTAAAGGTTGTATTAGTAAATAAAAATTTTCCAACAAAGGAAACTCCAGGCTCATATGGCTTCATTGGTTAACTCTACCAACAATTAAAGAAAAAGAGAAAAGAACATATCAATACTACATAAAATCATTCAGAAAAGAAGTGAAGACACAACTTCTGAACTCATTTTTTGAGGCCAGGAAATACCCTGATTCCAGAACTAAAGACATCACAAGGCAAAAGAACTACAGACCAGTAACTTTCATGAATAAAGATGCAAAAACCCTTAACAAAGCATCATCAAATGGAATTCAATGTTAAAGGGATCATAGATATGACAAAGTGGAGTTTATCTTCAGTGTGTGTGGTTAATTTTACATCTGAAAATCAATCAACATAATTCAAAATATCAGTAGAGGAGAAAAGTATGTGATTTTTTTCCAGTGGATGCAGAGGATACAGAAAAAAAAGCATTTAACAAAGCTCAGTACCCTTTCCTGACTTAAAATGAAAACCAGAGGCTCCAAAAGGAGTCACTTATGTTAAGGTCCCACTCAAGACTTAATGCCTAGGGCGCCTGGGTGGCTCAGTTGGTTAAGCGACTGCCTTCGGCTCAGGTCATGATCCTGGAGTCCCAGGATCGAGTCCCACATCGGGCTCCCTGCTCAGCAGGAAGTCTGCTTCTCCCTCTGACCCTCTTCCCTCTCGTGCTCTCTGTCTCTCATTCTCTCTCTCTCAAATAAATAAATAAAATCTTTAAAAAAAAAAAAAAGACAATGCCTAGCCTAACTGCAGTTTCATCCCACTCAAGAACGTAACCTTTAACCAGTCAATATAGAATTCATGGTCAGGACTAGGAAATTTACCGATAGACAGTTTCTGTTCCCCTTAGGAGGGCTACCTTGCCTGAAACAATGTATTTTTTCCAGCTCTCCCTCTCTGCCTTTAAAAACCTTTCCTTTTCCAGACTGCTCAGTTTATTGGCATATAGTTGTTGATAATAATTTCTAATAATTGTTTCTATTTCTTTGTGTTAGTCGTGATCTCTCCCCTTTCATTCATAATTTGTCCTTTCTCTTTTCTTTTGGATAAGTCTGACCAGTGGTTTATCGATCTTATTAATTCTTTCAAAGAACCAGCTTCTAGTTTTGTTGAACTGACCTACTGTGTTTCTGGTTTCTAATTCATTGATCTCTGCTCTAATCTTATTTCTCTTCTAATGCGTGGCTTAGGCATCGTTTGTTGCTTTTTCTCTAGTTCTTTAAGGTGTAAAGTTAGTTGGTGAATTAGGGATTTTTCTGTTTTTTTTTAAAGATTTTATTTATTTATTTGAGAGAGAGAGAATGAGAGATAGAGAGCACGAGAGGGAAGAGGGTCAGAGGCAGAAGCAGACTCCCCGCCGAGCAGGGAGCCCGATGCGGGACTCAATCCCGGGACTCCAGGATCATGACCTGAGCCGAAGGCAGTCGCTTAACCAACTGAGCCACCCAGGCGCCCCGATTTTTCTATTTTTTTGAGTGAGGCTTGGATGGCTATGTATTTCCCCCTTAGGACTGACTTTGCAGTATCCCATAGGTTTTGGACCAATGTGTTTTCATTCTCACTGGTTTCCATGAATTGTTTAAGTTCTTCTTTGATTTCCTGGTTGACCCAAACATTCTTGAGCAGAGGGGTCTTTAGCTTCCAAGTGTTTGAATTTCTGCCAAATTTTTTCTTGTGATTGAGTTCCAGTTTTAAAGCATTGTGGTCTGAGAATATGCAGGGAATAATCTAAATCTTTTGGTATTGGTTGAGACCTGATTTGTGATCCAGTATGTGGTCTATTCTGGAGAATGTTCCATGTGCACTCGAGAAGAATGAGTATTCTGTTGTTTTAGAGTGGAATGTTCTGGGGGGCGCCTGGGTGGCTTAGTCATTAAGCGTCTGCCTTCGGCTTGGGTCGTGATCCCAGGGTCCTGGGATTGAGCCCCACATCGGGCTCCCTGCTCTGCGGGGAAGCCTGCTTCTCCCTCTGTCTGCTGCTCCCCCTGCTTGTGTTCCCTCTCTCGCTGTGTCTCTCCCTCTCAAATAAATAAATAAAATCTTTGGAAAAAAAAAGAGTGGAATGTTCTGTGTATATCTATGAGGTCCATCTGGTCCAGTGTGTCATTCAAAGCTCTTGTATCTTTGTTGATTTTCTGCTTAGATGATCCGTCCATTGCTGAGAGTGGAGTATTGAGGTCTCCTACAATTAACGTATTGTTATCAATATGACTCTTTATTTTGGTTAACAGTTGGCTTATGTAGATGGCTGCTCCCATGTTGGGGAGCATCTAACAATTTTACAATTGTTAGATCTTCTTGTTGGATAGACCCTTTAAGAATGATATAGTGTCCTTCTGTGTCTCTAACTACAAACTTTAAACTCTAATTTGTTTGATATAAGAATTGCTACCCCAGCTTTCTTTTGAGGCCTGCTCGCATAGAAGATGGATCTCCATCCCTTCACTTTCAGTCTGGATGTATCTTTAGGTTCAAAATGAGTCTCTTGTAGACAGCATATGGATGGGTCCTGTCTTTTTTTTTTCTTTTTTAAGATTTTATTTATTTATTTGACAGGGAGAGACACAGTGAGAGAGCGAACACAAGCAGGAGGAGTGGGAGAGGGACAAGCAGGCTTCCCGCCGAGCAGGGAGCCTGATGCGAGGTTCGATCCTAGGACCCTGGGATCATGACCTGAGCCGAAGGCAGGCACCCAGGTGCCCTTGGATGGGTCCTGTCTTTTTACCCAATCTGCAACCCTGTGCCGTTTTATGGGAGCATTTAGGCCGTTCACATTGAGAGTGATTATTGAAAGATATGAATTAATTGTCATCATGTTGCCTCTGAAGACGTTTTTATAGACTGTCCCCATAAATTTCTGTTGTACCTCACTCTTGGGGTCTTTGTCCTTTTATAGAACCCCCCTTAATATTTCTTGCAGGGCCGGCTTAGTGGTCACATATTCTTTCAGTTTCTGCCAGTCTTGGAAGCTCTGCATCTCTCCATCCATTCTAAATGACAGCCTTCCTGGAAACCTATAAGCTGCCAAGACTGAAACAGGAAGAAATTGACAACCTGAATAGGCCAATAACCAGTAACGAGACTGAAGCAGTGATCAAAAAAACCAAGAGTCCAGGGCCTGATGGATTCCCTGGGGAATTCTACCAAACATTCAAAGAAGAAATAATACCTATTCTACTGAAGCTGTTTCAAAAAATAGAAACCAAAGGAAAACTTCCAAACTCATTCTGTGAGGCCAGCATTACCTTAATTCCCAAGCCAGGCAAAAACCCCATCAAAAAGGAGAATTTCAGACTGATATCCCTGATGAATATGGATAACAAAATCCTAGCTAACAGGATCCAACAATACATTAAAAGGATCATCCACCACGATCAAGTGGGATTTATCCCCGGGATGCAAAGGTGGTTCAACATTTGCAAATCAATCAATGTGATAGAACACATTAGTAAGAGGAGAGAGAAAAACCATATGGTCCTCTCAATTGATGCAGAAAAAGCATTTGACAAAATACAGCATCCTTTCCTGATTAAAACTCTTCAGGGTATAGGGATAGAGGGAACATTCCTCAAGTTCATAAAATCCATCTATGAAAAACCCACAGCGAATATCATCCTCAACGGAGAAAAGCTAAGAGTCTTTCCCTTAAGATTAGGAACACATCAAGGATGCCCACTCTCGCCACTATTGTTCAACATAGTACTAGAAGTCCTAGCAACAGCAATCAGACAACAAAAAGAAATAAAAGGTATTCAAATTGGCAAAGAAGTCAAACTCTCTCTTTTCGCAGATGACATGACACTTTATGTGGAAAACCCAAAAACTCCACCCCCAAATTACTAGAACTCATACAGCAATTCAGTAATATGGCAGGATACAAAATCAATGCACAGAAATCAGTTGCTTTCTTATACACTAACAATGCAACTGTAGAAAGAGAAATTAGAGAAACGATTCCATTTACAATAGCACCAAAACCCATAAGATACCTCAAAATAAACCTAACCAAAGAGGTAAAGGATCTATACTCTAGGAACTACAGAACACTCATGAAAGAAATTGAAGAAGACACAAAAAGATAGAAAAATATTCCATGCTCATGGATCGGAAGAATAAACATTGTTAAAATGTCTATGCTACCCAGGGCAATCTATACCTTCAATGCCATCCCGATCAAAATTCCAATGACATTTTTCAAAGTGCTGGAACAAACAATCCTAAAATTTGTATGGAATCAGAAAAGACCCCGAATCGCCAAGGAAATGTTGAAAAAGAAAAACAAAGCTGGGGGCATCACGTTGCCCAATTTCAAGCTATATAACAAAGCTGTGATCACCAAGACAGCATGGTACTGGCACAAAAACAGACATATAGACCAATGGAACAGAATAGAGAACTCAGATATGGACCCTCAACTCTATAGTCAAATAATCTTAGACAAAGCAGGGAAAAAATATGCAACGGAAAAAAGACAGTCTCTTCAACAAATGGTGTTGGGAAAATTGGACAGCCACATGCAGAAGAATGAAACTCGACCATTCTCTAACACCATTCACAAAGATAAACTCAAAATGGATGAAAGACCTCAATGTGAGACAGGAATCCATCTAAATCCTAGAACAGAAAATAGGCAGTAACCTCTTTGACATCGGCCACAGTAACTTCTTTCAAGATACATCTCCAAAAGCTAGTGAAACAAAAGTAAAAATGAACTTTTGGGACTTCATCAAGATAAAAAGCTTCTGTACAGCAAAGGAAACAATCAACAAAACCAAGAGGCAACCCACAGAATGGGAGAAGATATTTGCAAATGACACTACAGATAAAGGGCTGGTATCCAAGATCTATAAAGAACTTCTCAAACTCAACACCCAAAAAACAAATAATCAAGCCAAAAAATGGGCAGAAGACATGAAAAGACACTTCTCTGAAGAAGACATACAAATGGCTAACAGACACATGAAAAAATGTTCATCATCATTAGCCATCAGGGAAAGTCAAATCAAAACCACATTGAGATACCACCTTACACCAGTTAGAACGGCAAAAATGGACAGGGAAAGAAACAACAAATGTTGGAAAGGTTGTGGAGAAAGGGGAACCCTCTCACACTGTTGTGAGATGTGATGTTGGTGGGAATGCAAGTCTGGTATAGCCACTTTGGAAAACAGTGTGGAGGTTCCTCAAAAAATTAAAAATAGAGCTACCCTATGACCCAGCAATTGCACTCCTGGGTATTTACCCCAAAAACAGAGATGCAGTGAAAAGAATGGCCATATGCACCCCAATGTTCATAGCAGCAATGTCCACAATAGCCAAACTGTGGAAAGAGCCGAGATGCCCTTCAACAGATGAATGGATAAAGATGTGGTCCATATGTACAATGGAATATTACTCAGCCATCAGAAAGGATGAATACCCAACTTTTACAACAATATGGATGGGACTGGAGGAGATTATGCTAAGTGAAATAAGTCACACAGAGAAAGTCAATTATCACATGGTTTCACTTATTTGTGGAACATAAGGAACAGCATGGAGGACATTAGGAGAAGGAAGGGAAAAATGGAGGGGGGGGAATCGGAGGGAGAGATGAACCGTGAGAGACTATGGACTCTGAGCAACAAACAAGGTTTTAGAGGGGAGGGGGGAGGGAGGATTGGCTAGCCCAGTGATGGGTATTAAGGAGGGCACGTACTGCATGGAGCACTGGGTGGTATACGAAAACAATGGACCGTGGATCACCACATCAAAAACTAATGAGGTATTGTACGGTGACTAATATAACATAATAAAAAAAAAAACCCACAAAAACAAAACCTTTCCTTTTCTTCTGCTCCACAGAGCTCCTTTCTATTTGCTAGATGGGATGCTGCCTGATCATGAATGATTCGATAAAGCCAATTTGAATTTTAAATTAGTCAGTTGAATTCTCGTTAACACATAATTAAAAAGTCTTAGCTAAGACTTTACCTTCCTCTCCTTTGGAAGGAAACTTTCTCAACCTGGTAAAGGGCACCCATGTAAAACCTACGGCTAATAACATATAAAATAAGGAAAGCCTCAAGTTTTCTGCCAAAGATCAGGAATAGAGGAAAGATAACCAGTCTTACCATTTTTATTTAACATTGTACTGGAGATCCTAATCAGTTTATTAAGACAAGGGAAAAATAGAAAGCATTTCATTTGGGGGAAAGAGGTACAATTGTCATTATTCACAGATGAAATGTTCTTGTAGGCAGAAAACACCAAGGAATCCACAAAAAAGCTCCTAGAACTAATAAATTTAGCAAGATGTAAGGCCAATGTATAAAACTCAAGAACAAAATCAAATGTTCTATATACTAGTAACAAACTATTAGAAAATGAAAGTTCAAAAACAATTCCATCCACTAATAGCATCAAAAATAATAAAAGATTTAGAAATAGTTTAAGAAATGATGTGAAAGCCATTTATACAGGAAACTGTAAGACATTGCAAAGATAAATTATTGAGTTATATCAACTTAATTTCAATAATCAACAGGCAAAATAAATTGAAATTTTGCCCTGTAAAGTTTAAGGACTCCTAGAAATCATATTTAGAACCCCAATGTTTGTTTTGTTTTTAAAGATTTTATTTATTTATTTGTCAGAAAGAGAGAGAGCACGAGGAGGGTGAGTGGCAGAGGGATGGGAGCAGGATCTCCACAGAGCAGGGAGCCCAATGCGGGACTCGATCCCAGGACCCCCGGATCACGAACTGAGCCGAAGGCAGATGCTTAACGACTAAGCCACCCAGGCGCCCCTAAAAATTTTTTTTTAGGTACGCCCGGTGTGGGGCTTGAACTCACAACCCTGATATCAAGAGTCACATGCCCTACTGACTGAGCCAGCCCGGTGTCCCCCAAAGATCAGTTTTAATGGAGAAATCATGCCACCTTTTGCGGTCTTTTAGTAGATTGACATATATAATTGTTTTCAGTATAAATTTCAATACTGCCTTTTGAGATTATCCTCCAGCTTGCAGGTTGAGAGGGCTCCCATTGATTTCCTGTCACTTACTTGAGGCAAAGTTTATGAAATGAGATGGTTAAAACTCATCAATAAACTGTACTTACTGAACTACTACTATCAATAATAGGAACTCTTTCGAGTCAGCTAACTCCTAAATAAAGTTCCTTCTCAAGTGAAATATTATAAATTCTAAGTTTGCAGCAGAATTTTTATATTCTTTGGAGAGAAAGACTGAAGTCACAAGAAATTGTTTCCCTTTGTTGTCAAGTGAAAAATGAAAGGTCTGAGAGACACTTCAGAAGCCAAGCTGACCATTGGAGCCACTCAGTGGCTCTGGTCCAAACTCAGCCCAGGCCAGTGAGATGGCACAGTAATCACACAGGTCATGGGAGGGGACAGTGGGTGCAGAGAACCAACTTAGCTGGAGGCCTAAACAGAGAGGTTTACCAGTTATACAGCTCCCAGGCAATTTCTTTCTTTTTTTTTTTTAAAGATTTTATCTATTTATTTATTTGAGAGAGAGAGAGAGAGAGAGAGAGCACCAGAGAAATTGAGCATGAGCAGGGAGTAGGGGGAACAGGAGAGGGAGAAGCAGGCTCCCTGTTGAGCAGGGAGCCTGATGCAGGGCTCCATGCCAGGACCCCTGGATCATGACCTGAGCCAAAGGCAGATGCTTAACCGACTGAGCCACCCAGGCTCCCCCAAGGCAATTTCTTTAAAAGAAATAAGAGCTAAGGACAGATTCACAGAAGACAAAGTGAAAAAATCAGGAAGTAACTGATAACTGTAGAAATGTGGCATAGGACAGCATGAATCTATATTATACCACTCCCTAAAATACATAAAAGTAAAAGAAGCTATTAGAGAATCATTATGCTGTTATTTGATATGCTCTGATTTTTAAAGGGAAAAAAACCATATTGGATTGGTAACTAGAATTGACATGGAGTTATCCTTCACAGATGGCCTTATAATAATTTATATTGAAAGATTACTGTGGGCAAAGTGCTTGGAACAGTGCCTGGCACATAGTAGCACTATACAATTATTTATCATTCTACTATCATTTTCGAATTTCATTTGTTGTCTGCAAGCTGGCCTTGAACAAAGTTTTCTTAAGTAGGATAGCCCACAATATGCTGTTAAAAAACAACAAGCTCTCTGTTCTGCAGGGAGCCTGCTTCTTCCTCTGCCTGCCACTCCCCCTGCTTGTGCTCGCTCACTAGCTCTCTGTCAAATAAATAAATCTTAAAAAAAAAAGAATTGCCCATTGGGGGTTTACTGAAGATATAGAGAGAGCAGATATGGACACACTGAGTGTCCGGGAGACTCAGGAAGGAAAGGAAGGAGTCTCATCCTCGTTGGGGGTCTGGGGTTCTTATTGGTGATTGTGGTGTGGTGCACATGTCCTCTCAGGCATCCAGGAACTGGCCAGAACAAGGACAGGGTCCAGGTGTCCTTCATAAGTCACTCAGTCCCTGAAGCCAGGGGTCTTGGCGTCATGGTGTTTGTGGAGTCAGTGGTTTTAGAGAACAACCCCAACTCATCACTCCTTAGATGTTACCCATTGTGCTGGACAACTCCAAAGAAATCACTAACTCCTTGATCTTTACAAGGAGGACATACATAGGCATATGTGTAAGGTGGGGATGCAGGTCCTAGCAAGAATACGAGCAGGAAAATCTGCAAAGGGGGAAAAAATGGCTCTTTTTCATGAGGTCCCTTCAGTTTCCCTGTCTTAAAAGGACAACTATAAGCATAGGGTCAGACTAGATCAGAACAGATATAAGAAAAGGCTTACTTTCCGGGACTTGAAACACCTTCCCTTTTTGAAATGGCCTTAAACATCTTGCTCATCTGGGGGCATTGGGGCCTTCCAGTAAGAGCTGAGTTTACAGCTTAGTCAGTTTTGACAAACACCAACACCTGAGTAACCACATCCTATCAAGGTATAGAACAATCTCATCCCCCTGGAAAATTCCTTCACATCTCTTCATAGCAATCCCTGCTCCTCAGAAGCAACCACTGCTCTGGTTTCTATTTTTTTCTTTTAAAGATTTTAAATAAAATAAAAAAATAAAGATTTTATTTATTCATTTGACAGAGATAGATACAGCGAGAGAGGGAACACAAGCAGGGAGAGTGGGAGAGGGAGAAGAAGGCTTCCCGCCGAGCAGGGAGCCCAATGCAGGGCTCGATCCCAGGACCCTGGGACCATGACCTGAGCCGAAGGCAGACGCTTAACGACTGAGCCACCCAGGCACCCCACTGTTCTGGTTTCTAGCACCATTAAATTAGTTTTACCTCATTTTGAACATCATAGAAGTAGACATTCTTGAATGATGAAATTGGCTCTTTGCAAACACTGTATGAGAGGGTTTTTTTTTTAATTTAATTTTTTAATTTATTTGACAGAGAGAGACACAGCGAGAGAGGGAACACAGGCAGGGGGAGTGGGAGAGGGAGAAGCAGGCTTCCCACAGAGCAGGGAGCCCGATGTGGGGCTCGATCCCAGGACTCCAGGATCATGACCTGCGCCGAAGGCAGACGCTTAACCGACTGAGCCAATAAAATTATATAAACGATTGAAGAAAGACTTCTAGTTTTGGAAGTCTACCTAGTTACTATGAGATTAGTCTCATAACTTAACCATCAAATGTGACTATATTCATAGGGCTGAAAAATAGGATGTGGGTAGTCTACATCTAATAATCTTAGGGAAAATAATTACTGGGAAGTCTGGGTGTGATTTGCTTCTGTTTCTTTTTAAAGAAACGTTTCAAAAAAGATTAGTTTAATAAGCCTTGTTAAAAAACAAAATTCAACTGAATAAATTTGAAGATCTAATTAGCTTTATTAAATGATTTAAGAATCAGGCAGCATCCCATCTAGCAAATAGATGACTCTCTAAGGAGATACACAAAATGGAAGTTTTTTTTAGAAGGAGGGTAGGGGAAGAGAGTTAATAGCAAAAGAAAATGATTTTTTTAAAGATTTTATTTATTTATTTGACACACACACACACACAGAGAGCACAAGCAAGGGGAGTGGCAGGCAGAGGGAGAGAGGGAAGCAGGCTCTCTGCTGAGCAAGGAGCCCGATGCAGGGCTCGATCCCAGGACTCTGGGATCATGACCTGAGCCAAAGGCAGACACTTAACCGATTATATACCTTAAAGGGTCAGAAGAGTTGTGCAAATATGATTAAGTTCAGGATTTTATTTATTTATTTGAAAGAGAGAGCACATGCCAGAGAGAGAGAGAGAGAGAGAGCATGAGCCGGGGTGGGAGAGTGGATGGAGGGGTAGAGGGAGAGGAAGAAGCAGACTCTCCACTGAGCAGGGAGTCCAATGCGGGGCTCCATCCCAGGACCCCTGGATCATGGCCTGAGTTGAAGTCAGATGCTTAACTGACTGAGCTACCTAGGCGCCCCTCTTCGGGATTTTAAAATGAGGAGGTTATCCTAAATTAGCCAGGTAGACAAAATGTAATCACACAGTCCTTAGGAGAGGGAGGCAGGAAGATTAGAGTAAGTAGAAGATAAGCAAGAGGATGGGACTGTTGGGAGGAAAGAGTCATGAGCCAAGGAATGCTGGCAGCATCTCAAAGCTGTAAAGGCAGGGAAATGGATCCTTTCCTAGAGCCTCAGAAGAAAGCAGCCTTGCCAGCACCTTGATTTTAGCCCACAAACACAGATATTGGACTTTTTGAACTCCGGAATTATAAGTAAGTAGTAAATCTGTGTTGTTTTGAGCCCCTGACTTGGTGGTCATTTGTTACAGCAGCATTAGGAAACTCATACAAATGCTCTCTACCCCCTAGGTTTATGAGCAAGGTTAATTAACACGAAACATGCAAAGTGGCAAACACATTGTAAGGAGGTTCAGAAGCTGAAGGATGGGGAAAGTGATGATGGAGAAGAGTTTACAAGTTTCAATAAGAATCTCAGGGTAGGGGCGCCTGGGTGGTGCAGTTGGTTGACCATCCAACTTGTGGTGTTTGGCTTGGGTGGTGATCTCAGGGTCATGGGATCGAGCCCTGCGCCAGGCTCTTGCTGAGTTCAGAGTTTGCTAAAGTTTCTCTCTCTCTCTCTGCTCCTCCCTGCCCCCCCCAAATAAATAAATTAATTTTAAAAAAAGAATCTCAGGGTAGGCTTCACAGAGAAGGTAACTTTAGAACACACACACAAATGTGTGGCACACACATTTGCTAATACTTCTGTTAAAATCTTTTCATTTACCAATCAAGTTTTAAAGGAATATAATACAGTTCTAATTTGTACCTTCTTTTTCTAAGATCTTTTTATGTGTTTAGGAACCATTTCCTTTTCTGTAATCTGTCCATTCATTTGCCCATGTTTTTATTATTTAGAATTTTCCATGACATATTGTATAGTAGAAAAACAGCAAGTTGTAGAATATTATGTGTCATATGAGGCCAATGGTAAAGAATCATTTTTAATCTCATGTGTATATGTGTATATATAATATATATTATGTGTGAATATATACTTTGGACATATGTTTATGTACATCTATCCTCATATGTTATCTTAAAAATGCATGCCAAAGGCACCTGGGTGGCTCAGTTGGTTAAGCGACTGACTTCGGCTCAGGTCATGATCCTGGAGTCCCGGGATCGAGTCCTGCATCGGGCTCCCTGCTCAGCGGGGAGCCTGCTTCTCCCTCTGACCCTCTCCCCTCTCATGTGCTCTCTCTCTCTCTCATTCTCACTCTCTCAAAATGAATAAATAAATCTTTAAAAAAAATGCCTGCCAAAGTATAAAAAGTTTTCTCTAGGAGATGAGCTGGCAGAGGTTAGTAAGTGATGCTCATTTTATACACTTAAACACATAAGAAAAAAAATGATGGAAATTATTTGACTGGTATAAGATGTCTAGTTGTCTACATTTTAGATAAAGACTTTAGGATCATAGCATCACACAGCCATCACACTTGTGTTAGGTATAAAATAATGTGCTGGAAAGTAGAAAAAAGACTATCTAGTGATGGCCCCCAGGGATTTTGTTCTAGGTCAGAGAGCAAAGAATGACACTTAGAAGATTTGATTAGCAATATGAAAGCATACGTTAATCCCTGACTCTGAGTTTGAAACAAACTCATATCAACATGTCAAATCTTTGGTGTTCAAAGTGACACCAAAGCAGAGAAATGAATTCTAACATGGATTATTCCTTCCCCCCAACGCTGAAATTCTATTACCCGGCTCCTGGACACAACTCTTCTCACTTTTAAATCC
Source organism: Callorhinus ursinus (assembly GCF_003265705.2). NCBI lineage: Eukaryota > Metazoa > Chordata > Mammalia > Carnivora > Otariidae > Callorhinus > Callorhinus ursinus. The sequence continues at coordinate 24,169,475 of NW_027397082.1, forward strand.
AAACCTCAAGTAACTGTAGGTGACACTGAGCCAAGAGAGCTTTCCTGCCCTCTCCTCCTTTGCCCCTCTCTGTGCTTATCATTATGAGGACGGCATGGCGTGGCCTCTCTGGACTCTATTTTCTTCCATATCTTACCTGTATTATGCCAAAAAGGAAAGTCTAAGAACTGGCTCAGCAAATAATAAGGCTTTCCATTTACAACATGCAGAGGACAAATGACTGTGTGTTAGTGTATACTAATCATTTGGTTTGGTTTCACGGTGATAACATGGTAATAGCTCAATCTTAGATAAGTATATGTAGTGGCAAATACAAGTGTCATAGAGTATAAACAACAGCACAGCATGTGTACAATGAAATTCTGGAAACTTCCCTCTTTTTTTTTTTAAAAGATTTTATTTATTTGAGAGAGTGAGCGAACGAGAGAGCGAGCACAAGCCGGAGAGGAGCAGAGGGAGAGGGAGAAGCAGACTCCCCACTGAGTGGGGCTCGGTCACAGGACTCCAGGATCGTGACCTGAACTGAAGGCAGACATCTAACCGACTGAGCCAACCAGGCACCCTGGAAACTTTCCTTTAATGGAGGTGGGATGTTCACTGGGTATGGAGAGAATGGGGAAATAGGAGATGAGGTCAGAGAGTGCATCCCCAGCAGTGAGAAGGAGGTGAATGATGCCCAGAGGAGGAGGAGCTACAGACACCAGCACAGGGGCGGGCAGATGGTCTGCCCTTCCTCACATGGGAATGAAGCAGAGCTGGTAGGGGGGTGGGTTATGGCCAAACCCACTGGTAATTGGGGTGGTATCAATGTCCTTTGGGTCGACCAGAGATTTCAGGGTAAATTTCTGTAAAATGGTGGTCAGGAATAAAAACAGCTCCATTCGGGCCAGTCCTTCTCCCACACATAGTCGTTTTCCTGAAAATAACAAACACAAGGGATCTGTTCCTTGAACACTATGTTTCAAACTGCAACAAGAAGTATGTCAAAATAAGTGTCTGATGAATGACTGAACTGATGGAGAGCCGGAGGAAGGTTAGAGGGGCAGATGGATAGAAGGGTGGAAATGCTTGCTATTCACCTAGTGTCTTGACAGGAACCCTTCATTCAACAAATATTTATTGAGTATCAGGCCTACATCAAGCATTCATTATGTATTTCCACATTACAACTGTTCTCTTCACATTTCCAGTTTCCATACATCTTTGTAGAAACACACTCACTTGTCCAAGTGTTCTGGAGGGAGAAGGACTAAGAGAAGGGAACTCATATATCTATGTCGAAGATTTTTTTTCCTTCATGTGATTTCAAAAGCACATGTCTAAATGTGTCACTTTCTCACTTTAAAATATTCAGTGTGTCCCTGATCTGTCTTATGAGGTGAGGTCAAGTGGGTTGAACTGGCCCTCCACATTCTGTACCCAGTCTGACTTTCCCTATCCCTCCTTCCATTCTCCATACCCTCTACTCTCGGTTCTAGCCATACCCAATCTTCATCAATCTCCAACACACCATGACATTTCCAGCTTTATCTCATGCTGCTTCCTTTGGTTAAGGTGCACTCCTCTTACACTTCTTTCAGGACCTAAGTCTCATGTCTTTTCCTCTCCATAATCCCTATGATCCCCTCTGGCAGTAGAGTCTTGCTTTCTCTGGGTTTCCTCAGCATCTTGTTCACTCTTCAGTTAAAGCATAGATACTCACCTTGAATCATAGTTTTCTGTTTCTTCCTTTTACTACCATGCCAAAATGTGCATCCCTTGTAGGGAAGGCTCAGGCCTTGACATCTGGGTATGTACAGTGCAAGACCCAAAGCAGGCATCAAAAGCCATCAGATAAATGAAGAGGACTCCAGCACCAGAGACTCAGCACACACTACAGATGTGGAGACGCAACATCCAGGACACATGATCGGTGCCTTGGAACCACCGCCGGGCACTCTGACACTTTCCCAAGGTTTCCTTGATGCCATGGTTAGTTGACAGATTCCGACCTCCTCCATCTAGAGCAACGTCCTGCTCCTATGGCCCACTTTGTAAAAGTCTTCTCTTCTCCCCCCGCCCCCTGTCCCCATGAGGCAGCTCAAATTCCCTTTCGGCTGTTGGAACGTTGCTTATTCCAGTATAAACTCCGCCTCCCTGTGGAGTATGAGTGAGCAGGAAGCAGGCAGCTTCCTCTTCTGGTCTCTTGAGCAGCCTGGGCTTTCCTCTCCCACAACGCTAGTCTAATGATCTGCTTACTAACCTGCTTCCCTAACTAGAGTGTTACCCCTTTGGTGTCCGTGCTGTGCTGGTGGATGCCTGTCATCCCAGAGCTCACTCTGGGGAGTGAGGGATGTCATATAGAAGGTAATTTTTTTTTTAAAGATTGTATTTATTTATTTGAGAGAGAGTACGAGTGGAAGGCAGGGGAGGGCAGAGGGACAAGCAGGTTCCCACTGAGCAGGGAGCTTGAGGCAAGGCTTAATACCAGGACCCTTAGATCATGACCTGAGCCAAAGTCAGACACCTAACCGACTGAGCCACCCAGGCACCCCACAGAGAAGACATTTAAGCCCTGCAACAGGATCCCTGCCCGGTGGGAATCTGCTTGTCCCTTTGCCTGCCCCCCACCCCCCCACCCCCATCCCCCACCCCGCTCAGCAGGGAGCCTGCTTCTCCTTCTCCCTCTGCCACTCCCCTTGCTTGTGCCTCTCTCTCTCTCTCAAATAAATAATTTTTTAAAAAAGATACTTAACTCAAGTTTGAAGAGTTATATACCTTTCTCATGGCCAGTGAGTAAAGTCTAAATGAGTTTCATCTGCTGCTAAGAGAAGCTCTTGGTAGCTCAGGGATATATCTAGAGGCAGAATTCAATGAACCTATTCTCTAACTTTCTCACTTTGGAAGAACTGGGTCACCCAGCCAAAGTTCGAATAATGACGATGTATGCTGAGTGGAGGAAAGTGCATGGGCATTAGAAGTGATGCTTTTGGTCATGGACAAAGAACAATTCTACCCACCCCAGAGCAGGCACCATGTAAGTTTCAACTGATCCCCCCAAAATATTTTGTCCCCTTCAGCACCTAAGGAATTTAATTTTTATTACCTGCTGAGAAAGCCATGAAGTGGTCACTCTTCTTAAAGTTACCGCTATCATCCAGGAAGTGGGCAGGGTCAAATATCTCTGGGTTGGGGTATTCTTGGTCATCATGGAGCACAGAAGTCAGTGATATTAATATGGTTGTGCCCTGGAATGAACAGATGAAGATAAACTGGGTTATAAAGAAGTTGTAGAGCTGGAAGAAATGTGGCAAATCACTTAGTTCATCTTTTGATCTTTATGTGAGGAATCCCTTCCAAAGAAGGGCAGTGGCATTTCCAGCCAGATAGACCAAGTAATAAACAGGGGTGAGATTAAGGCCAGTGCTAGTCAGGATGCTAACACGGCTTCCAATACGGTCTGAATCCCCTCCACTGATCACAATGTTTGGACACTTGTATCTGTCTCACTCCCAGCTCTATTTCATCACTTCGGTTTTCATACATCTCACGTGGATTATGGTTTAAAATGGAAGCATCTAGGGGTGCCTGGGTAGCTCAGTCAGTTGAGTGTCCCACTCTTAGTTTCGGCTTAAGTTGTGATCTCAGGGTGGTAAGATGGAGCCCCATTTCGGGCTCCACAGAGTCTGCTTGGGACCCTCTCTCTCCCTCTGCCTCTCCCTTTGCTCTTCCTCCTGCTTGTGCTCTCTCTGTCAAATAAATAAATAAAATCTTATAAATAAATAAATAAATAAATAAATAAATAAATAAATAAATAAATAAAATGGAAGCCTCTGTTGGCTCTTGAAAAGTCAGGAGTATTTGGAATCTGTTCCTAGGGCTTTTAAAAACAGAGGTTTGATCTGGTTTGAAATGACCCTGGTGGAGCACCTGGCTGGCTCAGTCAGTAGAACATGAGACTTTTGATCTTGAAGTTGTGCATTCACACCCCATACTGGGCATAGAGGTTACCTAAAAAAATGACTGGCAAATCTATGCAGACAGAAACAAATTAGTGGTTGTCAGGGGCTGGAGGGAGGGAGAGAGAAAGGGAGGAAGGAGTGGGGAATGACTGCTTGATGGGTAAGGGATCTCCTTTTGGACTGATGAAAATGTTCTGGAACTAGACAGTAGCTATGGCTGCACAACAGTGATTGTACTAAGCTTCATTGAACTGTGCACTTAAAATACCTAAATGGTAACTTTTAGGTTCTGTATATTTTACCACAGTAAAAAAGGAAAATTTGGGGCACCTGAGTGGCTCAGTTTGGTTAAGTCACTGCCTTTGGCTCAGGTCATGATCCCAGAGTTCCAGGATCAAGTCCCACACCGGGCTCCCCACTCAGCGGGGAGTCTGCTTCTCCTTCTGACCCTCTCCCTTCTCATGCTCTCTCTCTCTCTCTCTCTCTCTCTCTCAAATAAATAAAATCTTAAATAAAAAAAAGAAAATTTGCTCAAGAGAAAAAAATGACTTCTTAGATAATATGACAAATACACTAACAAGTAATGAGTATTTATCTTTGGGATGCAATTTGTTTCTCTTAATTTACAAAAGGGGTGGCACCTGGGTGGTATGGTTGGTTGGATGTCCAAATTTGGTTTCACCTTGGGTCATGATCTCAGGGTCGTGGGATCGAGCACCATGTTGGGTACCATGCTCAGCATGGAGTCTGCTTGTCCCTCTCCCTTTGATCCTCCCCCCACTTGCACACTCTCTCTCACTCTCTCTCAAATAATTTCTTTTAGTGGGGGGGCAGGCACCGGGTAGCTCAGTCAGTTAAGCATCTGACTCTTGGTTTAGGCACAGGTCATGATCTCAGGGTGGTGAGATTGAGCCCTATATTGGGCTCCACTCTCAGCAGGAAGTCTGCTTGAGATTCTCTCTCTCTCCTCTCCCCTCTCCCCACTCATCTTCTGTCTCTCTAAAATAAATAAATAAATAACATCTTTACAAAAATAAAAATGTGGGGGAACTCTTTGTTATAGATGAATCCTAGTTATACATAGATACACACACACACACACACACACACACACACACAAACATGCCCCAATAATAAAATTTAAAAACTTGTCATTTTTATCAAGTAAAGATCATTAATTAATGCTAAAACTGTTGGATCAATGATTTGGGAAACAGGATTTTTACAAGGTCTTAAAGTACCATGCCACAGATTTTTTTTATTAATTACCTATGAAAAATAGAACCCCAACAACAGAGAATTATGGCAGATATCTCCTTCATAAGTGAGTACCTTAGCATCACCAATAATGGTACAAATTGATATTATACGTCTCCAGCCAAAATGTGATGTAGTGGGATATACACAACATCACCTATGTAATTTTTTTCCCCAAAACACAGAACTGAAATCTAATCTCAAAAACAAAAACAAAAACCACACCAAACCAGACTGAGGAATATTCTACATAACAACTGTCCTGGACTCTTCAAAACTGTCAGTGTATTGAAATGAAACAAATAAAGGAAGCGTAACTGTTCCTTATAAAAAGGGCCTAAAGGGACAGATAATAAAATTATATACTTATTCCTTGATTAGCTACTAGATGCCCCCTCAAAAAAAGCTATAAAAGAGTATCTTAGGATACATGAAAAAATGTAATTACAGGCTATATGTTAGATAAAATTATTGTATAGATGATAATTCCTTGAGTGTGAATGCTGTTATTGCTGTGCAGAAAGCCCTCATTCCTAGAAGACACATACTGAAGTATTTAGGAGTGAGGTAGATTGATGGACATAGGTAGATATGCACTTAGTATATAGATGTATACACATTTTCATATATATTATTTATATATACATAAAACATTACATAGTCATTGTGTGTGTGTGTTTAAAGACTATTTAGATTTTTTACTTTTTTAAATTAAAAATTGGAAGGAAACTCCATCCTCTAAGTTTATCATATTTAAGGTCTATAATTTTGTTTTCAAAATTGCCTTATATATTTTAAGACAAGTAGTATGTGAAAATGTTACTTTAAGATTTAAAAAGCTAGTATATTTTCAAGAAGTGATGCTGGGACAAGCGGATATCCATAACAAAAAAAAGTACAATTCCTACTTCACACTATAAGTAAAAATGAACTTTAAATGGGTCACAGACCTAAATAGAAAAGCTAAGAGTATAAGACTTGTAGAAGGAAACATAAGGGCAAATATTTGGGAACTCGTGTTCGCAACAAATTTTTCAGATAGGACACAAAAGCACAAGTCAAAAGAGAAAAAAATTGATAAATTGGACTCCATCAAAATTCAAAACTTCTGCTCTTTGAAAGACATTCTTTGAAAGACATTCTTTGAAAACTAAAGAAAGGGAAGAAACAAAACACCCCAACAGATTGAGAGTGAATGTTAGCAACACCTACACGTGATACAAGACTTGCATGCAAAATATATAAAGGATTGCAATAATTAAATAAGGCAAATGACCCAATAAAAAAAAGGAATAATAATTCCAGCAAACTACAAAAGAATATATATGAGTAGTCAATCAGCACATGAAAAGAAGCAAAACATCATTATCCATCCAGAAAAGAGAAGTAAAACAAAATGTGGTATCACCACACAACCCCTTCTAGTAACTAAAATTTAAAAAGACCAACCAGGGAAAGTGGTGGAGGGGGCCTGGAACAACTGGAACTCTCATACATTGCTAGTGGGAAAGTAAAATGTCACAGCCACATTTAGAAAACAGTTTGACGGGTTTTTTTTTTTATAAACAGTTAAGCAAAGTCCCCCTCCTAAGCATTGACCCAAAAGAAAACAAAATTTATGTCCACACTAAAATCTGTATGCAAATGTTCATAGCACCTTTATTCAAATGGCCCAAAACTGGAAACAACCCAAATATCCATCAATCAGTGAATGGATAAACAATTTGTGGCACTCGATATGATGAAAACTACTCATCAAAACAAGCAACAAACTAATGGTACATGTGATAACAAAGATAAATCTCAAACACATTCCATCACATAAAAAAGACGTTATATTGATTACAAAGGCTTATATTGATTACAAATTATACTACTTTTATGTCACATTCCATTATGTTGCATTCTTTAAAAGGCAATACCATAGAACCAAAAGTACATCACTGGTTACCAAGGGTTGAAACTGGGGGAGGTGGATTGACTGTAAAAGGAGAATGAGGGAAATTTTTCAGATGATAGAAATGTTTTATATCTTAGTTGTAGTGCTAGTTACATGACATCACATATTGATCAAAACTTACTAGACTTTACCCTTAAAAATATGAATTTTATTTGGTATAACTTATTGTTTCTGTATATTGTCTCTGTTCCTTTCTGGCCTGTTACTTTTGGGCTCTATCTTTGTGTAAAGGATCCCTTTTAACATTTAATATTTCTTGCAGGCCTGGTTTAGTGCTCACAAATTCTTTTAGTTTCTGTTTGTCCTGGAAGGTTTTTATCACTCCTTCTATTTTGAATGACATCCTAACTGGATAAAATATTCTTGGCTGCATATTTTTCTAATTTAGCACCCCGAATATATCATGCCAGTCCTTTCTGGCCTGCCAGGTCTCTGTGGAGAGGTCTGCTGCCAGTCTAATGTTTCTACCCTTGTAGACCTCTTGTCCCTAGCTGCTTTCAGGATTTACTCTTTGTCTCTGAGATTTGCAAGTTTCACTATCATATGCAGGATGTTGACCTATTTCTATTGATTTTGAGGGGGCTTCTCTGTGCCTCCTGGACTTGAATGCCTGTTTCCTTCCCCAGATTAGGTAAGTTCTCCACTCTAATTTGCTCCAATATATCTTCTGCCCCCCTCTCTCTCTTTCTCTCTCCCCCTTTCCTCTTCTTCTGGGATCCCAATTATTCTAATATTGTTTCGCTTTATGGTATCACTTATCACTTGAATTCTCCCCTCGTGATCCAGTAGTTGTTTATCTCTTTTTCTCAGCTTCTTTATTTGCCATCATTTGGTCTTCTATATCACTAATTCTCTCTTCTGCTTCATTTATCCTAGCAGTTAGAGCCTCCATTTTTTATTACATCTCATTAATAGCCTATTTGATTTCAACTTGATTAGATTTTAGTTCTTTTCTTTCTCTAGAAAGGGCTTCTCTACTGTCTTCTATGCTTTTTTCAAGCCCTGCTAGTATCTTTAAATTGCCATTCTGAACTCTGGTTCTGACATCTTACTTATGACCATACTGATTAGGTCCCTGGCAGTCAGTATTGCCTCTTGTTCTCTTCTTTGACGTGAGGTTTTCTGTCTTGTCATTCTTGCAGAAAGTGGTCGCTTTTCTATTTGTAGAGTTGTACCTATTCTTTTGGGTCTCCGGTTGAGTTCGCAGGTGTTCAGAATGATTTTATAGCTACCTAGCTGAATTCCTGGGACCAGACGAAACTAAGGTCTCCTACTCCTCTGCCATCTTGGACTGTCTCTCTTCAAAGCTGTTTTTTCAACCATTTCAAAGTTATATGTAGGAGGACTATTTTAGCCTCTCCTTATTTTTCTACTTCAGCCCATAAAATATGAACATTCGTCTTCCTGAAAGATTAAGTACACAATCCTTCATCTGAAACCCCTGGGGCCTAATGCGTTTTCAAATTCAGAATTGTTTGACTCGTTAGAAAAATATTATGATGTATATACCATAAATTTTAAAATACTCCCAATAATGTGGTATCATATAATCAAACACATTGATACTATTTTTTTTTTTTTTTTAGATTTTAAGTAATCTCTACACCCAACGTGGGGCTTAAATTTACAAACCCAAGATCAAGAGTTGCAGCTCTACTGACTGAGCCAGCAGGTTGCCCTCACATTGATATTTCTTTAGTAAAACATGAATAGTCACACAAAGAGGCATCAATAAGGAATAAAAATAGATTTATTTCAGTTTAAGTAAGGTTTTGGTCATCGAATGAAATTGCAGCAAACATATTTATTTTTATTTTCTAAATTTTTAGTATTGCAGAATTAAGGATGGTTTTAAGGTAAGGATTTAAGTATTAAAGAGAAAAACCTTAGATCAGTCCTATCCAATACAATGGCCTTGGGTGATCCACGGTTACTTAGATTGAAATTAAAGCTAATTGTAAGTATATAAAATTTAAAGTTTAAATATTAATTATTAAAACAAAAATTAAACCAGATCACAGAACTGAGTACGTGGAAATTATAAACCCATAAATTATTAACAATGATAAGTGAATTTGTAAAGGTTGCTAGATATAAAGTCATCAAAATAAAAAAAAATCAATTATATTTCCATATACCAAAAAAGTACAAAAGGCATTTAAAAAAATTATACAATTTATAATAACATAAAAAATATCATTTATCTAGGAAAAACCTAAAAGATGTACAAGCTGCTGCACTGAAAACAATATTGAAAAAATTAAAGAAAGCCCAAATAAATTGGGGGAAAATACCATATCCGTGAATTGAAAGATTCAACATTCCAACATGTCAATTCTTTTCAAATTAATTTACTATCACCCTGATAAAAACCATTGCCAAGTGCTTTGGATAACTGACAAATTGATACTAAAATTTATTTGGAAATGTAAATAGCTAAGCGAAGCCAAAACAATATTAAAGAAATAGAACAAATCTGGAAGATTTACACAGCCTGATATCAAAACCTATCATAAAAATGTATAGCCTCAAACTGGAAACAGCACAAAATCCATCAAGCTGCCACATGTATGATTTTTGCATTCTCTCATCCATATTGGTAGAGGATTGAAACCATACTGTGAATATGAGAACTTAAAGAGCACTGAAGTTAGGTGTAGGAGAAACACATCTTACCTTGGGGATGACATAGTTTCTGAATTTAATGTCACGGGTCACTGCATGAGGCAGGCTGTTTGGAACAAGGTCAATGTATCTCTGGATCTCATGTAATACTGCATTCGTGTAGGGCATGCGGCTCCTGTCCCGCATGCAAGGGGTCTGGTGTCTGCCAATTACATGGTCAATCTCTTCCTGGACTTTAGCTGATAAAACACAAATGAGACTGATGAAAAAAGAAACAAATGCATATACATTTACATGCCAATTCAGGTTATATGAACACTTTGAAGGTGTTCCAACATCATTATAAACATCAGTTATATGTCCAGAAGTATACCCTGCCCTCCATGCTGGCCATACCTGTGATTTTTGGGTGCTTCAGCAGGAGCAGGAGACCATATCGTAGGGTGGAGCTTGTTGTCCCTGTCCCAGCTGCAAACAAATCAGCTGCAGTATTTATCAAGTTCTCAGAAGTAAACTCCAACTGCTCATTGTATTTTTCCTAGGAATTATTTGATGCAATTATTTGCTGCTTTGCCAACATATGTAATTACAATAAATCTAAAATAACACATTGTTATAAAGTTAATCAAACTTAGAAACTGGAGAGTGCAGTGTTAAAATAACAACAACTGTACGGTATGGCAAACTGTATGGATTAGTTGACCCAATATTCATTTCCTATTCCCTTACCCATTGCTTGCCTACAAATTCCATTTCCTACCCTCTTTTGCACCTACACTGGCCAACAACTGATTTCTTAGCAATGGCCTATTTTTTTCCTAAAGATTTTAATCTATTTATTTGAGAGAGAGCATGAGAGAGCGAGCACATGAGTTGGGGCGGGGAGAGGGAGAAGCAGACTCCCCACTGAGCAGGGAGTCCGATGTGGGGCTCGATCCCAGGACCCTGGGATAATGACCGGTGCTGAAGGCAGCTGCTTAACCAACTAAGCCACCTAGGCGTCCCCAATGGCCTACTGATGTCACTTTCTTTCCTTCTGCTTACTACATGTCTACACAGATATGTTGATGGAAGCACTGTAGACATCATCTTGAAACATGATGAACATGAAGCCTACACAGTAATAATGCTAAAGAAAAATGGAAGGCACCCGAGTTCATGATACTTCAGGGCTACTGTACAAGTCCTGGACTGCCCAACATGAGATTCTCTGTACCTGAGATAAATAAACCCACTATTTCTTTAAAACATTGTTAACTGGGTTTTCTCTTGTTGGTAGGCAAACCAATCCTAACTGATAGAAATGAGTAAATTAGGGCTGTATCTTAAAAAATGGTATAAGCCAGGATCAAGAGTTTGCAATTCTCTTCTTCTGTTACAGAATTTATGTGGATTCTATATTCCCTAAAAACTCATTATGAAGTTGAAAATGTGCAAAAGCTAACATGGCAGCACATCCTAGAACAGATTGTAGTGAGAATGGATTTACAAAGACAAAAGGGGGCCAGCTGCTATGGTATTCTAGATGTAAGGCAGGAAGCAGTTTGGTTTAGGAAACAAGTGCAGGAATTAATGCAGATACAAAAAGAGAAGAAATATTACAGACATGAAGACAGAAAGTTTGGGCATTAACTGCCCATAAGGGATGAAGGAGACTGTAGGAGTAAGGCAAATGCTGAGAATAAGAGACTGACTGAATAGAGATCTCATAAATTTTACGTGGGGAGAATAAAAGCACCTCACAAGGGCAACTAACTTAAGTTGGTTTAAGATAAGGGTGACACAAAATTGAAAACAATGGGGTCACTTGAAATACTGACTATGCAGGTCACTAAAATACAAAACAAAAACAAAAACAAAAAAACCTTCCTATCCAGTCCTCTAGGCCAACATTAGTTTAATAAGGTTCTTACAATCCCCAAGTGACCTGTGGCATGCCTAACATATCATCAACTCCATTAAGACAGGCTTAATCTCAGTAGCTGTACTTGCTAGACCCACTGGTAACATCAACGTCACACACTTTTCTAACCTTTCCAACCCAAAATTACTCTAAGGCCAGGAAAAAGAGTAGGGCACTTATAAACCATTATTAGCATTTCTATCTGTTGAAGTGAATTTGAAGAATCAGTGCTTACATACACATAGCTCATCAATTTTAGCCAATTTTATGCCTAAGTTTTCTTCTAAGAGTTTTATATTTTTAGCTCTTACATTTAGGTCTTTGATCCACCACACTTCCTCCCAAGGTTAAATATAAAATTATCATATGACCCAGCAATTCTACCAACAGGTATACACCCAAGAGAAATTAAAACATAGGTATACACAAGGGGCGCCTGGATGGCTCAGTCGTTAAGTATCTGCCTTTGGCTCAGGTCATGATCCCAGGGTCCTGGGATCGAGCCCCGCATCAGGCTCTCTGCTCAGCAGGGAGCCTGCTTCTCCCTCTCCCCCTGTTTGTGTTCCCTCTCTTGCTGTGTCTCTGTCAAATAAATAAATAAAATCTTTTAAAATAAATAAAACATAGGTATACACAAAAACTTGCACACAAATGTCCATAGATGCATTATTCATAAGAGCCAAAAAGCCAGGGGTGCCTGGGTGGCTCAGTGGGTTAAGCATCGTGGATTGAGCCCAGAATTGGGCTCTCTCAGTGGGGGAGCCTGCTTGTCCCTCTCCCTCTGCCTCGCCCCCTGGATTGTGCTCTCTCAATCTGTCTCTCAAATAAATAAATAAAATCTTGAAAAAAAAAAAAGAGCCAAAAAGCCAGAAACAATCAAAATGTCCATCAACCAAGGAGTGGATATATAAAATATGGTATATCTACTCTGGAATATCATTCAAGCACATAGAGGAATGAAGTGAAAGAAGCTAGAACAAAAGACCACATACTGTATAATTCCATTAATATGAAACACCCAGAATAGCAAATCTATAGAGACAAAGTAGAGTAGTGATACCTGAAAGCTGGAGGGGTTTGGGGACAGTGGAGATGACTACTCAAGCTTATGGGGCTTCTTTTGAGGGTGATGAAAACGTTTGGTAATTGATTGTGGTGGTGGTCGCACAACTCTGTAAATACACAATTACTGAATTATACTTGAAATGTGGGAAGGGTGTGGCAAGTGAATTATACTCAGTGAACATATTAAAAACAAGAAAAAAAGGAATAACAAGCTAGAATCTAAATATTCTAATGAATTCCAGAGTAACAATGCAGTTTTTAAATATAATATTAAGGAAATACTATTAATTGATATATGAGAGATGTCAGAGCCCAGGATCAGTGGAGAGGCTTCCTAGCATTAAGGAAATCCCTCAAAATATGTGCAAAATACAAAAACATTCATATAGGTGCATTCTTCTGGGAAGGTGTCCATACTTTGTGTGTGTTTCAATAAAACTTTATTTATAAAAACAGGTGACTTTTGCAAGTCTTTGATCTAAATAAAAGTGTGAGGGGAACAGAGTTGGCAAGCCACCATCATTTTTTAATATTACATAAAAACAACAAAAGAGGGCGCTCTATGAAGTTAGAAAAATATTCCTAAACCATGCAATTCCCTCTAAAATTTCCAGAAAACTAATTTCACATAAAAATAAACAGAAACTTAAGGTAAAAATCTCATAAAAGTTATTATAAAAAAAAAGAGGCGTGCCTGAATGGCTCAGTCAGTGAAAGCGTCTGCCTTCAGCTCAGATCATGATGCCAGGCTCCTAGGATCAAGCCCACATTGGGCTCCCCGTTCAGTGGGGAGTCTGCTTCTCCCTCTGCCCCTCCTCCCAATCATGCTCTCTCTCTCTCTCTCAAATAAATACAATCTTTAAAAAAAAAAAGAGCAGAATAACATTTTGCCTACAAAACAGCTCAAATTGTAACCTACTATTTTATTTTTTAAGTAAACTCTACACCCAGAGGAGGAGCAAGATGGCGGAGGAGTAGGAGGCCTAAATTTCGTCTGGTCCCAGGAATTCAGCTAGCTAGCTATCGAACCATTCCGAACACCTACAAACTCAACAGGAGATCGAAGAAAAGAATAGCAGCAACTCTCTGAACAGAAAAGCGACCACTTTCTGGAAGGTAGGATGTGTGGAGAAGTGAATCCGAGGCGATATTCGGGAGGATAGACAGCGGGGGAAGGGGCCTCCATCGGCCGCTTCTGGCAAGTGATAGAGCCGCAGAGCACAAAATTGGAACTTTTAGAAGTCGGCTCCGCTGAGGGACGTCGCTCCAGTGGCTAAGCGGGGGGAGGAACCCTCGCAGGACAGTGTGGTCTCAGGACCCACAGGGTCACAGAAAGACCGGGGGTGCCTGAGTGCGGCAGAGCTCCCAGGTATTGGAGCAGGGACGCCAGCTGCAGAGACAGAGCCGAGGAGTGGGCTCTCAGCTCGGGGTTGCCATAAACTGTGATCCCCGGCACAGTCGGGCCACTGTTCTTCCAGCTGGGACCCAACAAGCGGCAGATCCGGGGAGACCCCCTCTCCTCACCTGGGTGGAGTGGTGCGGGAGCACACCACAGGGATCTGCTGGGTTTGGAGACTCCACATGGGGTCGGGAGCCAGAGATAGAAACGCTCAGTCACAGGCCGGGTGAGCACGGAGTGCGGCCGGAGACCGGGGAGACAGAAGTGACTGACTTCTTTTCTCTGGGGGCGCACTGAGGAGTGGGGACCCGAGTTCTCGGCTCCTCTGGGGCCAGAGATTGGGAGGCCACCATTTTCACTCTCGTCCTCCAAAGCTGTACCGAGAGCTTGCAGGGAACAAAAGCTCCTGAGAGCAAACCTGAGCAGATTACTTAGCCCACCCCCGGGGCAAGGGCAGGGCAATTCTGCCTCCGGCAAAGACATTTGGGAACCATGGCAACAGGCCCCTCCCCCAGAAGATCAGCAAGAACAGCCAGCCAAGACCAAGTTTACCGATCAGTGAGTACTGCAAAACTCCAGGGCTAGGGGAATATAGCACATAGAATCCATGGCTTTTTCCCCATGATTCTTTAGTCTTTCAAAGTTAATTTTTTAAATTTTCTTTTTTTTCCTATTTTTTAAAAAAAATTTTTCTTCTTTCCTTTTTCAGCCAACATCTTATCTTACCAATTCCTTTTTAAAAATCTTTTTTAATTTTCATTTTTACAGTCATATTCTATCCCTTCATTGTATTTAACCTTATTTTTTGTATATATATATATATATATATATGTTTTTCTTTCTTTAAAATTTTGGAAGGCAGTTTCTTCTAACAAAACAAAATACACCCAAAATCTAGTGGGTGGCTCTGTTCTATTCACCAGCCTGATCATTTTTTTTTTTTCCTTTCTTTTCCCCCTGGTTTCAGGTCTCTTCTGCTTTGTTTAGTGTATATTTTTCTGGGGTCACTGTTACCCTTTTAGCATTTTGTTCTCTAATTCATCGATTTTTCTCTGGACAAAATGACAAAACAGAAAAACTCACCTCAAAAAAAAGAACAAGAGGCAGTACTGACTGCTAGGGACCTAATCAATACGGACATGAGTAAGATGTCAGAACTAGAGTTCAGAATGACAATTATAAAGATACTAGCTGGGCTTGAAAAAAGCATAGAAGATACTAAAGAATCCCTTTCTGGAGAAATAAAAGAACTAAAATCTAACCAAGTTGAATAATAAATGGAGGCTCCAGGGGTGCCTGGGTGGCTCAGATGGTTGAGCATCTGCCTTTGGCTTAGGTCATGATCTCCAGGTCCTGGGATCGAGCCCCGTGTTGGGCTCCCAGCTCAGTGGGGAGTCTGGTTCTCCCTCTCCCTTTGCCTCTCCCTCTCCCTTTGCCTCTCCCCTTGCTCATGCTCTCTTTCTCTGTATCTGTCTCAAATGAATAAATAAAATCTCAAAAAAAAAAATGGAGGCTCTAACTGCTAGGATGAATGAAGCAGAAGAGAGAATTAGTGATATAGAAGACCAAATGATGGAGAATAAAGAAACTGAGAAAAAGAGAGATAAACAACTACTGGATCGTGAGGGGAGAATTCGAGAGGTAAGTGATACCATAATAGAAAGAATATTAGAATAATTGGGATCCCAGAAGAAGAAAGAGAGAGAGGAGCAGAAAGTATATTGGAGCAAATTATAGTGAAGAACTTCCCCAATTTGGGGAAGGAAATAGGCATTCAAGTCCAGGAGGCACAGAGAACCCCCCCTCAAAATCAATAAAAATACGTCAACACCCCGACATCTAACAGTAAAACTTACAAGTCTCACAGACAAATAGAAAATTCTGAAAGCAGCTCGGGACAAGAGGTCTATAAACTACAATGGTAGAAACATTAAATTGGCAGCAGACCTCTCCACAGAGACCTGGCAGGCCAGAAAGGACTGGCATGATCTATTCAGGGTGCTAAATGAGAAAAATATGCAGCCAAAAATACTTCATCCAGACAAGATGTCATTCATGATAACAAACTTCCAGGAGAAAGAAACTAAAAGAATTTGTGATCACCAAACCAGCCCTACAAGAAATATTAAAAGGGGTCCTCTAAGCAAAGAGAGAGCCCAAAAGTAACATAGCCCAGAAAGGAACAGAGACAATATACAGAAACAGTCACTTTACAGGCAATACAATGGCACTAAATCCATATATTTCAATAGTCACTCTGAATGTAAATGGGCTAAATGACCCAACCAAAAGACACAGGGTATCAGATTGGATAAAAAAGCAAGACCCATTGATATGCTGTCTGCAAGAGACTCATTTTAGACCCAAAGACACCTTCAGATTGAAAGTGAGGGAGTGGAAAACCATTTACCATGCTAATGGACATCAAAAGAAAGCTGGAGTGGCAATCCTTATATCAGACAAATTAGATTTTAAACCAAAGACTATAATGAGATGAGGAAGGACACTATATCCTACTTAAAGGGTCTATCCAACAAGAAGATCTAACAATTTTAAATATCTATGCCCCTAACATGGAAGCAGCCAATTATATAAGCCAATTAATGACAAAATCAAAGAAACACATCAACAATAATACAATAATAGTAGGGGACTTTAACACCCTCCCCACTGAAATGGACAGATCATCTAAGCAAAAGATGCCCCTAACATGGGAGCAGTCAATTATATAAGCCAATTGATGACAAAATCATAGAAACACATTGACAATAATACAATAATTGTAGGAGACTTTAATAACCCTCTCACTGAAATGGACAGATCATCTAAGCAAAGGATCAACAAGGAAATAAAGGCTTTAAATGACACATAGGACCAGATGGACCTCACAGATATATTCAGAACATTCCATCCCAAAGCAACAGAATACACATTCTTCTTTAGTGTACATGGAACATTCTCCAGGATAGATCACATTCTGGGTCACAAATCAGGTCTCAACCGGTACCAAAACACTGGGATCATTCTCTGCATATTTTCGGACCACAATGCTTTGAAACTAGAACTCAATCACAAGAGGAAAGTCAGAAAGAACTCAAATACATGGAGGCTAAACAGTATCCTACTAAAGAATGAATGGGTCAGCCAAGAAATTAAAGAATTAAGTAAACTCTACACCCAATGTGGGGCTCAAACTCATGGCCCTGAGATCAATAGTTGCATGCTCGGGATGCCTGGGTGGCTCAGTTGTTTAAGCATCTGCTTTCGGCTCAGGTCATGATCCCAGGATCCTGGGATCGAGTTTCACACCAGGCTCCTTGCTCAGTGGGGAGTGTGCTTCTCCCTCTGCCTGCAGCTCCCCCTGCTTGTGCTCTCTCTCTCTCCCTCTCTCTGACAAATAAATAAATAAAATCCTAAGGAAAAAAAATGAGTTGCATGCTCTAGGTGTCCATACTTTTAATCAGATTCTCAAATCAGCTGATCACCAGGAAGATAAAAATCATTGCCCTAACTGCAGAGAAAACAGAGCGTGGAAGTATTCATTTCTTCTTCCCTCTTCCCGTTTCTTCAAACCATTCCACCACCTTCTTCACTTCATTCCACCTAGAATACGTGATTTGAGCAGTCCAGCTGAAATCCAGGGACAATTCTTTGACAATCAACCTTCATCAGCATCTTTGACTCCTTGCCACGTTAGCCTACTCATCGGTTTCTCATTTCTGCCCAGAGCTACAAAGAGATTGGATAAAGTAATGACGGCCTCAGATGAAGGAATTTCCTTCTCTAGAATTAGCTCTTTACAATGCATTCTGGATTCTGCCTCTCCTTAGTTCAAGGAGGATGTTGCTTCCATACAAGTGTCCTTATGTCATTACATTACTTTTGTCACACGATTTCCAGCTTGACCCCATCACTCATCAAATTCACTATTCAGATTTACTATCTGAATCTTTCACTCCTTGGTTAAATTTCTCAAATAGGATATCTGTTCTTATTACTAAAATCTCCCATACAGTCCCTACTTATCCTCTCCTCAAACTAAAACCAGTCTCTATAGATCTGAGATGTGACAAGATGGACAATTTGATTTTATTTCAGGATCCTCTGTATTTCCATGGTCCAGACTTTCATCAAGCCAAAGTCAAGAAATGAAAAATCTCACAGTTGGTCCTTGGGCCCCATTCTTATCATACAGATCATTCTACAGGACTCCCAGGAAAATTTTCCCCAATAATTATTTGCACTCAACTCGTGTTCTGGCTCATGCATCTACCTGATCAAATCAAAACTCTTCATGCCAACATTCAGGCTTACAGTTATTTGGCAGACACCAACATCCAACTCTCTATCTGTCCAAAATCATTTTTGGTTACACTCAGTGAAGATTTCCCTTTTCCACCCATCTAATCTCTTTGCTGACATGCACTTCTGAACCTCTCATCATACCATTCTACCAATCTGAAATTCCCTCCCCTATTCCTTATTGCAAATATTTGAAGATCTACATCAGCCCTCAGGACAAGCAAGAAGCCCAGCTAGGTTAAACCTTTCTTCCTTACTCTCCCACACACTGTGACATGATCACATATACCTTCATTGTATGGCTCAATATTTTGTAATTTCTAACTTGTTTGTGTTTTTATTTCCCCTAAAGTGTACATTCTATTTCTCGTCAGGTAGAAACTTGACAAATAGGTTCCACGTATTCTAGTTATTTAACAATTCAATCTTAGATTGTATGATGCTCCATGATGCTCAATCCAGATCCATGCATACATAAGTACCTAAAGTGTCAGTCAAGCATTTCTTGCCTGACAATTTAAACATTCTCATAAGTACAGATCTAATCAGTAAACCAAAAAAAATTCAGGCTAACAAATAAGGGATCTATAAGTAACATTTTACCTGTCCCATTTTCATCAGGAAATAATCAGTGAAGTCCCGAGGATTGTTAATGTCCAAGGATTCTTGGTGTTCTTTTATTTTCTCCAAAATGTAATTTTTCACAAAAACAGAATTTTTATATACTGTATTATGACTTCCTGGGAGATAATCAAGGAGAGCAGGGAAGCTATTGTAGACCTTAAAGATTTTTAAAAAATTATTAAATTTAAAAACATATATTAAAGACATATATAAGACATGCCAAGCCCTGGTTAAAAAATAAGATGAAGAAAAAATGGTCTCTATCTTCTGGGGGAGCATTTTATATTGTGCGTATAAAGTAATTCTCTATGCTCATAGAAATATCTGAGGGAGAAAACTATGACCAAATGATGAAATATGACAATAATTTCCTATACTCACACATCAACCTTACAGTATTAAAGCATCTTTATGTCAATTCTTTTTTCTTTTATATTAATTCTTCCCTACAACTATGAAACATAGAATGCCATGCATTACTACGATTCACATTTTATAGATGAAGACTGAGTTTAAGGGAGTTTGGACAACCTGATGTACAGCACCAAGCTACTCCCTCATCAGTGCTTCCTGGCAGCATCTGTGGTCCCAAACGTTTTCTCTGCTTAAAGGAGATATTCTCTTCCTTCCTGGATTAGCATATTTCTGCTAAGTAATGTGATGAAGAGGTCACTAAGTGTGAGTGGAGGACAAACCTTACGGGCAATGGGAACCTTTCAGCAAGGGCCTGGATGCCCATTGAGTGCTATGGACATGTTTCTGGGCAGTCACCAAAACTGGACTTTGGGATTTAGTGGAAAGACAACAAGCCAGGGAGTCAATAGGCTTGAATTTCACCAGCTCCATACTTGGACATTTGTCTTCTTGTCTGTGAAATAAAGGTTTCGACTATGTTTCCCAGATGCACACTTCATGATGCTTGCCTTGGGCCGGATTATGGTATTCAAAAATTCACTTCACTGAGTATGACCAGTAAAAATGTCAGAGTAGACAGCTCCAAAGGCAGGACACTCCAAAAAAAGGCTGAAAATATTGGCAAATACCATGAGAATCAACTTGTCAGAACTCTAGAAAACAAAGGCTTTTAGAAATCAAGTGAATGCTAAATCAAGAAAAAGGCAACTTGAAAATGGTGGAAAAGCTTTGTGGAATTTTTAATTTACCCTTCTCCCACCTCCTTCCTCAGTTTGGCAGTAGTCTTAACAAGGGTAGCTTCTTGTATGGGATTCTGGTTTCTAGTGCAAGAGACTAGAGCAGACCTTAAAAAAATTGTGTTTTCTCTGCTGCAACTTCTCTGGGTCAATCTGAAGGACTGACACAGAGTCTTGTCTTTGTTTCATTTAACCTGGAATTCAGGGTGGAGAGCAACAGGCCTGCCTCAAAAACTCTGTAAGGCAAATGAATAACCCACAGCCTCCTGGGGCAAAGACTAGTTAAGGCATATGATAGAGCACCAGAATCCTGGGAAGAAAAGCTGGGGCGAGAACATCTTCCGGAAATTAGGGCATTCAAATGTACCCATGTATACTGAGGAATTTACACATTTTAAAATTTAGAAAGCAGAAAAAAAAAACATTAAAAATAAAATTTAGAAAGCAGGACAAAGGCTAAGAAAAGACCTCAGAAGACCCTAGCTTTCACCTCTGGCTGATGTAAGCAACAAGACTGAGAAAGAATTGAAAACAGTCTGATGAAAGCACTGAAGGAGTGCCTAGCCCAGAACCAAATCTGGAAGAGTTCGTTCATTTGTTCGTTTTTTTTGTTTGTTCGTTCGTCCCTCCCTCCCTCCCTCCTTTTCTCTCCTCTCTCTTTCTCCCCCCACCCCCTTCTCTCCCTTCTTTTCAGCTCCTCACATTCAAGGAAAACTCCATCAAAACACTAACTAAACACCAGTTAAAGGACATAGATTTCAGAGACCACACATGACAAAGAAGAGACTTAGCAAACACGGTCCAGAAAAGTCACAAAATAAACAAACATCTATAGCCTATAGAAAGCAAAAAGGCAAACAAACCTATAGCAAGCAAAACAAACAAAACAAAACAAATCTCAAGGAGGGGGAAGAAGCTCATTTCCACAGTTACCACATTATAATATCCAAAATGTCCAGTTTTCATTCACTTCACAGCATGGTCCATACAGAATTTTGGATTTGTCAGAAAAAAGAGAGGATCATGAACTCACCTGGATCCATGCGGAGCTCAAAATCCTGAAGTTTTCATTAAGTCTCTTGAGGAAACCAATTAAAGTCTGATCTGTATAATCAAAACAATTCTGGAAAATAATGGAGCAGATCACATTGCAGGAAGCACAGCTCAGGATTAAAGTGGGATCACAGGGTAAGGCTAAAGGAAAGGAAAGATTTAGAAAATACCATTAAAATAAACATATAAAAATTTTTGTTGTTGATAATAGGTAAAGCTAATTTTAGAATCTCTAAAGCAATATTTACCTAGCAATCCCCTTTCCAGCAAAAATTTCAGCCTGCTTAAAATCAACACATCACTTTTCCCTTAAATGGGAAGTCCATTCCATCCTAGATTGTTTAGTAATAGTCTTCCAAACACTCTAGATCACTACTTATGTTTACTTGATTCTGACCCAAGGAGACTATTATTTTGAAGAGCAAAAGAAAAAACTTTAAAGAAGCCACTTCTAAAAACACCTAATGGGGCACCTGACTGGCTCAGTAGGAGGAGCGAGCACGTGACTCTTGATCTTGGGGTCATGTGTTCAAGCTCCACCGTGGGTATGGAGATTACTTAAAACGAATAATAAAAATAAATAAATAAAAGCACCTAATAATTCAAGTTATCAATGCAGAATCACACCTGTCTGGTAAGCTTGTACACTCCTGTAGGAAGGAAGCAATAGCTAGGGACCTGGAAACCTTTTTTAGATAATGAATAGTTGAAGTGAACCATGTGTAAAAACACAGAGGAAAAGATTAAAGGATGGAAGATGGGAAAATTCAGGTATTTTGATGGAACAAACATAAAAAAGCAAAAGCTATCTATGTTTTATGAGAAGAAAAACTAACACAAATGAATTAAAATTATAGTACAGGTTTGTTTGCCTAAGATAGAAGTCAAATAAGAAATCTTCATTTCAAACTTAAATCACAGCTAAGGCAAAGAAAAAGGTTAAATTGTTAAATACAGTTCTAGGGTGCCTAGCTGGCTCAGTAGGTAGAGCATGTAACTCTTATCTCAGGGTCATAAGATCACGTCATAAGATCAGGCCCCACGTTCGGCATGGAACTTACTTAAAAAATAAAAAAAAGGAAAAGGCAATAAATGGAGTTCTTGTATTTCTTTATTGCAATATAGAAAATAATTTTCTTCTCTAGGAAATAGTATCCATCATCACCAATCAGGCTCCACATTTACTTAGACAGCCTGCCCTCTTGTGGAATTCTGGAGTATTTCTATAGATAGCCGTTCACAGAAGACCATAGTTATAAAAATTTTTTTAAAAGATTTTATTTATTTATTTGACAGAGAGGGAGCAAGAGCACAAGCAGGGGGAGCAGCAGAGGGAGAAGCAGACTCCCTGCTGAGCAGGGAGCCCAATGCTGGACTCGATCCCGGGACCCTGAGATCATGACCTGAGCCAAAGGCAGATGCTTAACTGACTGAGCCACCCAGGTGCCCCTGGTTATAAATTTTTTAACTGGAGTATCATTTAGGTCAATTCTGTCATTTTACAGATAAATAAAAGCAGAGGAAAAGTTTTATTTTTTTAGTGAGAAATATTTAAATGAAATTGCTATAAGCAAATGATCAATAAGCTTTCTTTGAAAAAGGCTCCCAAATTCACATCATTGATGTAATTAAGGGTGACCAGAATCCAAAATGAGGAGAAAATGAGAGGGAATTAAAAAGTAGGAAACATGTTTGGTTAACTGCTCCTATTCCAGACTTTT
Organism: Callorhinus ursinus; assembly: GCF_003265705.2. Classification (NCBI taxonomy): domain Eukaryota; kingdom Metazoa; phylum Chordata; class Mammalia; order Carnivora; family Otariidae; genus Callorhinus; species Callorhinus ursinus. Next base: position 24,192,476 of record NW_027397082.1, read on the forward strand.
TTTTTTTTAAGATTTTTTTATTTATTTGACAGAGTGTGCACAAGTAGGCAGAGGGAGAGAGAGAAGCAGACTCCCTACTGAACAGGGAGTCCGATGTGGGACTAGATCCCAAGACCCTTGGACCATGACCTGAGCCGAAGGCAGACGCTTAACTGACTGAGCCACCCAGGCGCCCACAGACTCTTTTTCAGTTGAAATACTTGAGGCCACTAAGCTTTCAGAAAAACTTATTTTAGAAGGTAGGGGATAATTTGGGAAAGCCTTGAGATTTGTGTGTGTGTGTGTGTGTGTGTGTGTGTGTGTCTGTGTGTGTGTGAGAGAGAGAGATTCACAGCTAAAATCTGGTCTTTAGTCTCTCACTTCTTTTGAGAGAATTTAAAAGCAGGGTAATTTGGAATCCAGACTGAAATTCAGATTCATTGTGACAAGCACTTCATAGGTCATTAGAGCTGGCAGAGGTGGTTACATAATTATCATAAAAGTTCTAACCCTGGGCCTCCTGGGTGGCTCAGTCAGTTAAGCGTCTGCCTTCAGCTCAGGTCATGATCCCAGGGTCCTGGGACTGAGTCCCGCGTCGGGCTCCTTGCTCATTGGGGAGCCTGCTTTTTTCTCCCTCTGCCTGCCGCTCCCCCTGCTTGTGTGTGCTTGCTCTCTCTCTCTCTGACAAATAAATAAATAAATAAAATCTTAAAAAAAAAAGTTCTAACCCCAAATCCAACTGTGTTTTAAAATGCACAGGGAATTGTTTTTATTCAGATGCTGAGGCCAATAGATAGGGAAGATAGCCATTGAAAAGAGAGTTTGTTACTCACAGTTCCCAAGGGAAGTGCATCATACAGGGCCACACGGAGAAGGACCAAGTAGGTCAGGAGGCAGGAGGAACCAGGGGGAAAGCATGTGCCAGAGCCTTTACCGGGGCTTTCATGGGAAGGAGTGAGCAAGGCAGAGTAGGTATGCTGAGTAAATTTAGGACTGGATAGCTTGAATAGTTGCAGAGAGCTATGGGCTACAGCAGTGTTGACTGCTGTCCAGTAACTGCCCTGGGTTCATTTACAGCAGGGAGAGTATTGGCTTGGTGTGTGAGAATTTGGTGAAGGAGGCAACTTGGTGGTATGTATGGGCCTTGGATAGGTTGATTTACAAATCAAAGACAAGCTCAAAGACACGATGTTTGCTATATCTAGTAATTAGCTACCCCTAGGAGGGGAGGTTGTTCCCTGGTTCTGCAAGGCCCCTAAGATGTGAAAACATCACAAAATAGAGAAAATTTAAAACATGATTAATAGACCAAGAAAGGAGAGTAAAATAAGGAAAGCTGAAAGCAGAGCCAAATAATAAGGAAGGCAGGGTAAAGAGTTCTTAATGATAGCTGAAATCTAGTTAAATAAATCATTTTATAACCTGGTATTTGTGTAAGTCTCAGGATTATGCTATAGCATATATTTCTTAACATATATTGAACAGTATTAGAGTAAATAGGGAGCAACATCAAATAACTCAAACTGATCATTTTAAAATAGTTGTTTACACTGGTGCAGCCACTCTGGAAAATAGTATGGAGGTTCCTAAATAAACAGAACTACCCTACGATTCAGCAATTACACTACTAGGTATTGACCCAAAGAATACAAAAACACTAATTCAAAGGGGTACATGCACTCTGATGTTTACAGCAGCATTATTTACAATAGCCAAATTATGGAAGCAGCCCAAGTATTCATCAACATGATGAATAGAGAAGATGTGGTGTGTATGTGTGTGTATGTATATATATATAACACAAAATGAAATATCAGTCATAAAAAGAATGAAATCTTGCCATTTGCAATGACAATGGATAGAGCTAGAGTATCGCTAAGCAAAGTAAGTCAGAGAAAGACAAATATCATATGATTTCACTCATATGTGGAATTTAAGAAACAAAACAAACGAGCAAAGGGAAAAAACGAGAGAGAGACAGAGAGAGAGATACAAGCCAAGAAACAGACTTTTTTTTTAAAGATTTTTATTTATTTATTTGAGAGAGAGAGAGAGCGCACACTCGAGTAGGGAAAGGTCAGAGGGAGAAGGAGCAGCAGAGAATCTTAAGCAGACTCTGAGCTGAATGCAGAGCCTGATGCGGGGCTCGATCTCATAACCCTGAGGTCATGATTTGAGCTGAAACCAAGAGTTGTATGGCTTAACCCACTGAGCCACCCAGGCACCCAAGAAACAGACTCTTTACAGAGCAAACTGATGGTTGCCAGAGGTGAGGTGGGTGAGGAGATGGGTGAAGTAGGTGATGGGGATTAAGGAGTGCACTTGTGGGGCGCCTGGGTGGCTCAGTTGGTTAAGCGACTGACTTCGGCTCAGGTCATGATCCTGGAGTCCCGGGATTGAGTCCTGCATCAGGCTCCCTGCTCAGCGGGGAGTCTGCTTCTCTCTCTGACCCTCTTCCCTCTCGTGCTCTCTCTCTCTCTCAAATAAATAAATAAAATCTTTTTTAAAAAAAGGAGTGCACTTGTGATGAGCACGGAGTGATGTATCATTATATTATACACTTGAAACTAATAAAAAAAACTGTATGTTAACTAACTGGAATTTAAATAAAAACTCTAAAAAAGATAGTTGTTGAAAGGGAAATCACAATTGATGAGTGCAGCACTAAAGATGCCTAAGCAATTATAACCGTAAAAAAGTATCATTACTGGCCAGAAATGTAGACATGGGCCTTGGAAGAAACCCTCCAAAGATCAATAAAGTTGACCAAACACATACAGACCAACTAAGTAAAAGCACATGTCACTGGTTATAGGTGCACCATAAGGGTGTGATGAAGTCATTTCCACTGTGTCCACTTGAGAAGTATTCCCTGGTGATAAGTTCTGAAATAGGTAACCCACAGTTACACTATGGGAAAAATACCATTCTCTAACTCTGAAAAAAATGAGTCCCCAAATGTACCTTCATGACATAATGATGTGGAAATAAACAAATTTGGGACAGAAAAGGATTAAATGACCTTTTATACCCACACTGTAGGCACAGTCATGAAAGGACACATAACGAGCATAGACACACAAAAGCTCCCTTGGCTCTCTCTTGCTGCACACCCTCTGTCCACATGAGGGCCGAAATATTTCCAAGGACATCAGTAGACAAGAGAATAGCCTGCCAAGGTCAGAGCTATAGAATAACCCACCATTGGTTTTTCTCAATTCTTCTACAAGGTGGCAGGCTTCCTCTTGAACTCGGCTCTCAAGGTCACTCTTCCCCATCCCCAAATTCCGCAGGGTCATGAGGGAGAAGCGCCGTATCTCTTTCCATCTGTTTCCATTGGTGAAAAGGAGTCCTACCAGAGAGGAAACAGAAATTGGGAGGAAGGTCCTAGGCAAGGAAGAGGAAGCTCATACTTGGTACCCTCGCAAATGGGCCGAGTTCTGCTGAGTTGCTCTTCAAATTCCAGTTCTCCATCCTTCCCAACTTCATAACCAGTGTTGAACGTGTGTACATGCACACCTACCATGTCCTTTATTAAGTTTTTCAGCTATTGGGAAATTTCCTCTTGCAGAAAACTCTTCTCCCATATCAATCAGGGCTTCCTTCACCACTTCATACCCATGCAGCACAACAGTGGGCTTCGTGCCAAAATACAGAGTGAATACAGGGCCATAGGCTTTTGAGAGCTGAGAAGTTCAGAGAAAATGTATATATTAGCAATTTAGTCTATATCTTGTGCATGATTTTTTGTGTGTGTGCATGATTAAGCCTGATAACATCATCATACTGTCGATGTTTTTATTCTGCCAAACATGGCTTCAAATATTTTCTCGATCTTATATATAAATAAGATTGTTACAGCTGACACATATAGAGGGCCTCTGTTGTGACAGGCAATGGCCTGGGGAATTGGTACTCAGATTATTACAACTGATTATCACATCAACACCTTGAGCTAGGTTTATTTACCCTGTTGTACAGATAAAGAGACTGAAGTTCAAAGAATTTCCTGTATATTTCCAGTGTCTAATAACAGAACATCCAAATTTCAACCCCTCGTAGCCAACCTATTTTCTCTGAGTCTCCAGTGCCTACCTTGGGACCAGTACCCAGCTGTTTCAGGATCACCTGTAAAGCTCATCCCCTGGAGATTTTTTTTTTAAAGGATTTTATTTTTAAGTAATCTCTACACCCAGTGTGGGGTTTGAACTCACAACCCCAAGATCAAGAGTTGCAAGCTCTACTGACTGAGCCAGCCAGGTGTTCCCATCCCCTGGAGATTCTGACTCAGTAGCCTTATGATAGATACTAGAAATCTATATTTAAAAAAAACCTACCCCAGATGGTGCTAATGCCCTCTCCATTTGAGATCTAGTTCTGAACCCAGTTATTTCTTTAACATCAGGCACAATTTGCTTCTTCAGAGTTCAATTTTCATGGCTATTCTGAACAACACACAGAGACTACATAGTAGATGACTCCTCGAATGAAATCTCTAATCACAAAACACCTCCCTTACCATTTACCTTCAGCCAGAAATCATAGCAAATGGCTGTTAAACAAAGAAAGGCAGCAGAATTCCTGGCTTCTGCCACTTCATTATTATTTGTTTTAAGATTTAAAGATTTTATTTGAGAGAGAGCGAGCGCATGAATGGGGAGTGGAGGGGGTGGGGGAGGGGGACGGAGAGATTCTCAAGCCGACTCCATGCTGAGCATGGAGCCCAGTGAGTGGCTCGATCCCATGACCCCGAAATCATGACCTGAGCCAAAACCAAGAATCAGACACTCAACCAACTGAGCCACCCAGGCACCCTGGACTTTATTATTTTAATGCTACCACAGAACAGCCTGTTTCTTTATTCATAGAAAACATTATTTTATTCCACTATTCTTTTTTTTTTTAAGTCATCTCTATGCCCAATGTGCAGCTCAAACTCATGACCCTGAGATCAAGAGTCGCATGCTCTATTGGCTGAGCCAGGTGCCTCTTGTTCTAGTATTGACAATACTTCACAAGGAGTATTTGCTTTCCAGACATATCTTGATGTTTTTAATAGATTATAATTAATTTTGATAAATATATTTTATTTAAAAGTAGAGGCTAACCTACATACCCTCTGCAAACTGCTAGAGAATCATAAAGCATACTTACATTGCTTAAGGATTTGCTGATGTCCTTCACATCTACCTGGAGGATATTTCCAATGAAAGGGAGAGGAGTGGGGCCAGGTGGGAGCTTCCCCTTTCCAGAGCTCTGTTTCCAGAGTGAAAAGAGAAGCCAACAGGAGAGACAGAGCACTAGAACCACAACTGGATCCATGGAGGAATTCTCTTCTTGGACAACGGTGAGCTTGAAATCTAAAGTTTTACAACACTCCCTGTTAATTCAACATGTCCCTCTGACTCATAAAGTAATCAATCGGCTGGATTTACTTTAATCTCTCTTTCGAAAGGACTTTGGCGCACTGATAAAGATAAAAATATGGTGTTCTTTACTCTTCTTTTGCCTCTAACACTATGCCCTGAGATTCTGGTCTAACGGGTCTGGGGTGGAGCCCAGGCACTGGTAATGTTTTTGGTTTTTGTTTTTTTAAACACTCTAGGTGGTACCAATTGAGAGCCAGTGAAGTAAATTACTTAATCACAAAAACTGCAAAACTTTCTGGATTCTCAGAGTAATGACCAGTTGAGAATTTATGATTTGGGAGGAAATCCTTGTACACAAAAACGTTTATCCTTTTTTTTTTAATTTTTTTATTGTTATGTTAATCACCATATATTACATCATTAGTTTTTGGTGCAGTGTTCCATGATTCATTGTTTGTTCATAACACCCAGTGCTCCATGCAGAACGTGCCCTCCTCAATACCCATCACCAGGATAACCCATCCCCCTCCCCGCCTCCCCTCCAGAACCCTCAGTTTGTTTTTCAGAGTCCATCATCTCTCATGGTTCGTCTCCCCCTCTGACATACTCCCCTTTTCTTCCTCTCCTGTTATCTACTTCTTTTTCTTTTTTCTTAAAATATGTTGCGTTATTTGTTTCAGAAGTACAGATCTGTGATTCAACAGTCTTGCACAATTCACAGCGCTCACCATAGCACATACCCTCCCCAATGTCTATCACCCAGCCATCCCATCCCTCCCACCCCCAACCACTCCAGTAACACTCAGTTTGTTTCCTGAGATTAAGAGTTCCTCATATCAGTGAGGTCATGTGATACATGTCTTTCTCTGATTGACTTATTTCACTCAGCATAACACCCTCCAGTTCCATCCACGTCGTTGCAAATGGCAAGATCTCATTCCTTTTGATGGCTGCATAATATTCCATTGTGTATATATACCACCTCTTCTTTATCCATTCATCTGTCGATGGGCATCTTGGCTCTTTCCACAGTTTGGCTATTGTGGACATTGCTGCTATAAACATTGGGGTACATGTACCCCTTCGGGTCCCTACATTTGTATCTTTGTGGTAAATACCCAGTAGTGCAATTGCTGGATCGAACGGTAGCTCTAATTTCAACTGTTTGAGGAACCTCCATACTGTTTTCCAGAGGGGTTGCACCAGCTTGCATTCCCACCAACAGTGTAGAAGGGTTCCCCTTTCTCCACATCCCCGCCAACATCTGTCGTTCCCTGACTTGTTAATTTTAGCCATTCTGACTGGTGTGAGGTGGTATCTCATTGAGGTTTTGATTTGGATTTCCCTGATGCCGAGCGATGTTGAGCACTTTTTCATGTGCCTATTGGCCATTTGGATGTCTTCTTTGGAGAAATGTCTGTTCATGTCTTCTGCCCATTTCTTGATTGGATTATTTGTTCTTTGGGTGTTGAGTTTCATAAGTTCTTTATAGATTTTGGATACTAGCCCTTTATCTGATATGTCATTTGCAAATATTTTCTCCCATTCTGTCGGTTGTCTTTTGGTTTTGTGGACTGTTTCTTTTGCTGTGCAAAAGCTTTTTATCTTGATGAAATCCCAATAGTTCATTTTTGCCCTTGCTTCCCTTGCCTTTGGCGATGTTTCTAGGAAGAAGTTGCTGCGGCTAAGGTCGAAAAGGTTGCTACCTGTGTTCTCCTTTAGGATTTTGATGGACTCCTGTCTCACGTTTAGGTCTTTCAACCATTTGGAGTCTATTTTTGTGTGTGGTGTAAGGAAATGGTCCAGTTTCATTCTTCTGCATGTGGCTGTCCAATTTTCCCAACACCATTTGTTGAAGAGACTGTCTTTTTGCCATTGGACATTCTTTCCTGCTTTGTCAAAGATAAGTTGACCATAGAGTTGAGGGTCCATTTCTGGGCTCTCGATTCTGTTCCATTGATCTATGCGTCTGTTTTTGTGCCAGTACCATACTGTCTTGATGATGACAGCTTTGTAATAGAGCTGGAAGTCCGGAATTGTGATGCCGCCAGCTTTGCTTTTCTTTTTCAGTATTCCTCTGGCTATTCGGGGTCTCTTCTGGTTCCATACAAATTTTAGGATTATTTGTTCCATTTCTTTGAAAAAAGTGGATGGTATTTTGATGGGGATTGCATTGAATGTGTAGATTGCTCTAGGTAGCATTGACATCTTCACAATGTTTGTTCTTCCAATCCATGAGCATGGAACGTTTTTCCATTTCTTTGTGTCTTCCTCAATTTCTTTCATGAGTATTTTATAGTTTTCTGAGTACAGATCCTTTGCCTCTTTGGTTAGATTTATTCCTAGGTATCTAATGGTTTTGGGTGCAATTGTAAATGGGATCGACTCCTTGATTTGTCTCTCTTCTGTCTTGTTGTTGGTGTATAGGAATGCCACTGATTTCTGTGCATTGATTTTATATCCTGCCACTTTACTGAATTCCTGTATGAGTTCTAGCAGTTTTGGGGTGGAGTCTTTTGGGATTTCCACATAAAGTATCATATCATCTGCAAAGAGTGAGAGTTTGACTTCCTCCTTGCCGATTTGGATGCCTTTGATTTCTTTTTGTTGTCTGATTGCTGTGGCTAGGACTTCTAATACTATGTTGAATAGCAGTGGTGAGAGTGGACATCCCTGCCGCGTTCCTGACCTTAGGGGAAAAGCTCTCAGTCTTTCCCCATTGAGAATGATATTCGCTGTAGGTTTTTCATAGATGGCTTTTATGATATTGAGGTATGTACCCTCTATCCCTATACTCTGAAGAGTTTTGATCAAGAAAGGATGTTGTACTTTGTCAAATGCTTTTTCTGCATCTATTGAGAGGATATATGATTCTTGCTCTTTCTTTTGTTAATGTATTGTATCACGTTGATTGATTTGCGGATGTTGAACCAGCCTTGCAGCCCACGAATAAATCCCACTTGGTCATGGTGAATAATTCTTTTAATGTACTGTTGGATCCTATTGGCTAGTATTTTGGTGAGAATTTTTGCATCCATGTTCATCAAGGATATTGGTCTGTAATTCTCTTTTTTGATGGGGTCTTTGTCTGGTTTTGGGATCAAGGTAATGCTGGCCTCATAAAATGAGTTTGGAAGTTTCCCTTCCATTTCTATTTTTTGGAACAGTTTCAGGAGAATAGGTGTTAATTCTTCTTGAAATGTCTGATAGAATTCCCCTGGGAAGCCGTCTGGCCCTGGGCTTTTGTTTCTTGGGAGATTTTTGATGACTGTTTCAATTTCCTTAGTGGTTATAGGTCTGTTCAGGTTTTCTATTTCTTCCTGGTTCAATTTTGGTAGTTGATACATCTCTAGGAATGCACCCATTTCTTCCAGGTTCTCTAATTTGCTGGCATAGAGTTGCTCATAATATGTTCTTATAATTGTTTGTATTTCTTTGGTGTTGGTTGTGATCTCTCCTCTTTCATTCATGATTTTGTTGATTTGGGTCATTTCTCTTTTCTTTTTGATCAGTCTGGCCAGGGGTTTATCAATCTTGTTAATTCTTTCAAAGAACCAGCTCCTCGTTTCGTTGATCTGTTCTACTGTTCTTTTGGTTTCTAGTTCATTGATTTCTGCTCTGTTCTTTATGATTTCTCTTCTCCTGCTGGGTTTAGGCTTTATTTGCTGTTCTTTCTCCAGCTCCTTTAGGTGTAGGGTTAGGTTGTGTATTTGAGACCTTTCTTGTTTCTTGAGAAAGGCTTGTATTGCTATATACTTTCCTCTCAGGACTGCCTTTGCTGTATCCCAAAGATTTTGAACAGTTGTGTTTTCATTTTCATTGGTTTCCATGAATTTTTTTAATTCTTCTTTAATTTCTTGGTTGACCCATTCATTCTTTAGTAGGATGCTCTTTAGCCTCCATGTATT
>NW_027397082.1:24201831-24266240 GCF_003265705.2 Callorhinus ursinus
CAAAGATTTTGAACAGTTGTGTTTTCATTTTCATTGGTTTCCATGAATTTTTTAAATTCTTCTTTAATTTCCTGGTTGACCCGGTCATTCTTTAGTAGGATGCTCTTTAGCCTCCATGTATTTGAGTTCTTTCCGACTTTCCTCTTGTGATTGAGTTCGTTTCAAAGCGTTGTGGTCTGAAAATATGCAGGGAATGATCCCAATCTTTTGGTACCGGTTGAGACCTGATTTGTGACCTAGAATGTGATCTATTCTGGAGAATGTTCCATGGGCACTAGAGAAGAATGTGTATTCCGTTGCTTTGGGATGGAATGTTCTGAATATGTCTGTGAAGTCCATTTGGTCCAGTGTGTCATTTAAAGTCTTTATTTCCTTGTTGATCTTTTGCTTAGATGATCTGTCCATTTCAGTCAGGGGGGTGTTAAAGTCCCCCACTATTATTGTATTGTTGTCAATGTGTTTCTTTGCTTTTGTTATTAATTGCCTTATATAATTGGCTGCTCCCATGTTCGGGGCATAGATATTTACAATTGTTAGATCTTCTTGTTGGATAGACCCTTTAAGTAGGATATAGTGTCCTTCCTCATCTCATTATAGTCTTTGTTTTAAAATCTAGTTTGTCTGATATAAGGATTGCCACCCCAGCTTTCTTTTGGTGTCCATTAGCATGGTAAATGGTTTTCCACCCCCTCACTTTCAATCTGGGGGTGTCTTTGGGTCTAAAATGAGTCTCTTGCAGACAGCATATGGATGGGTCTTGTTTTTTAATCCAATCTGATAGCCTGTGTCTTTTGATTGGGGCATTGAGCCCATTTACATTCAGGGTAACTAGTGAAAGGTATGAATTTAGTGCCATTGTATTACCTGTAAGGTGACTGTTAACTGTCTGTTGTCTGTGTTCGTTTCTGCTCTTTGCTGCTTTTAGGTTCTCTCTTTGCTTAGAGGACCCCTCTCAATATTTCTTGGAGGGCTGGTTTCGTGTTTGCAAATTCCTTTAGTTTTTGTTTGTTCTGGAAGCTTTTTATCTCTCCTTCTATTTTCAGTGATAGCCTAGCTGGATATAGTATTCTTGGCTGCATATTTTTCTCGTTTAGTGCTCTGAAGATATCTTGCCAGTCCTTTCTGGCCTGCCACGTCTCTGTGGATAGGTCTGTTGCCAATCTAATGTTTCTACCATTGTAGGTTACATATCTCTTCTCCCGAGCTGCTTTCAGGATTTTCTCTTTGTCTCTGAGACTCGTTTGACTATTAGATGTCGGGGTGTTGACCTATTTTTATTGTTTTTGAGAGGGGTTCTCTGTGCCTCCTGGATTTTGATGCCTGTTTCCTTCCTCACATTAGGGAAGTTCTCTGCTATAATTTGCTCCAATATACCTTCTGCCCCCCTCTCTCTCTTCTTCTTCTGGGATCCCAATTATTCTAATGTTGTTTCGTCTTATCGTATCACTTATCTCTCGAATTCTGCCCTCGTGATCCTGTAGTTGTTTCTCTCTCTTTTTCTCAGCCTCTTTATTTCCCATCATTTGGTCTTCTATATCGCTGATTCTCTCTTCTGCCTCATTTATCCTAGCAGTTAGTGCCCCCATTTTTGATTGCACCTCATCAATAGCCTTTTTGATTTCGATTTGGTTAGATTTTCGTTCTTTTATTTCTCCAGAAAGGGTTTCTCTAATAACTTCCACGCTTTTTTCAAGCCCAGCTAGTATCTTTAAAGTCATGATTCTGAACTCTAGGTCCGACATCATACTAATGTCTGTATTGAGTAGGTCCCTGGCTGAAGGTACTACCTCTTGTTCTTTTTGCTGAGGTGATTTCTTTCGTCTTGTCATTTTGTCCAGAGGAGAATAGATGAATGAGAGAACGAAATGCTAACAGGTTTACAACGTCCCCAGCAAATATACTGTATACAAATCAGAAAAGACCTGAAACCAGGGGAAAAGAAAGGGAAAGAAAGAAAAAAGAAAGAGAAAAAAGAAAAAAAAAGATAAAAACAAAAACAAAACAATACAAAAAAAGCAGAATATGATCAAATATGATCAGGCTAGTGCATAGATCAGTGCCACACACTAGATTTTGGGCGTATTTTGGTCTGTTAGAAAAAAGTGCCTCCTAAAATTTTAAAGGAAGAAAGCCATATATGTACAAAATAAGGGTTGATACAATGAAGGGATGGAAGATGACTGTAAAAATGAAAATTATAAAAGGTTTTATAAAAGGACTTGGTAAGATAAGTTGTTTGAAAAAAGAAAGAAGATTTAAGAAAAGAAAAGAAAAAAAAAAAGGAAAAAGGGAGAGAATGTGATCAGGCAGGAGACTAGAACAAAGCCATACACTAGTGATTTAGGGTATATTTTGATCTGTTAGAAGAAACTGTACCTCAAAATTTTAAAGAGAGAACAACTTATATATATATGCCAAAAATAAGGGTAGCTACTATGAAGGGATAAAATATGACTCTAAAAATGAAAAATGAAAAATGTTTTTTTTTTTTAGAAAGGGATTGATAAGATGTTGGTTAAAAAAGGAAAAAAGAAAAATAAAAAAAAACAGTCAACAAAAATTAACTTTGATGAAATAATGAATCATGGTAAAAAAAAAAAAAAAAAAAAAAAGCCATGAATCTATGTGCAGTATTCCCCTAGCGCTGGAGTTCTCCCGTTCTCCTTGATCGATCAACTTGGTCTTGGCTTGCTGGCTGTTTGTGCTGATCTTCTGGGGGAGGGGCCTGTTGCTGTGGTTTCCAAATGTCTTTGCCGGAGGCGGAATTGCCCCGCCCTTGTGGGTCCGGGCTAAGGAAGCTGCTCCTGTTTGCTCTCAGGAGCTTTTGTTCCCTGCAAGCTCTCCGTACAGCCTTGGAGGACCAGGGCAGAAATGGTGGCCTCCCACTCTCCACCCGGAGGAGCTGAGAACTCGGGGCCCCGCTCCTCAGTGTGCCCCCAGAGAAAAGCAGTCACTTCCGTGTCCCCGGTCTCTGGCCGCACTCCGTGCTCACCCGGCCTGTGACCAAGCGTTGCTATCTCTGGCACCCGAGCCCGTGCAGAGTCTCCAAACCCAGCAGATCCCTGCAGTGCGTTCCTGCACCGTTCCTCCCCGGGAAGGAAGGGGAGTCTCCCCGGATCTGCCGCCTGCTGGGTCCCTGCTGGAGGAGCCGTGCCCCGACTGGGCCGCAGATCCCAGTTTATGGCAACCCCGAGCTGAGAGCCCGCGACTCTGCTCCGTCTCTGCAGCCGGCTTCCCCGCTCTGATACCTGGGAGCTCTGGCGCACTCAGGCACCCCTGGTCTCTCTGTGACCCCAAGGGTCCTGAGACCACACTGTCCCAGGAGGATTCCACCCCCCGCTTAGCCACTGCAGCGACGTCCCTCCACGGAGCCAACTTCTAAAAGGTCCGATTTTGTGCTCCGCGGCTCTAGCACTTGCCAGAAGCGGCCGGCGGAGGCCCCTCCCCCGCCGTCTATCCTCCCGAATATCGCCTCGGATTCACTTCTCCGCACGTCCTACCTTCCAGAAAGTGGTCACTTTTCTGTTCAGAGAGTTGTTGCTACTCTCTTCTTCGGTCTCCTGTTGAGTTCGTAGGTGTTCAGAATGGTTTGATCCCTATTCAGCTGAATTCCTGAGACCAGACGAAATCTAGGTCTCCTACTCCTCCGCCATCTTCTGGGCTTTCATCTTTATGGCTTGTCCCAGAGACAGTGAGCTACCCAGCTCTATCATTTATGTGACTGTCACAAAAGACAGGGAAGATCTGATCGATGCTTATCTTACAAATGCGTTCTGCACTCACCACTGTGCAGTGACCTGTCTGCTCATACCTGCCTTAGGTAGCTGCCTGCTGGGATGCTTTTTGCCTCTCTTCCCAAACGTTTATCCTTTAATGCTTTATCAAACACCAGTATATTTTGTCCTAGAAAATGAAAGCCTTTTGAAATATTTTAGTGTACTGTACTAACATCAAACATAAACTAGGTAACATAACCCTTGAACATCCAAATATGTATCAAGTAATTAGCTAAGAAAATGTATATACATTTACCATCAAGCCCTTGTGCCCGCACCCTCCAACACAAGGAAAATGAAATTGATTTTACAAATGGAGAAAGGGAAATTTGGAGGCAACAGGAGGCCCATCCAGTGTTGCATAGCTTTTAAGTGACAAAAATGGGATTTGAACCTAGATCTTTTGAGGCCCATTATGATGCATTATGGCTTACACCACAATTATAGGAAAACAAAATCGAACCCCCAAACATTAGTCCTCAGTATGTATACCTCACTGACTGTTCACAAAATAACAGGCTTCACTAAGTAGAAGCCTTTATTTGATTCCAAGGATAAAAGAGCCATGGGTTCTCAAAAGAAAAAAATAAAAGATAGGGATTCTTTCCTCTTCATCACTGCAGAGGTGAAACTTGCTCAATAGAGAAAAAAGTCAATCTCAGAATTGAGGGGGCAAGACTTGAGAAAATATGGTTTCCCCCACCTCGCAGTGACCTCCAGACATAACTTCTTCTGTTGGTTTCTTTCTTTTTGCCCTGCCACTGTCAAAGATAATGGAAGGAAGTATGCACAGCAAAGAAGGCAAAATTTTAAAACAAAAGTTGTAGATTCAGTGCAGAATGGGATGCAGGGAATTCATTAAATAGACCCAGAAGACTGGGACACCTGGCTGGCTCAGTGGGAGGAGCATGTGACTCTTGATCTCGGGGTTGTGAGTTTGAGCCCCACATAGGGTGTAGAAATTACTTAAAAATAAAATCTTTAAAAAAAAAAAAAAAAAAGACCTAACGAACCACCACCACATGCAGACAGGAACAGATGACATTCAGTGGTCATGAGGATCTAGATATCACTGGAATGATAAATATACTTTATCAGATCACTAATGGTAATGCTTATACAAAGGGATGTTCTCTAAATATATTTGTTCTAAATTGATCAGTATAGTTATGTCTCAGCTCTTTTACTAAAGAAAATTAAGTTTTATCAAGACCCCAGTTAGTGTTCTATTCCTCATGATTACAGGGATATTGACAATTTATGGAATTTTCACACCTATCATCTCTCTTTTGATACACGAAGTTACGTTACCTAAGATAAAATTATTCCCATTTTAAGGATGAGGCAGCTGGGTCTCGGGACTGTGGCACCTTTTTCCAAGGACACACAGACTGCAGGTGGTAGAGCTCAGAAGCCATATGCCCTGAGCAGTGCATGTTTCCCTACAAGAAAAACATTCCATTCAAGTAAGTTTCTTCAAGAACATTTATTGAATACTTACTGAGTATGATTCAGCATTCTATGACTTACCTTCACCAGTGACTTTCAAAATGGCAGCACAGGGTAGTTATAAGCACGGGGTCAGAAAAGATCTGTAACCTTTAAAACTTGAATCCAGGTCTTGGTGAAACTTCGTAATTTACCAAGGACAAAGAGAAGCATTAATTTACTGCCTGACTCACAGCTCTAGTTCTAAAAGAGCCACACTACCTAATGAACTCCATGGGTTGTTTTGTTTTGTTTGTTTTTAAGTAGGTTCCATGTGGGCCCAACATGGGGCTGGAACCGATGACCCTGAGATCAAGAGTTGCACGCTCTACTGACTGAGCCAGCCAGGCACCCCTCCATGGCTCTCTTTATAGTAGTCATTTTTATTACTTGGAAGACAGGTGTCCCTGCTCTGCTCCTCCTTCCTCTTGCTGAGGCTCCTGCCTGGCCCTTTCTCCTTAGAAAATGGAAGAATGACAAATGATTCAAAATAGAAGTCATCAGAAATCCCTAGTGGAATCCCTACATTAGTTTTTGGAGTGAGGAATTGGTGACTTGGTTAGGTGAAGTACCATCAACTCATCAAGTACAAGACCTTGTCTTAGAATCCAGCTTTCCTATTCCCAGTTCGGTAGCCTTGCACAGTGAAGGGATTTCCCATCGTTGCCCAAATGGGTAGTCAGCGGGGTATCAGCATGTGGCCTTCCACAGTGAGAGTACTACAGACCTCGGTTAAAGAAACCTTTCATTGAAGCATAATATACCTAAAGTCCTAAAAATTCTGCTCCATGAGTTATCATCTGAACATATACTGTGAAACCAACACACAGGCCAAGAAAAATTTTGCCAGGACCCCAGAAGCCCCATTATGCCTCCTACTTTGGAATCTTCCCCCTCACTAAATGTTTCCAGTATCACATCAAATGTTAGTGTTGCCTCTTTGTGAACTTTATATAAATGAAATCATACATTTGGTATTTTCACTTCATATTGTTGCAAATAGCACATTATGTTTACTTATAGTCTTATTTTATAACTATTCCACTATTTTTTCCCATCATATTGTGATGGACATGTGGGTTGATTCTAGTTTGAGACTAATATGAATATTATTATTAATTTCCTATAGATGGCTTTTTTGTATCCCAATGTATTGGTTTTCTGTTCAGTATATATAAATTGCTGGAGATGCAGGTGTTCTCTTTTAGTAAATACTGCCAAATAATTATCCAAATGGTTGAAAAGTTTTACTATGAGTTGCCAGTTACTCTACATTCTTGCCAACACTAAGTATATTCAGTTTTTCATTTTAACCATTCTGACAGATATGTAATAGCTCACTGTAGTTTTAATTCACGTTTCCATTTCACTTCATGATGCTGAGTGCTTTTTCAGATGTCCATTGACAATATCGATTCTTCTTTGTGAAGGGTTTGTAGTTTAGATATGAGCCCGTTGCTGGCTTCATATATATGTATATATGTATATTCATATATTTTACTTTTAATAATCCTAAGTGTACATAAAAGTCCAAAGTCTGTACAAAGAATTTCCTTATTTTGAACATTTGAGAGTAAATCACTGACCTTAAGTTCCAAAACCAAAATATTTTGGTTTTTCCTAAAAACAATGCAATTCTCCCCTATAACCGTAACTTTCAAAATCAGGAAACTAAAATTGATGCATTAGGACCAATCCTCATTCTATTAATGTTTCACCAAAAGTCCCCATGACATCCTTTACATTTTCAGAACCTATTTTCACATGTTGCAAGAAGTTGTCATGTCTCCTTAATCTATTTCAGTCTGGAATAGTTCCTCAGCCTCCCCTTGACTTCCATGACCCTGCCACTCTTTAAGATATATGCTGGGTATTTGTAAAATGTCTCTCAATTTGGGTCTGTCTGGTATTTCCTCATGATTAGATTCAAGTTATGTATCTTCCCCGACCCCTCAAAGATTTCAAGTAATCTCTACCCCCAACTTGGGGCTTGTACTTAAATCCCTGAGATCAAGAGTCACATGCTCCACCAACTGAGCCAGCCAGGCGCCCCGAGGTTATGCATCTTTGACAGGAATATCACAGAATGCTTTTTCTTCTCATTGCATCCTAGTGGATGACAATTTCAATCTGCCCATTATGGGTGTTCACTTTGATTACTTAAGAGTGCCTGGCAGTCTCTTCCACCATAAAATTATATATATTTTATTTTTATTTTTAAAAAAGATTTTATGTATTTGAGAACGCACAAACAGGAGAGAAGGGAGAGAGGGAGATGGAGAAGCAGACTCCCTGCTGAGCAGGAAGCCCCATGTAGGGCTCGATCCCAGGGCCTCAAGATCATGACCTGAGCTGAAGGCAGACGCTTGACTGACTGAGCCACCCAGGCGCCCCTTAACAGCATTTGTAATTAGATATTTTGAGGGTAGACTCTTTGAAACTATATAACTATTCAAGTTTTCAGTGGTATTTATTTATTATGGAATCAGGCATTCAATTACTTTCACAGGTCACAATCCATTATATCATTATTGTTTTTCAAATTGTCTAATGATGGGATTCTTTGCTCTTTTCACATAATCCCAACAATCTTTGAGCAATTCCTTAATTTTCTAACTGTAGTAATATATTCCAGTCTCATCTCCTAC
Organism: Callorhinus ursinus; assembly: GCF_003265705.2. Lineage (NCBI taxonomy): Eukaryota > Metazoa > Chordata > Mammalia > Carnivora > Otariidae > Callorhinus > Callorhinus ursinus. The sequence continues at coordinate 24,209,744 of NW_027397082.1, forward strand.
TTCTGCCCTACTCTCCAATCAGCCATATCTCCAGAGTCCTGGGTCTTAATAAAAAATGTGGTTTAGGGGTATCTTGGTGGCTAAGTTGGTTAAGTGTCTGCCTTCAGCTCAGGTCACAATCCCGGGGTTCTGGGATCCATTCCCACGTTGGGTTCCCTGCTCAGAGGAGAGTCTGTTTCTCCCTCTTACCCTTCCCCTGGCTTGTGTTCTCTCTCACAAATAAAATTTTTTTAAAAAATGTGGTTTAGAGGGGCTCCTGGGTGGCTCAGTTGGTTGAGTGTCCAACTCTTGGTTTCTGCTCAGGTCATGGTCTCAGCACCGTGAGATCAAGCCCCACAGGGCATTGGGCTCCTTATTCAGTGGGAAGCCTGCTTCTCCCTCTCCTGCTCCCCCTGCTTGTGCTGTCAAATATTTAAAATTTTAAAAATCCTAAAAGAAATTAGAACTCTCATATTCTGCTGGGGAGAATATAAGTTACAGCCACTTTGGAAAAGACAGCCAAACAGAACATTGATGTGACCTCTGTGGACCAAGGTTGAAGTGACAGGAGCACCAGCCTCCCCGGCTAGTGTTATCAGATCTGACCCATCCAAGTGCCCCAGGAGGGCAAGTTCAGAGGTTCAGAGAAACACCAAGTCCCTCCTCTGGCCAAAACTAGAGCACCCTTCTCAGAAAATGAGTTTGGTCCTCATGACCCCTGAACCTCCCAGGAATGTATCCTTTTCCACCAGGATTTTAAACTACACAGGGGAACTTTCTGCAGAGCTCACAGAATTCACTGGGCATCCAGAGAAGAAAAATAACCCTAGAAGGAGTACTTACATTTTTCTATCAAAAATTCAGATTTTCAGACCCCTAGTTTATGCCAAAATTTAACTGTTTTCCTTTTCGATTTCTAACTTTTTAAGTTATATTATTGATCATTTTCACACGCTTGTCATAAATGCTCTTAAGTATTAGATGACACATAATTTCTGCAGTGAATGTTAGCTCTGTTCTACTCAGTGAGTACATCCATTGTTTGTATTTCAAAATTATTGTGCAATACTGTCTTGGGTGCCTTCTTTGATCCAAAGATTTAGGAGTTACAATATTTCCAAGCAATTTTTCTATAATTTAGTTCACACTTCGTTTGTAATTATCCTGAAATGGATAATTACAAATGGGATTACAGAAAATGATTTACATTACAGTAATTTTTTTAAAGGTTGATAATCTTTTGTAGTCCAAAATGGCTAATTTTAATTGTTACAAGGTCACCTGCTAATAACGTCTGTCCGACATTTAAAATTACATCACTCCTTTTTTTTTTAAGATTTTATTTATTTATTAGAGAGTAAGCGAGAGAGAAACAACATGAGAGGGGAGAGGGTCAGAGGGAGAAGCAGGCTCCCCGCCGAGTCAGGAGCCCGATGCGGGACTCGATCCCAGGACTCCAGGATCATGACCTGAGCCGAAGGCAGTCGCTCAACCAACCGAGCCACCCAGGCGCCCTCCTCTATTCTTTTTTAAGTAGGCTCCATGCCCAGCGTAGGGCTTGAACTCAGGACCCTGAGATGACCAGAACTGAGAGCAAGAGAACCATGCTTAACTGAGCCACCCAGGTGCCCTCCTCTATTTTTTATTTATAGGAGTTTTAACCTCCTACTGAATCAGCTTAATGTTATGTGTGAATCTCCAGGGATGGCCAATGATGGATATAAATTTTAGATTGGGGGGCCTGGGTGGTTCAGTCACTTAAGTGGCTGCCTTTGGCTCAGGTCGTGATCCCAGGATCCTGGGATTGAGCCCCGCATCGGGCTCCCCACTCAGTGGGGGGGCTGCTTCTCCCTCTCCCTCCCTTTCTGCCTACTTGTGTGCTCTCTCTCTCAGTCAAAAAAATAAGTAAAGGGCGCCTGGGTGGCTCAGTCAGTTAAGTGTCTGCCTTCAGCTCAGGTCATGATCCCAGGGTCCTGGGATCGAGTCCTGCATTGGGCTCCCTGCTCCTTGGGAGCCTGCTTCTCCCTCTGCTTCTCTCTCTCTCCTCTGTCTCTCATGAATAAATAAAATCTTGAAAAAAAAACTTTAAATTTTAGGTTGGAATTTTTTTCCTTCAATGCATTAATTTTAGTCTTCCTTTTAAAATAAGACATATGCAGTCTACCTGATCTCTGTCCTTTTGTGAATGAGCTCTCTAGCTTTAGAAGATTCTCTGATGTTATATCTACAACACATCCAGGTGCAGTTTTCCTTGTCTTTTCTGTTTAGCACCTGATTAACTAATCCAGTGGAGGTCCTTTGTCTTTCTTTAATTCTAGGAAAGTGTCCGTACTTTTTAATCTAGTGTGTTCACCCGGTTTTTCTTAGTAACTGTATTCCTGCTTCATGTTTTCAACACACTCTCTTATATAGTGAACAAGACCGATCACAGTACACCCCACCACATGGAGATTATGAGGCTGACAGATTGGGAAGGGTGAAATCCTTTGGCAAGGGGAAGGGACAGATGAGGGACGCTCATTCTAAAGTGAACTGTGAGCTGAGACTTGAATGCAAAGAAGCCAACCATGCAAATATCTGAGGAACATGACCAAATATCAAGTCCTAATAATGAATCAATGAATTGTGAATTTTTGATTACCTTTGGCACTGCTGATGCCTCTGTTAGAGTCTACTTAAATCTTGGAACTTTCCATTCTCTCTCAAGAAAGGATTAAACCAGTCTTGTGCCAAGTTGTATAACATTCTAGTGAATCACTTCGCTCTTGCACCCTAGTTCTTTTACAAAAAGGATTCAGTGGAAGGTGGAGAAACAAGGACAAACAGATACAACCTTGGGATTGAGAGAAATAGGTTAAAGGCAAGCCTCTTGTAACCAATGCTCCCAGATGAGTCTGTGCCTCCTGCAGCACAAGGTAGTCAAGTCACAGATCTCATTTTGATAAAACATTAAAATAGGACTCATCTCATATTTTGCAAGTAACCTTAAACTTACGTGTTGGGGGCAACAAAATACATGCTTATTCAAAATCCAGTAATAAATGGTACAGAGAATGAGAGGAAGGCAAGATAAACATAACAGACCTCTTCTCACCAGAGGTTTTCTTATCATTTACTTCATCTATACTGGAAGTGCTTTTTATTAACTTTTCCCAAACTTCATTAATTCACGTCCCTCGCAATGATTTTTGTGGTGTATAATTAATTAGCTCATGGTGATAAAGATTACAAGAATGGTTACCCTGGGGTAGGGTTTAGTTAGGAAGAACAGAAGGCCTTCTGAGATGCTAGCTGTCATACTGGATCATAATCTGGATGGCAGATACACAGTGGACATGTGCGTGCAACTGAGCACTTAAGATTCTGTACTCTCCTGAATAGAAGTTATACCCCCATAGGAAGTAAAAAAGAAATCTGCCATGTTTCTCTAATGACTATGCTATTTTTACATTTCATTAAAGAACTTATTAAAGCTAAAAAAGGAATGAAACCTGAATCTGACCATCTTAGTTGGGTAGGTGGTGGCAGAGTACTGAGCATGAAGAGGCAGGCATACTTTATAAATGTTCTTAAATATTCTAGTGAAGAGAAGCTCACATAATCCCCCACACCCCCACAGACCCCTAAGAGACCACTCTTCAAATGGCAATATTTAACCAAGCCAGTGATGGATATTAAGTAACAAGACTCAGGAATAAATAAACAAAAGACTCAGAAGTGTGACTTGGGGGTCAATCTGTTAATTGATCTGGCTAGGGCACAGATTTGTGAAAGGGAGATTAGGAAAAATTATGGACAATTTATGCTTTAGGGCTGTTTCTCATAATGGACTCGTAGACATAGCTCAGGAATTTGAGGTTTTTTAAAAAAATATTTTAAAGATTTTATTCATTTATTTTAGAGAGAGAGAACATGAGTGGGGGTGCAGAGGGAGAGGGAAAAGCAGACTCCCTGCTGAGCAGGGAGCCAACATGGGGCTTGATCCCAGGACCCTGGGATCATGACCTGACCTGAAACCAAGAGTTGGACGCTTAACCGAATGAGCCACCCAGGGGCTCCAAACTTCACTAGATTTTGATAAGTTACATCTTCTCTGAATGTAATGGTAAAGGTAGTAAATCAAGTCATGACAAGTGATTCCAAAAAACTAAAGAGGAAAAGAGATTTAATAAATTTTCATCCTTAACTATGATTCCTTGGCTTAATTTGGTAACCATAATTGATGGTGAAGTAAAAAATATAGTATGTTATTTGTGGAGATGTACTGGCTAATACAGCAAATAGGATCATAAAAACTTAACTACCATTAATTTAAAAAGAAGCTCAAATTGAAACAGAAGCACCTAATGTTTTAAATATAAACATTATTGCTTTTCAGTCTTCTCATAAAGTATTACTTCAAACCACTAAGACTAAAAAATCATATATAACTGCTAAGACATTAGTGAAAGATGCCATCAAACACATCTGCTTAGAAATGTTCAAGTTCCAGGGAGCCTGGCTGGCACAGTCCATTAAGCATCTGACTCTTGGCTTCTGCTCAGGTCACAATCTCAGGATTATGAGACTGAGCCCCACCTTGGGTGCTGCGATCAGCAAGGGTATGCTTGGGATTCTCTCCCCAGTCCCCTCTGCCCCTCCCCACTGGTCTCTCTTTGTCTCCAAAATAAATAAATTTTTTTTTTTAAAGATTTTGATTTGAGAGAGAGACTGAGAGAGAGACAGAGAAAGAGCACATGAGAGGGGGGAGGGTCAGAGGGAGAAGCAGACTCCCTGCCGAGCAGGGAGCCTGATGCGGGACTCGATCCTGGGACTCCAGGATCATGACCTGAGCCAAAGGCAGTCGCTTAACCAACTGAGCCACCCAGGCACCCCATATATAAATAAATCTTTAAGAAATGTTTGTGTACCACTTTCACTACACCTCTCAACACATTAGGAACTGTCTAGTGATATGGAAGACTCAATGAACAAAAAAACCGAATAAAGTCTTTTTCATGACAAATTTGACCAACTGAAGGAATTCAAGTACTGTGTTGAGAATACTCTTTTATATAAAGACAGAAGCAGGGAGTATTTGCTTCAGTATCAGAGAATTAGAATATCTGTTCCCTTCTGCCCCTTACTAAAATCTAGAACTAAAAGAACATAAGAGGATGAGAGAGGTATTAAACTCCCAGAAGAGAAGAGATGGCACCACAAGTTTTGGAAGCTGAAACTTAAATTCATGGGTTCTAACAGTCTCAACGGGCTGGAGCATGAATTCTTAAGCTCACACTTGGGAAGTTTGAGTGACTCATCAGGCAACCAAGTAAGAATGTCAAGTAGTCAGCCAGATGTGAGTTCAGGAGAAAGATTCTGGCTAGAGATACAACTTTGAGTCATCTATATAAAGCAAGGAGGTAAGACCATCAAGGGAGCCCCAAGACTTGCTTGGGACATTCTAATGTCTAGGGGTCAAAGACATAAGAAAGAAATAGCTAAGGGGACTAAGAACCAGAGAAGTAGGAAGGAAAACCAGGCGATGTGTTTGCTAGAAAGTAGCAAACTAAAGAAATTGCTTAGTGAGGGGCACCTGGGTGGCTCAGTCGTTAAGCGTCTGCCTTTGGCTCAGGTCATGATCCCAGGGTCCTGGGATCGAGCCCCGCATTGGGCTCCCTGCTCAGCGGGAAGCCTGCTTCTCCCTCTCCCACTCCCCCTGCTTGTGTTCCCTCTCTCGCTGTGTCTCTGTCAAATAAATGAATAAAATCTTAAAAAAAAAATTGCTAGTGGAGGTTATACAACACTAGGAAATGTTGCTTAAAGATCATACAAACTGAGGTGACAGATCTGTTAAGAAATGTTCCAATGGAAAGACAGGGATGACTGGAACAGATTCAGAAAAAGATGGAAGAGAACAACAACAAAAAAGGTGAATACAGACAACTTTCCAAGGAGTTTTCCACAAGAGAAAGAAAACGGGGTACTTCTGTTGGCTCTAGCTGGCTCTAGCTAGGACAATATATCCATAGTAACAGGAAAGGAGGCTACATGGGCACAGATGCTGGGAGGTTTATAGATGCCATCCTGGCAACTTTTTCAAGTTCTTTTCTGATTCTATTTTCTCATTGCCAACAGGGAGCAAGGTGAGAGGGAGGAGTTACTACAGATGTGAAACCATGATATAGTCACTGGAGAACATAATAGAACAGACTAGGGAAACTTAGTAGGACTACTAAGCAACCAAGTTACAGGGATGTTTTGTCAGCACGACTGGCTGGTGAACCTTCCCACTTAAGAAAAAACACACCTCTCTGTAGTCTTTTCATCAGACTGAATATTCTCTCAAAATGGTTTTTCTTCTGAATCCTAGCTCAATTACCCTATGGCAGAGATAATCTACATTGAATATAACATTTTCCCAAGAGATAAACAACCTACAGAAATGGTTCAGGGAGCATTCAGGAACTCTCTTCCTCACAGTATGATATACATATAGGGCCCAAATTATTCCTATTTTGGCGTTTATATGTTCCTCCATCATTTACTATGAATTTTATTTTATTTAAAAAAATTTTTTATTTCTTTGACAGAGAGACACAGCGAGAGAGAGGGAACATAATCGGGGAGTGGGAGAGGGAGAATCAGGCTTCCCGCTGAGCAGAGAGCCCAATGTGGGGCTCTATGCCAAGACCCTGGGATCATGACCCAAGCCAAAGGCAGATGCTTAACGACTGAGCCGCCCAGGAGCCCCTGAATTTTATATTACTTACATTCCTACATCCTGTTTTCCTCTCTCAGTACTATTTACCCCTCCTACTATACATTTGCAAGGTCTCTTCTTTCTTGTTCTACCCTTGTTTTGCATGATATACTACCACTTCCAATTTCTGGTCTTTTGTCAAGACCCTACAGTTTTCAAAAGTCTGCTCTGCATTAACCAATGTCCAGTTGAAATCTTTATATGATATACGTGTAGAATACTAACAAATAAAATCAAGTCAACATAATGTTGAATCACAATGCCAGTCAAGACTTTCGTTATTTCACCTGAGCCATTATTTTTCTGAAAAAATAATTTGATGAGATCATCTTATAACAAACTTTATTTGGTAAACTATTTTATAGAAATAGACCTTAAAATCAAACAATTTCTTATTTAAACAAGAGAAAGCATAATCCTAATCTTTCCCCCATCAAAGCCTACTCCATAACTGAAGTACCCCAAACCCATGAACTGTACTGCTAAAAGGGGGGAAAAAGACATTAAACTTCCACAGGAAGACTGTATAAATCTGGCAGTGGTTAAGTACACATCAGCCTGTACCCAAGAATATTACCGAGCCTGAAAAATTAACGGAAAATCTAAACTTACTATGAATACTTCTTTGTTCTTATAAGGCTCAGAAAATTATCATATATTAATTATGCAATGGTACAAGTTTCATTATGTAAACTGATAGAATCAAAAAAGTGGATAATCTGAATTTTAAAACCAATACAGGTAAATCACTAGACATAAACAAGAACTTTTAAAAGACAGTCTTTAGCTCCACTTTAAAACACACATTCAGGACTGGAATCCTCTGAATTTTCTAGTATCTTGAAAATCCCCATCTTCTCTTTAATCGGTCCTGAGGCACTCATTTGATCTAAGAGAAAAATATATAAACAAATGTTTATTTTTAAAAAATTATACAAACCTAAAAAGGAATCTTAAAAGAGATGTCCAATATGTTGTTATAGAGTCATCTGTCCAAAGCTTAAAAACCCACAGAAATGTGGGACACTTTATTCCTTAATCAATATTCAACATAGCAAAAGTGAGAAAGTAAAGTATACTCCTCTTATTACAATGAAACCGGCCTCTAAGAAACAGACAAGTATCAGTTTGCTAATCAAAATCACTTCTGCTGAATTGAAGATATACAGGTATAGAGCACCAATTTGAAATTACACTCTGAGATGTTAAAAAAAATAAAAAGCCCAATCATGGTTAGTTTAAAAGCTGGGAAGCAAGATACCATGAAGATTTATCTTCATACACACCCCTCACCACTAATATGTGGTCTTTTACATTTTTGTCAATGATAGCTATGGAATGAAATCTCTACTGGTTTTGAATGGCATTACTCCAATTTCTTTGGATGTTGAAGCATCTCTGTTAACTGGCCACTTTTTTACTGGTAACTACCTGCTCAAGTTGTCCATTTTTCTTGCTGACTTTTTAGTTATGTGTATGTAATAAACTTCCTGTTATGTGTTGCACATATTTCTGTGGTTTGTCTCTAATCTCTGTTCACGGTATCATCTGTTTTTATACAAGTCTTTAATGTAATAAAATCTATCGATTTATTTATTTAATTTTGTACCTTAAGAATTCTTTTCCTGTTCTAAAAATCATACGTATATATTCCTATGTTTAAAAAGTTTTGCTTTTAATATTTAGATTTTGCCAATTAATCTATCTAGAATTTGTTACTGAGTATATGAGGTCTCCCAGCTGTTGGTTAGAAATGTCCCAGCATCGGGCGCCTGGGTGGCTCAGTTGGTTAGGCGACTGCCTTCGGCTCAGGTCATGATCCTGGAGTCCCGGGATCGAGTCCCGCATCGGGCTCCCTGCTCGGCGGGGAGTCTGCTTCTCCCTCTGACCCTCCCCCCATCTCATGTGCTTTCTCTCTCTTTCATTCTCTCTCTCAAATAAATAATAAAAAAATTTTAAAAAAAAAAAAAAAAGAAATGTCCCAGCATCATGTATTTGAATAACAAGAATTACCCCTCTCTAGTTTGAATTGCCATTTCTGTCATTTACTGATTTTCCACAAAAGTTTTGTTGGCTTTCTGAATTTGCCAAACCACTGGTTCATTTATCTTATCATATGCTAATTCTAGTCTTGATTATTGTGACCTTTAAATTGTGTCTTAATATGCGGTATGGAATATTTTGTTTTTCTTGAAAATTGTCTTGGCTCTTGGCCCTTTACTCTTCCATTTAAATTTTTTAAAACTGCCTGTCATAGTCATATTGGAGTTTTAATTAGAAAGTCATATAAGAGGGGCGCCTGGGTAGCTCAGTCATTAAGTGTCTGCCTTTGGCCCGGGTCATGGTCCCAGGGTCCTGGGATCAAGCCCCACATCGGGCTCCCCGCTCAGCGAGAAGCCTGCTTCTCCCTCTCCCACTCCCCCTGCTTGTGTTCCCTCTCTCACTGTCTCTCTATCAAATGAATAAAATCTTAAAAAAAAAAAAAAAAGGTAATACAAGAAATATAGGTTAAGTTGGGGAATAACATATTTTAACATGTACATATTACACATGACGTCCATGACTACAGTTAAATATGTACATTTATTCAGTCCTTCTATGTTTCATAATTTTGCCCATAATGGCCTTAAAGAAATTGTTACATTTAATCCTAGGCATGTTAGTTTTGTAGCTATTGGAAGCATCTTATTTTCAAAATAATTACTGCTGATACGCATACTATTAATTAATAGCAACCTTCTTTAATTCTAGTCTAAAAACTTCTAATATCCTTAACTTTCTGTGGAGATGATTATATCACCTGCAAAAATTATACTAAATCTAAGTAGTACTCCCCTAAACCTTTTATTATTTTACAGCATTAGGACTTCCTTGTAAATTATGCAATGTTGTGTACCGTACAGTGGGAGTGAGACCTGTTATCCTTGAATGCTCTTGATTTTAGTAATTTACTGGATGGATGCATTTTACCAGATTAACAGCATTCTTCTCCGTGTCTAGTTAAAGAAATATGAGGTGATTATGACGTTATCTCAAGTGGGTTTTCAGTATCTAGTTCTCCTTTATTCAGTTAATGCAAATATTTTCAGATATTACATTATCCTTGCGTACTTTCTATACAACTGATTTTTTTAAGACTTTTATTTTTTTAAGTAATCTCTACACCTAATGTGGGGCTTGAACCTTCAACCCCAAGATCAAGAGCTGCATACTCCAGACTGAACCAGCTGGGCACCCCTATATAACGGATTTTTATTTAATAATATATTTAAGATTTGGCCATAGGGCTTTATCTTTCTCATTTTCGTGAACTATTTGAAAACTAAAATAAACATGCAAATAACCCAGAATATGGGTGCCTGGGTTGCTCAGTCAGTTGGGAATCTGCCTTCAGCTCAGGTCATGATCCCAGGGTCCTGGGATGGAGCCCCACATCGGGCTCCCTGCTCTGTGGGGGAGCCTGCTTCTTCCTCTGCTTGTGCTTTCTTTGTCAAAAAAGTAAGTAAAATCTTAAAAAAAAAAAAGAACCCAGAATAGCTAAAACTTATTTTGAAAAAGAACAAAATTGGATTCGCTCCTCACAATTTCAAAACTGACCACAAAACTGTAAAAAACCAAGACAGTGTGAAAGTGGCACAGGATTGACAAACAGATAAGGGGGCCAGAATTGAGAGTACAGAAATAAACTATTACATTTATGATCAACTGACTTTCAATTAACATTGCCAAGGCAATTCAATAGGGAAAGAATAATCTTTTCAACAAATGGTGCTAGGACAATAGCATAACAATATGCACAAAAGAATTTAGACCTTTACCTCATACTCTACAGAAAAATTAACTCAAATGCAAGAACTAAAACTGTAACTCTTCAAAGAAAACACCATGACCTTCATTAGGCAAAGATTACTTAGACATGACACCAAAATCATGAGAGGTGACAAAAAAAGATAAACTGCACTTCATCAAAATTAAAAATTTCTGACCTTCAAAAGACACTAATTAACAAAAGTGCAAGACAGGGGGTGCCTGGCTGGATCAGAAGGTAGAGTATGTGACTTTTTTTTTTTTTTAAAGATTTTTATTTATTTGAGAGAGAAAGAGCATGAGAGGGAAGAGGGTCAGAGGGAGAAGCAGACCCCCTGCCGAGCAGGGAGCCCGATGCGGGACTCAATCCTGGGACTCCAGGATCATGACCTGAGCCGAAGGCAGTCGATTAACCAACTGAGCCACCCAGGCGTCCGAGTATGTGACTTTTGATCTCAGGGTCATGAATTCAAGCCCCACACTGGGCGTATAGTTAAAAAAGAAAAAAGAACATGCAAACTAAGCCACAGACTATGAGGAAATATTTGCAGAACATGTATCAGATAAAGGACTTACATCTCGAATATATAAAGACTTCTCTCAACTCAATGATAACAAGACAAAGAGCACAATTTTAAAAAGAGGTATTTGAAACGAAATTAAAGACATCATGAAATTAAATCCAGTGATGTGCTCGTTAATGTTTAACAACTGGCTCCCCTGATGCCCTGCCCCACCAAAAGGCCCTGATTTGTAGTTTTTCCCTATCTCCATGGTATTAAATATCCCTACCATCAATACCAAGGTACCGACATAACAGTATTGAAGTAGGGCTGGGAAAAGATATGCAGCAGTACAGCATTATACAGTATTCCCACGATACAGACACAATACACACAGTCAAGAGCACAGATACTAGTAGTATACCAATAATATAACTAAGAAATGATGAATTTTAAATATTCATTATATTTGTTTTCAAGATAATTTATAGTTGCCATTGTAGACATCCATTCATTATTCTAAAGACTGATAGGGCACCTGGGTGGCTCAGTTGGTTAAGCGACTGCCTTCGGCTCAGGTCGTGATCCTGGAGTCCCGGGATCGAGTCCCACATTAGACTCCCTGCTCAGCGAGGAGTCTGCTTCTCCCTCTGACCCTCCCCCCTCTCATTCTCTCTCTCAGGTAAATAAATAAAATCTTAAAAAAAAAAAATAAAGACTGATAAAAAGGGGTGCCTGGGTGGCTCAGTTGTTAAGTATCTGCCTTCGGCTCAGGTCATGGTCCCAGGGTCCTGGGATCGAGCCCTGCATCGGGCTCCCTGCTCCGCGGGAAGCCTGCTTCTCCCTCTCCCACTCCCCCTGCTTGTGTTCCCTCTCTTGCTGTGTCTCTCTGTCAAATAAATAAAAAAAATCTTTAAAAAAAAAAAAAAAAGACTGAGCAATTTATCCTGCTTCACCTGTACAGACAGTATCCTGTAAAGAATAACCAAAGAATTGATAGGGAAAAGTTCTTAATAAACTAATTCTAGCTAATAAGGGAATAACCAGACAAGAAAATCACCATTTTGCAATCCTTAAGGAAATAATGGTTCTAAACAATCATCATCAATGGATACTAAAACCATCAAGTCAAATAGAAGGACAGAAAACTTTGTAAGATCAGCCTGAATCAGCTGACCAATCTTAGCTCACTAAAAATAAACTCAGATATATGAGCTTCCTGGTAGGATTTAAACTCTGACAACAGCTCTTTTGTCTTGGCTGCTGACATACCATCCAGACTAAGGAAGACATGGAAATGTCAGGATCATGTGAACCACGACCACACTGGCAAACACCAGAAGCATCCAGGAACCACGGTGATCAACTTCAACAACCATCTACCCAGATTACTTTGGGAAAAGTTGGTATGGCGCATTACCGCTGAAAGAGGAATCAGAGCTTTTGCACATCTGCCAACCTTGATAAAGGTTGGACCTTGGTTAGTAAGCACACACTGGTAAATGCTGCCAACAACAAGATTGGAGCTGATCCTATCATTGATGAAATGCAATCAGACTACAAAATTCTGGGAAGGGTAAAGCTCCCAAAGCAGCCTGCCATCAGAGAAGGCCAAATTCTTTAACAGAACAGCTGAGAAGATTAATGGTGTGTTGGGGTGGGGGGGGCTGGAAGGTGGGAGCTGTGTTCTGGTAGCTTGAAGCCACATGGAAGGAGCCTCATTAAATGCTAACAAGTGCTTTTCTCAAAGAGAGAATGAACAAAAGTATTCCTAAGAAATGGAACCTGGATCTAACTAAGCCTGTACAGCTATGTACATAGCTATTTACACTTTTCAGAAAATAAGTGGAATGAAGAACAAATCAAAGGACAACACAAAAGGGGTAGAAAATAATAATAATTAGCCAATACCAGAATGTAGGTCATTGCATAGGGCAAATAATCCAGTTTTTGTCAATCACTTGGAAAAACAAAAGTGAGGAGGATGTTACAGAAGAAAAGAGACAAAGCCAACAATGAAATCTGGAACCGATTCTAACTGTAAAGATTTGAGACCACTGGAGAAATCTCAGTATGGCCTAGCTAGATGGTATCAAAGCTTTAGTGCCAATTTTCTTAAATGATATAATGTAATGACATAGTGACTATGTTTAAAGACACGTTCTTCTCAGTAAAAGATGGGTAAAATCTCCTGATTTTAAGATTCTGACAAAAGAGAATCACAATGAAAAAAGACTGCTTAAATGTTGTGGACTAGTGGCTGAATGAATTACATATAGGGGTACATAAGTATTACTAGTCTCTCTTTTTACAAGTCTGTTTCAGTTTCCGTTAAAGGAAGTAAAAGCAGGATACTTGCCAATAAGATCACTTCGATCTAACAACAACTCCAGATCTTTATCACTAATGACCTTCTCTCTTGATCCTTTTACTTCCCTATAAGAAAACAAAATATTCAAGTCGATATGAGAAATAAAAACTGTGAATTACATTTTTCTAAAATTAAAAAGCCTTACCTTTCATAATCTCTAGATTTTAATAATTCCATTAATTCCTTAGGGTCTAAGAAGTTCTTAGATTGATTTAATCCAGACTGACCACCTTTGAAATGATCTAGAAAAAATTTCCAAGAAATTCAAAACACTGAAAATTCCTTTTAAAACCAAAATATACTACATTACAAACCAATCAGAATGGCTTACATTAAAAAGAACAGGCAAAGTCAAGTGTTGATAAGGAAGAAAAGCAACCCCAACTCTCCTACTTCACTGGTAGAAGTGTAAAATGGTATGTCCACTTGGGGAAAAGGTTAGCAGTTCCTAGAGGTAAATATACACCCACGGAAAGACCAAGAACAAAGACATACGTCTTTTGTTTGCACTTGAACAAGAGCAGCTTATTCATAAAAACCAAAATCTGGAAAACAATTTTAATGTCAACCAACTAAAGAATGGATACATAAACTATTAACTTCTAATACACACAACATAAACGAATCTCAAAATATTATGCTGAACAAAAGTAGCTACATATAAACAAATGAATCCATATATGAAGTTAAAGGAAAAAGGAGTCTGTGTCAGAAATTGGAACAGTGGTGCCTTCTACTGAGGAACAAGGGAACATGGAAAATGGTGCACAAGGAAATGCTTTTGGATGAAGGACAGGTTTGTTACCTTGCTCCGGAGGATAGTTACAGGAGTGTATACATTTGTCAAAATTCATCAACCTGTACATTTAAGATCTGGGTATTTTACTGTATGCATATTACCTCAATAAAACACTCTGTCGGTATTTTAAAAATTCTTTTCAAATTGTTCTTTGATATTAATTTTTCAAAATACTGAAAACAGACTTGGGAAAATAAAACTAGACATACATTTTACTAAATTTAAATTATATTCAACAAAGAAAATACATTTCATCATTCAAATTCCTAAAGCAGCACAGGTGAAAATTTTTTAATTTGCACAAAATCTTATTAGAAAAGTTCTTTTTATATAATTAAAAAAAAAGAAAAAGTTCTTTTTTCCTCTAGTATAAATTCCAACTACAGTCTGAATGTTCAATCAAGTCAAATTACAGATTTCTAAAACCTAACCCATATTTCCCTCAAAATCAGATACACTGGAGAAAGTATTTTCAAGTAGAGAGCAGGCAGAAAAGGAGCATAAAACAAATTGATACTTGGGGCACCTGGGTGGCTCAGTCGTTAAGCATCTGCCTTCGGCTCAGTTCATGATCCCAGGGTCCTGGGATCGAGCCCCGCATTGGGCTCCCTGCTCAGCGGGAAGCCTGCTTCTCCCTCTCCCACTCCCCCTGCTTGTGTTCCCTCTCTCGCTGTCAAATAAATAAAATCTTAAAAAAAAAAAAATTGATAGTGATTTTCAACCTTATCATATTCCCCTTTCTCTAGGCTTCAAAACTTACACGTTTTCAACTTTTGTTAAGGCAGCCACGAAGCCAATTTACCCAAATAGAATTTTATTTTGAACAAACAGAAGTAGAACTTCTCCAAAAAATCTTAGGGAACAAAATATAAAACACCAATGTCTCACTTACTTTACTTCCCTTACCTCTCAGAATCTCTTCCAGTTTAAAAAACACTGTGTGCGGGCGCCTGGGTGGCTCAGTCGTTAAGCGTCTGCCTTCAGCTCAGGTCATGATCCCAGGGTCCTGGGATCGAGCCCCGCATCGAGCCCCGCATCGAGCCCCGCATCGAGCCCCGCATCGGGCTCCCTGCTCCGCGGGAAGCCTGCTTCTCCCTCTCCCACTCCCCCTGCTTGTGTTCCTGCTCTCCCTATCTCTCTCTCTGTCAAATAAATAAATAAAATCTTTAAAAAAAATGATTAAAAAAAAAAACAAAAAAACACTGTGTGCTTGGGTGGCTCAGCCGGTTATGCATCCCACTCTTGATTTCACCTCAGGTCATGAGATTGAGCCCCACACTGGGCTCCATGCTGGGTGTGGAGCCTGTTCTCTCTCCCTCTCCCTTTGACCCCACAACCCTCTCTCCCTCCCTTAAAAAACAAAAACACACTATTTTAAAAATACTAGGTTTGCAATGATGAAAAGGACGTTCTGTAGAGCCAAATATTTTTTGAAATAATGAGTTTAAGTAAACAGATTTTTTTTTAGTAGTGCTACTTCAACATTATCTTTATTATTCTAATACTTAATATACTGGACTAATAAGAAGCGGCTTGAAGTTTTCTTAAAGCCTTTTGGCAGTCAACCTCTTATCAAGAATAAGCATTGGGCGCCTGGGTGGCTCAGTTGGTTAAGCGATTGCCTTCAGCTCAGGTCATGATCCTGGAGTCCCAGGATCGAGTCCCACATCGGGCTCCCTGCTCAGCAGGGAGTCTGCTCCCTCTGACTCTCCTCCCTTTCATGCTCTCTGTCTCTCATTCTCTCTCTCTCTCAAATAAATAAAATCTTTAAAAAAAAAAAAAGAATAAGCATTAACATCATGCCAAATCCCCATGACAGAGTTGAGGATATGACACTTTGAAAGTGTCCTGGAGAGTTTTCTTTGCCCCTCTGCTCCTCATCTAGACAATAATGTTTTCCTTTGTTGTCACACCAACCTCTAGTTTAGGTCTTTACAACTGCAAATTCTCCACTGCCTATTTTTTTAAGTAGACTTCATGCCCAACATGTAGCCAAACATGGGGCTTGACCTCACAACCCTGAGATCAAGACCTGAGCTGAGATCTAGAATCAGACGCTCACCCGACTGACCCACTTAGGCACCCCTCCCCACTGCCTATTTAAATCCTACACCAGTTAAGTTGTACCAATTTCTTTTATAAGAAAATAACAGTAATGAAATCTCACAGTAAATGACAAATGAAAAAAGAAAAGTACTAAAAAGTATTATTTACTTTTGTGGATGATCAACTTTTCCAGTTTTCTTTTAGCAGCTGCTCTTTCCACAATTTTCTGATCGATAGTATTTGCTGTTACAAGACGATATACAACAACTGGCTTTGTCTGACCAATTCTATGACATCTATCCTGGGCCTGAAGATCAGACTGGGGATTCTTCAAGTTAAAAGAAAAATAACATTTAACAGTTTAACGTTAAAGTTATTTAAACACCTACTGAAGTTAAATGCATGATCCAATCAGAATCTTTTAAAGTGTCTCAACTCATTTTAGATATCTAGAATGGTTTCAATGATAAAACATGTTCAAGATTTTACACACAGGGCACTTTTAATGATTTTTGTCTTAA
Organism: Callorhinus ursinus; assembly: GCF_003265705.2. NCBI lineage: Eukaryota > Metazoa > Chordata > Mammalia > Carnivora > Otariidae > Callorhinus > Callorhinus ursinus. The sequence goes on from NW_027397082.1 coordinate 24,226,512, forward strand.
GATGGGGTATCTTTTCTAAATAGATAAATAAAACTGCAATGCATACAGTGAAAAATCAAAAATTCAGAGTGGAAATATAACAGCATATTGCTACACTTCCAACTTACCCAATCACTATCATAAATGATAACTGTATCTGCTGCAGTCAAATTAATGCCCAGGCCACCAGCTCGTGTACTTACTAAGAAGATAAACACATCTGGATCTGTGTTGAAGCTGTGCATCTAAAAGCAAAAAAAAAAAGGGTAAACTCAAGGAATTAAGAAACTGTTACTGCCTAGAATGTGGATATGACATTGCATGTGGACCAACCATCTTATAACCACGTGTTTATAGCAAAGGAGTGGGGAGGGCAATGCCAAAGGATATAATAAGTCAGCATTCTTGAAACCAGATATGAATTCTTCAGTATCTACAGGACTTTCGATGTGGAGTAAATAAATACTGAAAACCCCAAAAGTTGTGAAAGTTGAAAAAGCCCAATTTGCTGAAAAGAGAAAGTTATCAAAGTCTCCCCTCCCCCAAAATAAAAATCATTCAGCATTACGTACTGCCCAAGTTAAGAGAGCAAACCTGGTCTTCAGAGGGGCTTGAGACCGGGTAGCTCAGGCCAGTCACATAGATACATCATGCCTATGTGACTAACCCTCAGTGAAAACCATGGACAGGAAGACTCAGATGAGTTTCCCTGGCTTACTTGACATGTGCAGTTACAAACTGCTGCTGGGAGAATTAAGTGCTCTCTGTGTGACCCCACTGAAAATACACACCTAGTTTCTCCTATACTTCACCCTATGTGACTTTTCTTTTTGCTGATTTTCATCTGTATCCTTTCACTGTGATAAATCATAGCTATGAGATTTGACATAAAGAGAACTAACTTTAGCCAAAAGAACTGAGGAGGGAAATTGTTTTTAATTATAGCAATAAAAAGGTGTATCCACAGGAGACCGAATCAATCATTTAGGTCTAGAAAGCAATTATGTTAACATATAAAACATCTGCTTATATTAACTTCATTTGTTTTCCAAGCCCCTCTTTTATTAAGGATATTTTTGTTGGGGCGCCTGGGTGGGTCAGTCAGTTAAGTATCTGCCTCAGCTCAGGTCATGATCCCAGAATCCCAGGATGGAGCCCCGCATCAGGCTCCCTGCTCTGCAGGAGCCTGCTTCTTCCCCACCCCTCTGCTGCTCCCCCTGCTTTGTGCTCTTTCTGAAATAAACAGAACCTAAAAAAAAAAAAAAAAAAAAAAAAGGTATTTTTGGGAGTGCCTAGGTGACTCAGTCGTTAAACGTCTGCCTTTGGCTCAGGTCATGGTCCCAGGGTCCTGGGATCAAGTCCCACATCAGGCTCCCTGCTCCATGGGAAGTCTGTTTCTCCCTCTCCCACTCCCCCTGCTTGGGTTTCCTCTCTCGCTGTGTCTCTCTGTCAAATAAATAAATAAATAAAATCTTTAAAAAAAAAAAAAGTATTTTTGTTAAAAAAGAAAACTCACACATCACAAGGGAAGTTTAAGGAAGAATATCTAATATTATTTAAAAAAAAAAAAAGTCTAGACCATCCTCTCTTAAAAAATAGTGACCAAAACAACAACAAAAACCCCAAGTGGTTTCCCAGTGGATGGGGTAGGTAGGAAAACTGGGTTGCCTGAGAGCGGGCATGAGAGAACTTGCTGAGCTACTGGTAAGTTTGCATTCATCGAAACTCAGAAAAATGTATGCTTGACTTTATTCACTTCAGGATATGTAAAATGTACCCAAAAAGACAAAATATGCTGAAATAATAGAAAGGAATTACTATCTATAATTTATTTTGAAATGCCCCCCAAAAGATAAAATGTTAAATGGATACAGAAATGGACTGATTTTATATCACAAACATGTGACAAAAAGGAATAGTATAAGCTTAACGGCAGGTTTTCAGATTTATAGGTGTTCCTGTAAAATTCTTTCAATTGCTTAGATTTTAAATTTTCAGTGAAATGTTGGGGTAGAGGGAAGAGCAAAAATCAGGAGAAAAAGAAGTCTTGTTATCTCAATATTCTTACAGTGGTAGTGAAGTCAAGTTGGACCAGAAAACATACATAATTTAAGAAACATTAAGACTTCTTAATACTAAATAATGCTTATGCTTTTCATCTTGCTACAAGGTTTTTAGTCTATCAATTTGTGGGTCTACTCTGAATATTACTTTAGAAATCAAGATAGTTACAATCAAGTAGTCTTACATTTTTTTCTCTCTCTGAATAAGACATGGATCCATCAAGCCTGCTAAAGTTGAAATTTCTAAAGTGGCAATAATCCATCAAAATGTCCAACATCCTTGTCATTTGTGAAAAAAGCAGCACCTGAAATTTAAATATATCTTAGTATCTATACCAATTAATAGGAAGTAATTAAATAACCAAATTCCAGTCAAAAGTACCACCTTGTGACCTCTGGCTTTTAGTTCTGGCAGCATTCGATCCAAAATTAAGAATTTCCCAGAATTTGTTACCAATTCTTCATCAATCTTAAAAGCAGGCAAAGAACAGAAAAAATAGTCTTAATAATTACCAATAATCTTGTTTTTGTCAAAATAAAATCTATGTAAATAGTTCATTTTCAATGACAAGTCCCCATAAAACTTTAAATTAAAAAAAATGACCTCATCATTTGATTTTTTTAAATCAGAAGATAGTTTTTTCTCAAGGAAAGACATACTGTGGAATTTTAAAATGGGGGCACCTGAGTGGCTCAGTCGGCGAAGTGCCCCACTGTTGATTTTAGCTCAGGTCATGATCTCAAGCCCCACATCGGGCTCCACACTGAGCATGGAGCTTGCTTAAGATTCTCTCCCCCCTGCCCCTCCCCCACATTGAGTGCACACAGGCTCTCTCTCAAAAAATAAATGAAACGAACGACTTCACAAAAACAAAAATTAATTTAAGTCCAACCTTGAACTATCCTCCCCACTCCTCTCCCAAAGGCTTTATAATAAGAGAACTTTAAGCTTAAACTTACTGCACAGATGTTGAAGTTTATTCTTTTTTTTTTCCCAAGATTTATTTATTGGGGGGGCAGGAGAGAGGAGAGAGGGAGGGAGGGATAGTTACAGAAATCAAAACAGTACATTATTAAATGGTATTCACCTTAAACTCTTGTGTGACCGGGTCTATAGGGTACTCAATCAAATATGGATGATTACAGCACTTACGAAGGAGCATCATTATATTCTGCAGCTTCAGATTAACCTCAGATTCTATAGGGATATTTGTTTCCACAACAGCTCTATCAAAAACATATAATCCATGAATGTGAGAAATACAAAAAGTATCACGGTTTAAAAGATACTTAAATTTATTTTAAACTCACACCTTTCTCTGTCTACTTCTGGCTGCATTTGACTGATCAATTTTTCCAGTTCATTAGGGAAATCATCTATTTTGCTGTAATTTATTGACTTTCTAGTTCGCCGCCTTGGTCGTCCAGTGGGACTTAGCTCGACGGTTTCTTTCTAAAAGTGAACAATTAAAAAGAAATATGTTTAAGAAGCTATACCTTTAAATTCTAAATACATAAAGTGGATTGTAATATTTTTATGTGCAAATGTTTTAAGATATAAAGAAGAAACTAATTTTGGGGGCGCCTGGGTGGCTCAGTTGGTTAAGCGACTGCCTTCAGCTCAGGTCATGAACCCGGGGTCCCGGGATCGAGTCCCACATTGGGCTCCCTGCTCAGCAGGGAGTCTGCTTCTCCCTCTGACCCTCCTCTCTCTCATGCTGTCTCTCATTCTCTCTCTCAAATAAATAAATAAAATCTTTAAAAAAAAAACAAAACTAATTTTGTCTTTCATCATCAAGTTTAGGGATTTCCAAAGGCACAAAACGAAGGATCCATAAACTTTGGCCAAGTGCAAATGAGGTCATATAAAGTCTGTTTTAATGCTTATGACAATATTATAGAATTAGAGTAAATGCCTCCATATCTCAGTGGAAAAAATTAAGGATGGATAGAACTATTTTGAACTTATATAAAAGAATTTAATAACTTAAGGTTAAATTAAGGGGCTCCATATATCTGCATTAGAGACTATTTCTTTGGATTGGTATAACACTGCAATGAAACTCCTCAAAATAAGCAACGATTATAAATTTCTAATAGCTAAAAAGCCAGATCCGCTCTTTAATTATAATAAAAATTGTGGAACAGTCTAATGGTTGCACAAAACAGAAATGTATAGAACCATGTTTTGAACAATAGATACATGGCATACAATAAAAAATCTGGACATTTAAACAAAATTTAAGGGTCTCCTAATCTTTAGTTTTAAGATAATCACATTCCAAAGAAGATATTTCTTTCAAATAAGGTATTCTATTACATTTTTTGGAGATCAATAACCTCCTATAAAGGGACTGTGTGTGTGGGGGGGGGGGGGGGGGTTGGTCTAGCTGGTAAACTCTGGTATATAGTGTGTGCTTATTCAAATGTATTTCCAAGTCCATCCCCACACAGCATGATTTGGGTTAATCTGGGACAGGAATAAAAAATTTTCACAAACATTCCAGATAACTATAAAGCAATTAATGCATGAGCCATCTCCAGATAACTATAAAGCAATTAATGCATGAGCCATCACCTGATTTTAGTAGGATCACAGAATTACTATGAGACTTTTACTGCCTTCTACTCGTTAGAAATTCACCCTCTACAAGTCCTAAAAAGAGGTGATAAGCTCTAAGATTGAAATTAACCATGAAATTTCCAACATCAACTGTCATTTACAGTTTATGTCAAATCCACACTCTACCTCACTGCATCCAAACATGTTTGCAATTGTACGGTTCACAATGGCTGTATAAAAGATCTCTTGTTTCTTTGAAAGCGGTGCATAAACAACTACTTCTCGTTTAGGAGGAACTTCAAGAGCAACATCAGATTTTAGTCTTCTCAGTAAGAAAGGTGTTAGAATCTAAAATTTAAACATGAGTAAATGTATGTGAATATTAAGCATTCGTATGCTTTCAGGCAATACTCTCTCCACACATCTCTTTATCCCTTCTTTCTCTTTTTTCCTTTATAAATACTATCAAGTCTTAAAAAATGAAGACCCCCCCACCCCCTCAGATTTAACTTATTCCCTTGTTCTTCCCCCACCCCAGAGGTCACTTTTTCAAAATCTACTACAAAGGGTTGAACAGGTAATCTATTGGGTTCCTTTTTTCTTCTAGGAGTCCACAGTAAGCAGAATTAAGACAAAGTCACAACCTGGTGCAGCATATGCAATACATTCTGTTCTCTTTCTTTAGCAATTATATCTTCAGCAGTTTCAGAAAGACTAGTGATATCAAACCAAGATTCAAAGCTGTAAGAGAAAAAAATGATTACAAGTTAACGTATTACATAAATCAATTATATTAACATATATATATCATGAAGGACTTGCCAAAAAGCTATCATTTTAATCCAACTACCTAGAAGAAAGGAATTAATTTTAACTAAGAGCACAGATTTGAGGTTAGAAAAATATAAAAAATAGTTAAATAACTGGCTTACCTACCTTTTCAAGTCATCAAATACATCTGGCAACAAAAAGTTTAGCAATGACCAAAGTTCTGATAAATTGTTTTGCAAGGGAGTACCAGTCAAAAGAAGTTTGTTATCTGCATTGAATCGTTTTAACTCCCTGATTAGACGGCATTTCATGTTCTTAATCCTGTGTCCTTCATCTACTATTAAGTATTTCCAATAGCAGTGCTAGAAAAGGAATTTAGGGAAAAACTTTAAAATGATAATCTCACAATTTTTTTAAAAAACAATTCAAAAATAAAACTTGTTTATCAGGGATGGATGTTCAATTTTATCAAATGGCATTTCTGTACCTACTGAAATGGTCATGTTTTCCTCTGATCTACTAAAAGGATAAATTTCCTAAAGCTGATGTATACTTGTGTTCCTAAAATAGACTTCCCTTGGCTATGAACTAATAAAGTCCACCTGCTATTATATATTTAAATATTTTCTATTCACATTCTTTAGTCTGGGGGCACCTGGGCGGTGCAATCTGTTGAGTGTCCTACTTGATTCTGGCTCAGGTGAGATCGAGCCCCACAGTGGGCTCTGCACTCAGCGTGGAGTTTGCTTGAGATTCTTTCCTTCTTCCTCTACCTCTCCCACTTGTGCTCTCTCATTCTCTCTAAAAATAAATCTTAAAAAAAAAAAAACAAAAAAACAATCTGTGGTTTCCCTGTGTAATGCTCTTTGTCAGGTTTTGATTAGTGTTATACTAGATTCCTAAAAAAGAACTAAAGCTTTTATTAGTTCCACATGCTCTGAAACATTAAATACTAGAATTTTCATTCTTGAGGCCTACATTTGAAATGGACACTCTTTTTAATCTGATGGTGTTCTCAGTTTCTTACATAATTACTGATTTGTTTAGACTTTGCCTTTCTTCTGGAGCCAGTTTTAGTAATTTCTATCTTCACAGAAAGCCACTCATTTACTTTCAGTAAGTTGTCATAAAAAATATTTTCTCATTTTCCAGAACTTTGTTAAAAAAAAAAAAGCAAAAACAACAAAAAATCTTACTCTCATTTTTATGATCTGTGCTTTCTCTTTTATCTTAATCAGGCAAGCTTAAAGTTCATCTATTTTATTGTTTAAAAATACAGACATACAGTATATTTCTGGGAAATATAAATACCAACCTGGCAAGTGTAGGTATCCTTGGAGAACAGGATTGGCAAATTGGGGGGAAGAGTATGAAATGGGGCATTTTTTGCATTTCACTTTAATACATTCATAGCAGAATAAAAAAATTTTTAACATAATATTATGACTTTTTTTTTTTTTAAAGAAAAACAACTTCAGACTTCTTTTGCTGGTAATACCAGATAACCTAAGTAACCTCTCACTGTAAGACATCTACCATAAAAAAGCCAAACAAATATAAATGAATATGTAAAAGCAAAGAGAAAACTCGATGCAACAGAAATGAGGGTTCTGAAAAATGATCTGGTAAGTTAACTGATACTTCTGCTGCCACTCAGCAATAGGGGCCCTGCACCCCCAAAGGGAAGATCCTTAAAATAATATGCTAAGTTCAGAGAAAGGGAAAATTACAAAAATTCTAGCCACTGGCAAATGGAATTGACAATAAAGCTTATCTGTTCCAATATGGGCAGGGTAGGGAGGTCAAAATGATTAGAAAGGTCTTCATGTTATATTATTTAGTAGAAAACTGAAGTTTCAAGACACGATGTATAAATTATATCTGTATGCTAACAAAAATACTTAATATAGCAGCAGCATTCTCAGAATTACAACTGCTTTGAAGTCTGTATGCTTTTTTCTACAAGGAGTGTATATTACTCTTACTGTGAAGAAGTAACATAACTGCAACTCATATTCCAAATTTCCACCAGCGCACAAGTAAAACTTGATATACCAGACAGAGAAAGGAAAACAAAGTTGTAAAGAACTATATGTGAAATAGATGGAGCAGTGAGAGAGAAGTGCAAATACCAAAAAATGAACTGAGAGAGGCAATGAGCAAAGGTTAACTTTCCAACTGTATTATAACTTGGGCACTAATAAATAAGTAGCTACGACATACACAAAAAACAGATACGCCATATATCCATAAGACAGTCTAAAAATAACTTGTGTTCATATATTCTATTCTTAATTAAATGGATAAGTTCTATATACTTAAACCACATGTCAGACATATCTGTAACATATATCAGATTAGGTTTATGTCTAGCTGAATTTAACACACTAAAATGATATTTTGGCTATAGGTCAAGATGCTACTGCTTTAATTTTCTTGTTAGAGACTACACCTTCTCCATCTGTTAATTTAAACCTTTGGTTTCTAAAAGAATCTGTAGAACACAATCTACTGCTTTCATCAGGAAAAAAATTAAACAAATGCTAATGGATGATGAGAAAGTGCTATGAACTAAGAAAAATGTGGTTTATGGATTACAATGGAGACCAATCTTACCTGTAATGCATTTCGGTCTCTCATGGCTATTTCAAATGAAGTAATTACTACAGGATGAATCTGCAGTGTCCCTTTTCGCTTGTGAATATTCTTTACCAATTTTCGACGTTCCTGCTGGGTCCCGTGATATAACATAGTAGGAATCTAAAAGATTTTATATTGATTTATAACAAACTTTAGAACAAAATGCAAATATCAACAATTTGGAAAATATAAAATTAATCATTTAGGAGAAAAAAATAATTTAATCCTAGCTCTATTTTTCAATAGCAAAATGAGTTAATCACTTCTAATAAATTACTACTATAAGAGAATAAGCCATAAAAACAAATCAAGTATAAGGCAAGGATATGGCTAAGATGACACATATATATGGAAGAAAAACACCATAGTAAGAGAAATAATTTCTGCCTAGGTCAGTCTTAGGTGAATGAAATTATCCAATGCACTGAAAATCATCCAGGGGTATTTTTGGCAAATACTGAGATTACTAATACCTATTCTTCCATATACACTTAACATGGATTTTGCTAACATTTGAAAAATAACTCAAGGGCGCCTGGGTGGCTCAGTTGGTTAAGCGACTGCCTTCGGCTCAGGTCATGATCCTGGAGTCCCGGGATCGAGTCCCGCATCGGGCTCCCTGCTCAGCAGGGAGTCTGCTTCTCCCTCTGACCCTCTTCCCTCTCGTACTCTCTCTCTCTCATTCTCTCTCTCTCTCAAATAAATAAATAAAATCTTTAAAAAAAAAAAAAAAGAAAAAGAAAAATAACTCAAGAAGTAGGGGTGCCTTGCTGGCTCAGTCAGAGGAGCACACAACTCTTGATCTTGGGGCCATGAGGTCAAGCCCCATACTGGGTGTAGAGATTACTTAAATAAATTTAAAACACACCCTCAAGATGTAGTGTTTCCGTAGTACAGAAATCCATACAATTACAGTAACAATTCTACAATTCAGGCAACAAAACAATAAAATATTAGAAATGATAACATCCAACAAAAGGAAACATATCTTACATCTGGTGTAAATCTCTGGAATTCAGCCATCCAGTTAGGAAGTGTAGACAAAGGGCCACAGACGAGAAAAGGTCCAGGTACTCCTCTCTGAATCATCAATGCAATTGTAGCAATGCATTGAACTGTCTTTCCCAATCCCATTTCATCTGCTAAAATGCCATTAATTCCATTTTCCCAAAGCATCTGGACAAAATAATATACACTGTATTTAAACTCTGATATAAACACCTATTGGATTAGCAAGCTTATTTCTTCTTTTTACCCAGAGATGATAATTATGATAAGACTGACATATTCATGGTTGTAACATTTGTGGGAAGTTGGTTATCAAAGCCATATAAGTGTTGACAGTCTTGAATAAAATACCAAAAATTAGTCCAGATAAATAAATATGAAAATAAGTACTTACACACAAAGTTTCACATTTAATAATGAACTTGGAAGGAACAGCTCAAGTTTACAGCACATTAATAGGTTATTATATAGATATGAACCAGTATCTTGTATTAAAATTGAGAATTCATTACCCTGAGCCATTCCATGCCTTCCACTTGGTACCATCGCATCACTCCTCCTGTGAAGTGTTTTGGTTGTTGAAAGGGTACTGGCTGTCCATTACATTTCCGAACTGGGTCAAAAAAGAATTTAGTATTCTGCCTAACCGTTTGAGACAATCTATCTTTAATTATACTATTTGAATCTTTGTTTTTCTGAAGGTCTTCTACACAGAGATTAGAAGAGGAGCTTTCATTCTGTAAAGAAAAAAGCTTAATTAGAACTTTGATACATAATGCTGCTATCCTCTATTTATCAGAAAATGTAATCAAAATTTACCCAGTCCTATAATCATTAAGTATAGAGAAATAAAACCATTTGTTGAATAAAACCTTAGAGATAGTTACCCTCATTCTCCCACAAATGCAAAGCCATTGAAAAAAAATTCTAAAAATAACTCTTACAGATTACAGGCATACACTACTGAATTGTCCTTTACAATTGTACCTCCCATCCAAACTTTTAAAATGAGCTACTCAAGAATTTATTAAACTATTTTCTTAATAATTTCTTTCACCCGGGGCGCCTGGGTGGCTCAGTTGGTTAAGCGACTGCCTTCGGCTCAGGTCATGATCCCGGAGTCCCGGGATCGAGTCCCACATCGGGCTCCCGGCTCAGCGGGGAGCCTGCTTCTCCCTCTGACCTTCTCCCCTCTCATGCTGTTTCTCTCTCTCTCTCTCTCAAATAAATAAATAAAATCTTAAAAAAAAATAATAATAATTTCTTTCACCCAAATCAAAGATAATGGGTAATGTCTATAAAAAAATAGAAATAAAAAAATTTCCTTTCAAGGAAAAAGAAACATTTACTTCCATCTAAATATTACTTTTGTTGAAGGAAAAGAGGCAAAGTAAATAAAGTTTAAAAACTCCGTACATCACACTTAAAGAGTATCAACTTATGGGCACCTGGATGGCTCAGTTGGTTAAGCGACTGCCTTTGGCTCAGGTCATGATCTTGGAGTCCCGGGATGGAGTCCCACATTGGACTCCCTGCTCAGCGGGGAGTCTGCTTCTCCCTCTGACCCTCCCCCCTCTCATGCGCTCTCTCTCTCTCTCTCTCTCATTCTCTCAAATAAATAAAATCTTTAAAAAAAAAAAAAGAGTATCAACTTAACTCTGTTGACACTCATTACCAACTTATAACCAATGACAAGATTTTACTGGTTAGTGACGTCCACAACTCTGTTTTTAAGAATGTGAAAATGAGGGTGCCTGGGTGGCTCAGTTGGTTAAGCAACTGCCTTCGGCTCAGGTCATGATCCTGGAGTCCCGGGATCGAGTCCTGCATCGGGCTCCCTGCTCAGCAGGGAGTCTGCTTCTCCCTCTGACCTTCTTCCCTCTCATGCTCTCTCTCTACCATTCTCTCTCTCTCTCAATAAATAAATAAAAATCTTTAAAAAACAAAACAAAACCTTAAAAAAAAATGTGAAAATGAGGATTGAGTCAATTCAGATGGAAAAGTCTTATAAATGAGAAGTCATAAATAATGCCACAACTAGATATTCAACTGGAAAATTACAAACCCCGAGTTTCACCATTCCATACATAAAATTTGTGACGAACATCACAAATATCATAAAGTAAAACCAGAACTGTAAAGCTTTTAGAAGAAAACAGAGTATCTTGATAACCTCATGATAGGCAAAAATTTCTTAAACAACACAAAAACGCACTAACCACCAAAGGGGGGGAAAAAGCGATGAACTGATGAGCTACTATAAAACTTACAAGTTCTCCTTACTAAAAGATACCATTAAGAAAATAAGTAGGCAAGCCACAAACCGAAAGAAAATACAGTACATAAATCTGACAAAGAACCTGTACATTATATAAAGAACTCATATATCAACAATAAAAGGGCAAGTAACCCAATAAATGGGTAAAAGATGTAAACAGAAACTTATAAAAGAAAACATACAGCCATTAAGAACATGAAAATATACTTTACATCATCAGTAATTAAGAAAATGCAAAACAAAACCACACAAGATCATTTCACATTCAGTAAAATGGCTAAAATTAAAAAGACTAACATGAAATGCTGGTAGTATCAACAGAAATTTTTATACATTGCTGGTGAGATTAAAATAGTGTGTTCACTTCAGGAAAAGAATATTCTTATAAAGTTAAACATACATTTACAGGATGACTCAGCAATTCCATTCCTAGGTATATATCAAAGAACATGAAAACACGTCCACACAGACTTGTACAAAAATTATCATGGTGGTCTTATTCATAAGTCACAAACTGGAAACAAGTCAAATGCCCATCCAGAGAATGGATAAAGAAATTATAATATTCATTCAATGGAATTCTACTCAGCAATTAAAAAAAAACAACTAGTAATAAACTCAACAATATAAATGAGTATCAACTATGTTGAGTAAAAAGTTAACAGGAAATAAAAGATAAAAGACTACATATTTAGATTTTATTTGTATGAACTAGCCTGTGATAAAGGTTAAAAAATTGGGCAAAACTATCTGTGACAGAAGTCAAAAAGCCGTTGCCTCTAGGTTTGGCGGTGGCGGAAATGACTGGCAAGGGATACAAGGGATCCTTCAACCATATGAAAAGATTCTAGATCTTGATTTGGGTGGTAGTTACACAAATGTATACATTTATCAAAATTCATCAGAATTAACACAAGCATAGCACACATTTACTTATTGCATATTATAAAATGGTCAAAATTCCATAGTAAAACATGGGAAATTAGACTGAAGCTTTATCTTTAAAAATGCAACTAAAGGGGTACCTGGGTAACTCAGTAGGTTAAGCAGCTGCCTTCAGCTCAGGTCATGATCCCAGAGTCCCAGCTAGGAAGGAATGCCTGCGCCTCGCCCCCGCCCCCCCCAACACTAACTCAGTGGGGAGCCTGCTTCCCAGTCTGTCCCTCTCCCCGCTGCTCATGGGAGCTCTCTCAAATAAAAAAGATCTTTAAAAAAAATTTAAATAAATATGCAACTATATATTGTAAAAAAATATGCTTAATCTTATTTATATTTAACATTGTTGAGTTATAATTATATCATAAACCAATCCTTATACTGAACAAATAAAAATCAATGCATTTATATAAGATGTAAATTTTGGCCAAAATTATGATGGGCAAACAGAATATCTCCCATTTTATAATCATGTCATCAATTTTCCCAAAAGCCTATTAATCTTTGCTAGGTAAGTTAATTTCTGTATCCCTTGGTGAACATTTTCGTGTTACAACTGTTTCTGCTTCTCTAAGAAATCTTGTACTTGAAGGGACATAGATAGTGAATACTCAGGTAACAAGGAATCTCTCCACATAAAATGGGGCTGGGGTGAGAAGCCTTCCCAAACAGATCCAAAGACAATATTTAATGTCAGAAACAAGATTAAGGCATCTCTCAGAGCTTCCACAAGCTGTGGAATATATACACGTGGAATGCGCATGGTTACAGGCACTTGCATTACTGCTAAACTCCCAAGGACCCATAAACTAGCATTTACACATTAAGGAACATGCAATAGAACACCCTAAGTTGATATATAAGGAAGAAGCATGATAGGATAAGAAGTGAATTTCTTTTTAAGGTTAAGAAATAGACTAACTGGTGAGGAAAAAAATGTACACTGGGGATTAAAGGAACTAATGATCAGGTAAACAGATACGGATCCTACATTTAATCTCTCATAAATCTCTTACCTCAATTTCCTTTTTATTTTTTTTAGCCACAGACAAAATTTCCTAGAACATTGAGAAAACAGAAATAAAGTCACAATGTATGTCATTCATTCTTTCATTTATTCAACAAGCATTTATTCTAACTTCATGCCAGGAAAATGGGGATAAGGCTCTCAAGGTAATTAAAATACAGGGCTCAAACTGGTGGACCTCAGGCAAAATTAAGGTTACAGTGTCTTATAAGACTCTGCATTAGTTAGCAACACTTGAAAATTGGGGTATTTCCTCCTAAATTTTCCAGGGTTTTTTTTTTGTTTGTTTGTTTTTAATTAAAGATTTTATTTATTTATTTGACAGAGAGAGATACAGCGAGAGAGGGAACACAAGCAGGGGAAGCGGGAGAGGGAGAAGCAGGCTTCCCGCTGAGCAGGGAGCCCAATGTAGGGCTCGATCCCAGGACCCTGGGATCATGACCTGAGCCGAAGGCAGATGCTTAACGACTGAGCCACCCAGGCGCCCCTTGGTTTGTTTTTTAAACCAAAGCTTATCTGAAGAGACTTAAGTCCAAATTCACACATGACAATAATTCTCTAGAACAGGGATTGGCAAATATAGACTGTAGACCAACTCCAGCTGGCAACCTGTTTCTGTAAATAAAGTTTAACTAGAACAAAGTTGAGCATATTTGCTTAGTTTGTTTATGACTGCTCTCAGGCTACAATGGCCAACCAAGTTCAGTGTTGAGTAGTTGGCCCACTAAACTATTCAAAGCCAAAAACTATCTGACCCTTTACAGAAAAGGTTTTCTAAACCCTCCTCTAGAGTCTAAGTTGTGGCTACTCCTGGTATTTAAGGATTCGCTTCCAAATGTATTATAGTCCCAACTCTAGCCTACTTCAGGCTTCTGTGGATAGATATCTGATTTTGCAATCTTGAGCAAGAGGCAAAGACAAATATATTAAAAATACAGAATAGAAGTGTTCTGATTCTGAAGTACCTACTAGATACTAAGGGTATGAAGACAAGCAATACCAAATGCTACTTGATGAGTTATAATAGTATTATATCAAATTATCTGAAAAAGTTATCATCAGGGCATAATCATTAAAGATAAAGTTAGGGTATGTTTCAAGCAGAGAATAGCATGTGCAGAGAACAAAGAGGATGAAATGGTAGACACATTCAAGAAACTTCGAATGTATCTTAAATTTAAGATACAAAGAATGATAGGACACATCAGTTAAGAGGCTGAGAAAAACATATACATGCTTACATGTGTTGTCATATGTGTATGTAAAGTATTATATAAGTATAGATATTCATACCCTAAGGCTGAAGGGATATAGGAAACTGACAGCAGAGTTGTCTTTTAAAATAAGTAAAAATAGGGGCGCCTGGGTGGCTCAGATGGTTAAGCGTCTGCCTTCGGCTCAGGTCATGATCCCAGAGTCCTGGGATCGAGCCCCACGTCGGGCTCCTGGCTCAGCGAGGAGCCTGTGTCTCCCTCTGCCTCTCTCCCTGCTCATGCTTTCTCTCTCTCTCTATCTCTGTGTCTCAAATGAATAAATAAAATCTTAAAAAAAAAAGAAAGAAACCCCAACCTTTTAAAAAAAAAATAAGTAAAAATAAATACAATGACTAAGCTGAACCTTTTGGAAAACAATTTGTGAATAATCAAAACAAACATAATACTATTTATGAAGTACTGTTAAAAATTAAACCTTGTAACTAAACTCCTGACCCTGCTTACCTCTATAGCCTTATCCTTTACCACCTTTTCATTTATATATAAACTGGTAACAAATATGTATTTTTAAGTTTTTTGAACTTGTCAGGAACTCTCCTGCCTCTGGAGGTTTGGAATGGAGCCCCGTGTCAGGCTCCCCCCTCTATGGGAAGCCTGCTTCTCCCTCTCCCACTCCCCCTGCTTTGTGTTCTCTCTCTGGCTGTCTCTCTGTCAAATAAATAAAATCTTAAAAAAAAAAAAAAGCTGCACGACTGGCTGAATTTCAATAAATCTAAATAATACTTAAATAATAGTGTTTTACAAATTCTAGGCTATGTTCCATGATAAATTAAATGAGTCTCGACCATTATTTTTTTTTAAAGACTGTATTTATTTATTTGACAGACAGTGAGTGAGCACAAGTAGCAGAAGCAGCAAGCAGAGGGAGAGGGAGAAGCAGGCTCTCTGCCAAGCAGGGAATCCGATGCGGGGCTCAATCCCAGGACCCCGGGATCATGACCTGAGCCAAAGGCAACGCTTAACGACTGAGCCACCCAGGCGCCCTGACCATTATTTTATTTTATTTTTTTTAAAGATTTTATTTATTTATTTGACAGAGAGAGACACAGCAAGAGAGGGAACACAAGCAGGGGAGTGGGAGAGGGAGAAGCAGGCTGACCATTATTTTTAAATGAAAGAAAAAAAAGAAGGAAAATATCAGAGTGCATCCCTACAGTAAAGACAAGTATTATGTGAAATTTTGTATTTTATACTTTAAGAAGATGTCAAGAGTTTGAATTTCAGGTTAAAGAAAAATATAGTAGATAATAATGTAAGAATGTAACATTAAAATATGCCTAAGGGATATTTAAGGTTTGTCTAACTAAACATGCTTTTTAATTTCTATTTTATGAGGTAACAAGTGAGAATAAGGTAAAAAAGGAGCTGGTTTTAAAAATGACTATATGGGGGGGCATGTGGGTGGTTCAGTCAGTTAAGCATCTACCTTTGGCTCAGGTCATGATCCCAGGGTCCTGGGATCGAACCCCGCATCGGGCTCCCTGCTCAGCAGGGAGTCTGCCTTTCCCTCCAGCTTGTGCTCTCGCACTCTCTCTTAAATAATAAATAAAATCTTTAAAAAATAAAAAATAAATAAAATGACTATATGATTTCAGTTCCCTAAAGGTCCTCAACAAGGAACAAGAACAAAGTTCTGAAGATCAGGTCTTGAAGTTATGACAAATTTCTGATAATAATTTCTTTTTTATTATAATTATTTCTAATTAGGCCAAGCTTACGTTCCCTTAACAAACAGGAAGACAGTGCCATTTTCTTCCCTGAAATAGTCCCTTAACAATCTGAAAAGCCAAATAAGTAACAGCAATCCATACAGCTAAAGCTCGTTCAAAATCCACAACAGGTTTTACTCAACAGTGAATCTTATGTGCCCTCCCCACTTTATTTTTACCTCTTTTGACATGACCTCTGAAATATTGTAGGATTCATCTTCTCTTCCTCTCTTCTTCCTCATAACTATTAGAAAAAATCATTTTATTTTTGATAGCAATAAAAGCAAAAATATAAACATACTCTTCAAAAGTAGAACAAGGAAGTTTACCTGGATTCTCCTCACTTGCATCAATGGAATTTTTACCCTACAAAACAAGAATTTAGGATATTATTCTTCTAAGGACTTTATGGTGTTACATATTAAAAGACATTAAGTAAATGTTAAATGTTCCTTGCATTTGAGCCACATCTACAACTCTTTACTATTATTCTTACCAACATTTAACCTATTTCTACATTTCCCCACTAGAACTTGTTTATAACCACATTCTTTTTTCTTGATGACTCTACTTTCCTCAATTTTTTTCCCATTTGATATAGTTCCAAATTAAACAGATGGCATTTTTATTTTGAAATTACCATGTACACTTTCTGTAACTGCAGGTTTATACTGAAGATATTCAATGGGCAGGATATCGAAGAACTACTCATTTTCAGTACATTTTTAAATTAAATACAACTGAAAGCAGAAATAAAAGAGAATACGGATTTAAAAATATTAGTGAGGGGAAATACAGGAAAGGAAGAGATGTTCAAAAAAAAAGTTTCAAAGTGAGAGTTGGATAAGAAGATCAAGAATAGGGAGACAATATGTGTAAGAAATCAAAATAAGAAAATAAATTTTATTTTTTTCTATAAACCCCACACCACACATGGGGCTCAAACTCATAACCTGAGATCAGAGTCACATGCTGTACCAAATGACTGAATCAGCCATGTGCCCCAAGAAGGTAAATTTTAAAGTTAAAAAGTTAGAGGATTAAAAATATAAATTACCAAAAGGGACTGGTGAGATGGAACAGACAGAACTTAATGGTTGGCACCTTTAGAATACAGTGGGGGAGAAAAACCAAAACCCTGGTATAAACAGTTAGCTGGGCAAAACTGAACAATACATTAAACCTACAGGTTGAAGAGCAGGGAGTAAATGATTAAACAAGTAAAATTATAAGTATATATTCTTCAAAAACCCAAAATAAGTCCCTGGAATTAATAACAGTCAAATATTATCAGTTTTCAGTAATTGTTTTTATTGTAAAATTATCTACTTGTACTTTAACATCACCACTAACCACACTAAGAATCAAGTGGACTTAAGGGTACCCTTATTGCCATTTTGATATTACCTAATAAAGTCAGGTTAATAAAGAAGTGTGAGGTTGGAAACTAACTCCAGCAATACTATTTATTGAATATGTGACTTTCAGCAAGTTACAGTCAATTCTCATTCTGTTCTATATGATAACTATGAATACTGGATCAGTGAACACTGAATCACTGCTTCTGGGAGAAATACAAGCTTAAGTTCCAGCAAGCCTCTGGTCACAATTTATCAACTGATCAAGACAACCCTGTTTTATATGTGTTGCTGTTTAAGGACATCTTATTTAATATATATGTTAACACTGAACTCAGAGTCAACAGTACTATTAATCCATGCCTGAAGGAAACTTAGCTAAAACACAAATATTTCCTTCATAAGGCACCTCACAGCCTTCTTGCATTAGAAACACTAGATGGCACTTTAGCACAACATGGCCAAGGGCTACCATTTTAACAGCAAAATCAAGAAAACCCACAAAAATGCAAAAATCATGACATTAAATCAACCATGAAAAGGACATTTGTTTACAGAGTAACAGCTTAAGTAAGGCAGAACACCACTTTGTTTAACCTTGGTTGGGAATGTTTAAGTTGGAGACTCAAATTTTTTGCCATTCTGCATAGCCACATGTCTGTGAGTGACCATGAAAACCCAAATAATGATTCTGGAGTCACAAATAAATTTTACAAGTAGGCTAACAGGCAAATATGGAATCTCTGAATAATGAGGATGGATCATACTTTTATCTCTTTGCCTCAGCTTCTTTATATGTAAAATGGGGAGATAAGAACATTACCTAAGAGATGTTCTGAAATAAAAAAAAAATGTAGAGGCACCTGGCTAGCTCAGTCAGTGGAGCATGTGACTCTTGACCTCAGGGTCTTGAGTTCAAGCCCCATGCTGGGTACAGAGCTTACTTAAAAAAATAAATAAATGTAAAGCTTAGAATACATGACACACAGTAAGTACTCTAAATGTTACCCTCTCTTTTCAATAGTACAACTCTTGTTTATACAACTCCCAACAATATGGCATTAAACAGCTTCATGTTAAAACAAATTTATTCCACACATCACATCTAAAATTCAGGCCATCCCTAAATGAATGATCTATTATCTGAAATGTTATTAGCACATATACTTAATCTGCTCCAATTCTGGCTCCACTGTTGCAGCTATGCAAAAAGATACAAATTTAAATTATTATGGATCCACGTTGACATGATGAGGTTGGAGGCATTAAGGGGAAGGAATAATCATTATGGGGTGCCTGGGTGGCTCAGATGGTTAAGCGTCTGCCTTCAGCTCAGGTCATGGTCCCAGGGTCCTGGGATTGAGTCCCGCATCAGGCTCCCTGCTGCTTGGGAGCCTGCTTCTCCCTCTGCCTCTCTCTCTCTCTCTCTCTCTCTGTCTCTCATGAATAAATAAATAAAATCTTTAAAAAAAAAAAAGGAATAATCATTATGAGCACCAAAAGAGCTGGCCACTTATAAGAGTGAAATTTTGCCATTATGAAAAACAGAATTAAGAAACCAAAAGGGTTATACTTTAGCTTTCCTTCCATACCTAAAAATACTGCGAAACAGATTTTACATGTTTCTATGCAGCTTATAACAAAGACAGGTTTTCAAATAAAGGCTAAAATTAAGTAGATGATCTATAAAATTAAGACTACAGAAGAATTTCTTCAATACTAAGGTAACATACAGGATTTTCTAGCTTACTATATATTACCTTAGTAACCTTTAAAGATTCCTTTTTTCTCTCCAATTTCTCTTTCTTCTTCTGTTCCTGTAAGAAAATTTTTTCTTAGCATCACAAGTAGAAAATGCAAAGTATAAAATACACATCTCAAATAACATGTGCACAATGAAGAACTATATAAATATTTAAAAAAACAAGGGAGAACTTGCACTTCAAGCCTTTATGGAGCAACAGGGAACAGACTTACCCTCCTGCCTTACATCAGATAAATATATTAAACAGTGGTTTTCAGACAACATGCAGCAAAGGAGAGTGAACACTGACAAAGGGAAACAAATGAGACAAATCTTGATTGTGCAGTTTACTGCCTGAAGGCAATTTCCAAGTGCAAATAATGAAGGGAGAATCTTAACAGCTCAACAGCCTCCCTGAGTTGAAGAGACAAAAGAGTACAAAACAGAGCAGCTAGCATACCCAGGGTCAGGTACACAAAAAAAGCTCTCAAGATACGCAGTCGAGACTTCAGGCTGAGTATTTATTGATCAATTACATGAGTATAAGAAAACCAAGGCCGCTAGAAAATAGCAAGTGGAATAATCCCTGTGCTTACAGGGGATCAGGAACAGTTCATACCCATCAGGCAAAGTGACAAGAGTGCTCAGAAGAGGGGCTGAGTTACTACCAGACTAAAAGCTGTTCCAGATGCACCCTAACAAAACTTCAAAAGACAGACAAAAAGGGATTCAAACCATTCCCAAAAGGTGGTTAAAAGATATATGCCTTGGGTGCCTGGGTGGCTCAGTCAGTTAGGTGTCTGCCTTTGGCTCAGGTCATGATCCAAGGTCCTGGGATCGAGTCCTACATCAGGCTCCCTGTTCAGGAGGGAGTCTGCTTCTCCCTCTCCCTCTGCCCTTCCTCCCTGCTTGTGCACACTTGCTCTCTCTCTTTCTCTGTCAAATAAATAAAATCTTTAAAAAGATATATGCCTTATAATAACTCATTAAGTGTGACTGTTTTACTTTCCTATATCTGTGTTTCATTTTACCATACAAAGGTTTATCAACAAAGGAAAAAATATTTAGCAAAAGCAAAATCTTGATTGATAACTGACATGTGAATGATGGGGACACAGGGCATTACTGTAGCCTTGATATTTGCACAAATTCTTAAATCTTCGTATGTTCTAGTGGGCAATAAACAAATTATATAGTATCTTATAGTAAGTACAATGGGAAGAACAGAACAAGGTAAAGGGGGTCAGGATTGTGCAGGTGGTAGATGTCAGACAGCAATTTCCGATTTAAGGTTGTTAGGGCAGGCTTCATCGGGAAAATGTTTAAGCCAGGGCTTGAAGGTGATGAAGTAAGCTATGCAGGTATCTATGAGAAGATGGCTCCAAGCACAAAACAGCCAGTGCAAAGGCCCAAAGGCAGAAAACACACCTGGAATGAAGTCTGGAAAGGTAATAGGGTTAAAGGAGACAGCCAGACTGCTTATAGTCTTGTGGACCATCATTAAGACTTTGGGTTTGTTGGGGCACCTGCGTGGCTCAGTTGGTTAAGCATCTGCCTTTGGCTCAGGTCGTGGATCCTGGGATAGAGTCCCATATCAGTCCCTGCTTCGCAGGGAGCCCAATTCTCTCTCTCCCTCTGCTCCTCTTTTCTCCCCTCATGACCTCTCTTTAAAAAAAAAAAAAAAAAAGATTTTGGTTTTGTCACATTCAATGTAAACTAGAAAACAGTGAAACATCAAAGGGGTGGGGACACCTGGGTGGGGGAGGAGGAAGGAAGCACTGAAGAAAAAGAAATTCTTTACTCAATAAAAATATCTTTCAAAAACAAAAGCAAATGAAGACTTTTCCAGAAATATAAAAGCTAAAAGAATATATCACCAAAAGAAAATGCAAATGAATGTATAATAACGGAAAGCAGATCAGTGACTATTTGGTGAGGAAGACAGGAAGTGAAGGATGGGAGAAAATTTAAAAAGGGGCAGGAATTCAGTCATAAAAAAGAACAGAACCTTGCCATTTGAAACAATATGAATGGACCTTGTGGGCATTATGCTAAGTGAAATGAGTCAGACTTAAGACGAATACCATATATAACACAACACAACACAACACCCCAAGCTCATAAATACAGAGAAAAGACTGATGATTGGTGGTGGTGGGAATAAGTAACAGGTCAAAAGGTACAAATATCCAGCTATAAAATAAGTAAGTCAGGGGTATGTACTATACAGCATGGTGACTATAGTTAGTAATACTCCCTTGCATATTTAAAAGTTGCTAGGAGAGTAAAGCTTAAAATTTCTTATTATAAGAAAAAAAATTTTAAAAAAAGAAAAAAAAATTTTAACTATGTATGGTAATAGATGTTAACTAGACTTACTGTGATCATTTCACAATATATACAAATATTGAATCATAACCTGAAACTAATGTTATATGTCAATTATACCTCAACTTAAAAAAAGGGGGGGTACAATTTTTTGAGTTGGTTATGTTCATTATCTTGATTGTGGTGGCTTCATGGGTGTATACATGTCAAAACATAAAACTGTACACTACATACATGTGTTCTGTATATATCAATTATATCTTAATAAAAAGCAATTAAAAAAAAAGACTAAGCAACATAAAGTTCACAATTTCCAGCATCCAGAAACTATCACGAGACAGAATAAAAATCAGAAAAATAAACAGAGGTATATTCATACAGTAGAATGTTTCTCAGGAATAAAGAGAATGGCCCACTATTGAATAAACACAAGTGAATCTCAATATGCTGAGCTGAAGAGGCAAGACACAATAAAGTGCTTACCGCATGGTTCCATTTATATAATATTCTAGAAAAAGCAATACCAATCTACTGTGACAGAAAACAGAAATCAGTGGTCTGGGGGCCAGGCAAAGGGATCACTGAGATAAGAAAACTTCTTGGGGGTAAAGGAAATGCTCCTGATCTTGATTGTGCTGATGGTTACACAGGTCAAAACTCATCGAACAGTAAACTTAAAATGTGTGCAGCTTACTACATGTGATTTTTATCTCAATAAAGTGACTGTTAAACAATTTAAGCTACTAGTTATAACCAATTACATACACATACCTCTAGTTGTTGCTGTTCCATTTTAGTCAATAAAAATTTGGAGTAGATATTGCTTTTCTCAAGCAAATGTTGAAGTCTACGGTAACGAATGTCCACAGACTCTCTATCCCAAGACATGCGAGCCTACCCAAAAAGAAAATTTCCATGATTATTAAGTTTTCTGATGTATGTGTGTGATGTTTTGCATTAAGACGTAAAAAAAAATGGCTAAATACTCTTTGAGTTTAATTTATTTCCGTAATTAATGGGGGAAAAAAGGTTTTTCTAGTATTAACTTTACTAAGTTTATTTTCCAAACCAAAAACTAGAACAAATAGCTGAAAAAATAGGATTCCTGGGTTCAACATGCCATTTGGTATGATGCAGCTTGGATACCAAAATATCAAAATTTCAGACACCGGACACATTTACTGGCATCCACTGAACTGAGGGTCCATTTTTGAAATATATAAAATTAACATTAGAAAGTAATCATTTAATTCAAGTAGATTTAAATTTTTAAACAATCAAATGATTTCAGAAAATTTTTACACACCAGTTTTATGTGAAAGAGCATCAGAATTAAAAAACAATTTAACTGGCTAGGAACGAGAACAACTATTCTTAGAATTATAAAACTATATTGTCCAGATGCCTGGCTGGCTCAGTCAGTAGAGCATGTAACTCTTCATCTTAGGGTTATGAGTTCAAGCCCCAGTTGAGACTAGAGATTACTTTAGAAAACAAAAAAAAAATAAAACAAAAACTGCATTGTCAAAATATTTCAATATGCTTAATCTACTTATGATTTATTATAAGCTTCTTCCTCTCAGCACTGTGTCCCCCGGAGTTTTGCCCTTCTTTTTAGGCTTGTTTTATTCCTATTCTTAGCTCTATCTTTCACTTCTGTACACCTTCAAATTACAAGCCTGCTTTCTATATTACTTTCACACACCATTTATTTATTAAGTGATTGCTAAGTCTACAAGAGGCTAGTGGCTGAGGAGGAATCCTCTCCCAGTTCACAATGACAAAGTAAAATATTTTGAAAAATACCAGAGGGCACAAGATGAAAAACAAAAATAAACAGTATAGTTCAGTGGTCCACAAATTTTTTCTGTAAAGGACCAAAGGGTAAATATTTAAATATTGAGCATACGGCTTATAAACACTCAATTCTGCCTTTTTGTACAAGAGCAGTAATAGACTATATATAAACAAATGGGCAAGGCTATGTTCCAATAAAACTTTATTTACCTAAACAGGCACAATCCAGTTCATAATATGTCAACTCAGTATAATCTGAATTTTAAAACAAAAAAACCCACAACACACTAAGTGCACTGAAGTGAATCAAGAGTTGAATTCACCTATCAAAGCCAAATACACATAAACCTTACCAACCAGCAATTCTACTCCTGAGACAAAGTGTGTGTGCATGAGGGTTCGCACACAGAGACTGAGTTAGCATAACCTAATTAACTTTAAATGTTTAATGTTTAAGGCTTGACCCCGTAATTCAGACACCACTGTATGTATATTGGCTTGTATTTCCTAGATGTTCTATCATCTCTCCAGCTTTTCTTTCAAAATAAATTTTTCTATTACAAAAGCAATGACAATACCTAAAAATAAATCCAATGGAAATACACATTTTAGAACTAAATATTTAAAAAAAAACCGTAAAACAATCCTGTCCATGCAGATAAACTGTTGACCTCTTAAAAAACTATTTTCAATTCTTTTAAGACAGCGTTTCTTTTACCATTACCAATGTTACTGTGATTACCATAATCAATGAATGAAATAGATTACAAACTGAAAGATGAAATTATTTAGAATTTGAAAAAAAAATTTTCATAAAGATTTTATTTTTAAGTAATCTCTACACCCAACATGGGGCTCGAACTCACAAACCTGAGATCAAGTGTCGCATGGTCCACCAGCTGAGCCAGACAGGTGCCCCTGAAAAAATCCTTAACTTTTAAAATTTGTTTTAAATTTCAGTTAAAATATTCTGGGCTTAATTTAGATAGATCTGCTACCTTAAATCCTGTTCAGAATAATTTAGCACACATTTTTTAAGTAATTAAAGATTAAAGATAATATGTTACACTAATATATAAGTAATATAATTAGGAAACTAAATCAATTATTAACCTTTAACACCAACCTTCCGTATTTCAAAATAATTTTGTAATAAGCCTTATCTACCACTATTGTTTCTTAGCAAATTTATTTGTTGTATTAAGGTAAATTGCAGCTCTGTCTGTGGAAAGCACTGAATGCCTGGCAGGAAGAATCTTTTGATAACTAGAATTAAAGAGTATGCCAATGGATACCAGCGGCATCAATTCCCCACTGTCTACTTCATTATCTCTCCCAATACCAACACCAGATTTGGGAGTGGGGCGTGGAGTTACACTTCACTCCACAAAATATGAACTATTTTCCTTTTACCTAACACTTACCGCAACTCTTACCTTTCCCCTCCCCCACTATATACACATTAATGCTACTCTTAAGTCTTCTAGACTAACAATGACTTCTTTCAAAAGGAAATGCAGGTGAAAAGCCAACGAAAGTAACTGTAGCAAGTCAATGTCAAAGCCATTCTCTACTTTACAAAGCTTACAATCTCCTAAAGCAAAGTAGGAGATTGTATTCTTCTCATTAAGAATCTTAAGCAAGCTCTTAAGTACTTCTAAATATATGCCCATAAATACTGTATTCTCCCAAAAGAAAAGGAATCTTTATTTTTGTACCATGAATTTTTTGGCCTCCAAAGACATGTAGGGAGAGACTAATTCTTAGAATTTTCCCCATGGTCAAGTAAGGAACAACTTATAAGTGAAAAGTGTGAAAATTAATCAAACTCTTTCAATACCTATACATGAAAAAGCAATATAATAATAGACCATAATACTACTAGCTTTTTGGCAAATCACAACCTGGTTTTAGTGTAAGAACTGAAGAGAGCTATACAATTTATTCATGGAAGGATTGAAAATGGATTAAAAATTGCTTTTTGGGGGTGCCTGGGTGGTTCAGTCGGTTAAGCGGCTGCCTTTGGCTCTGGTCATGGATCAAGCCTCACATCAGGCTCCTTGCTCAGTGGGGAGCCTGCTTCTCCCCTGTCTGCCATTCCCCCTGCTTGTGCTTGCTCCTCTCTCTGTCAAAATAAATAAATCTTAAAAAAAATTGCTATTTTAAGTTCTATGATGAATAACTGCTAAAGAGAAGCTAGCTTTACCATACCTATCCCTCAACAATAACAATTCCAAAAAAATTTTGGACTGAATGCAAAACATTTGTTCAAAAGCTTAAATATTTCACTTAAAGTATGTCATTTTGATTCCTAGTTTAATCAGCAAATACTATGGTACTATAAATTTTGAGAGATCTGGAATGTGGAAATGTGGGCACCTGACAGGCTTAGTCAGTGTAACATGTGACTCTTGATCTCAGGGTTGTTAAGTTCGAACCCCGCGTTGGGGGTGAAGATTACTTAAAAATAAAATCTTTTAAAAGAAAAATGTGAAAATGTTTCATCCCTTGAATTAATGCATTCTGGAAATGTATTCTTATTGTACCTATAATCTTTATTCAAATAGTACTTTCTTACCCAACAATCTTCAAGAGTCACAAAACTGAAGATATAAGCCTCAAAATGAAGGCTGATATTCTTACAACCTCTGAAGTTGCTTCAATTCTGGACACTTGCCCCAGGATTCACTCTTTATAAATATCATCTGGTTATATGGCTAGTAAGTACATTTATTTTATTTATGTAATCTTATATATGCTATGTAATATATTATAAAATACTCTTTTGCCATAGTTTGAAATTCAATAAACAATTTACTGATTGCCTATTTGCTAGGTGCACAGCCATCAAAAACGAAACAGTGACGTCCTCTCAATAAACAAAATGATAGCAAGCAAGTAATGATAATACTGTGAAATAAAGTACTACGAAAATTTATACGATGAGGAAAGGTAAAAAGGTGGTTCATGGTCAACTTCCCAATTCTATTAAAATTTCTTAACATTACCGTAACTGATTATGGTCAACTACGGATGACAAATAATAACAAAACTAGTATTACTGGAGTGAAAGTACAGCATTGTGGTTAGAAAGTGTGAATTCTGGAATCACATGCCCTACGTTACAATCTTGGCTCTATCACTTAAAGCTGTGGAATTCCCTCCTCCCTGCACATTCCCTACATGCCTCAGTTTTCTCATCTGTAAAATGAAGTGAAAACAGAACCTACTTCAAAGAATGCTTTAATAAAATAATAGTTTATACTAGCAATTAAACTCGTAAGTTTAAAAGTTATAATGAAAAGCAGTATCTACTTTATAGTCTTGTTGAGGATCCAATTAGTAAATACATGTACAACATTCACAACGGTGTTCATGTGGTGTTAACAGTGCTAGCAAAAGAATCACTTCTGTCGATATAAAATAGCAGGGAACCAACTGATTCACTAATTGTCTTTGAGGTGCATTATTTCCCAATTTAAGTAGTTTTGTAATTGCATGGAGTTCATTAAATATTAACGTTTATTTCCTTAGGTATAGGGTTAAGGACAAGAACGCTGAAGACAGCCAGAGTTCAAATTCAAGTTCATTGGTGTGTGACCCCCCCAACTGCCCCAGTTTCCTCATATGTAAATGGAGAGACACCAAAAGTACCTACAGCATCACAATATTGGGAGTGCTAAATAAATTATTACAAGAATAATATCACTTAGTGGGCAGCACATAAGTGGCTATCACTCCTTGCACACGCAATAATGAAGCAGCAACGTGGGGCTTTATTAATGGGAGTGAAATACACTTAATTACTGAATTTTCGGGCGCCTGGGTGGCTCAGTCGTTAACATCTGCCTTCGGCTCAGGTCATGGTCCCAGGGTCCTGGGATCGAGCCCCGCATCGGACTCTCTGCTCCGTGGGAAGCCTGCTTCTCCCTCTCCCACTCCCCCTGCTTGTGTTCCCTCTCTTGCTGTGTCTCTGTCAAATAAATAAAATCTTAAAAAAAAAAAAACTTAATTTTCAAGTGGTTAAAAACTGCTTTCAGTAATCTACAAAATATAAACTCTGTAAAAGAAAGCCACTTATCACTGAAAAAGTACACCCCATTTTTATCTAAACAATCTTACTTAGCACTAGTCCAAGAAATCAAAAGGAAAACAGAAAACAAGTTTATCACTTGGGTGGTCAATGACACTAAAATATCTAAGAAATTCACTACCGATTTTGGAAGAATTAATCTAGCTAAAGAAGCAACTTGAAATACTCTCAGACCAAGACTACATCTCACAGAAGCATCACTCAAAGCACGAGCAAAGGTGCCTCAAAGATAGCGCGAGCAACTGTACAAATAGATAAATAACAAAGCCCATTTTAAAGATTATGAAAAAAGCAGACCAAAGAACAAACCAAAACTCCGAGGCAGCTTACTACTGGCTTCAATGACGAGGAACTTGATTCCTAAATTACCTTTTCGATCATCTTCCGCTCCCTCTCCAGTCCAGCAGCCTCAAGCTGTTCTTCCTCCTCCAGCATGGCTTGGGTAATCACGGCAGGCTCCGGTTGTTCAACCATATCTGGAGTCAGGGACCCTAAGACGGGAAAAGGTTTTTAAACCGCAGTTTTAAAAAATTACCAGTTACTCAACTCCCACATTCAAGAGTCTTCCCGGATGCATTTGAGGCAAAAGCTTAAGACCCACGGGGACGCTACATCAGCCCTCTGAAGAGATCCTGGGTCTCCACAACGTCAACAAGTGGCCAAGACTCCAGATGACCAGTCAGGATGCTCGCGAAAATGCAGCCCCCCGTATAAATCTCCTGTATCGTGCACTTATGTGCAATTCCGGGCGCCCTCCACTCACACTCCACTGCTTCTTGCCCTCCTTTCCTCAGTCTCTGCCCGGAGTCACCTCTACCCACCAATCTCGGCTGCAGCCTCCATGCTGTCCCCCTCCCCCCCCCCGGCCCGGACACCGCCGCCGGCGCCCGGAGGAAGGGTCTCCTCACTCACCACCGCTGCTCGCGGACCGCTGCGCGGGCATGGCTGGACACACACTCCGGAACCCAGTCCTCGGCTCTCAGAGACTGCAACGCCGCGCGCCGAAGTCTCACAGGAACTGCCTGCCCGGCCTCCTCACTAAATCCCCGGCCAAAGAAAAACGCGCGCTTCTACTTCGCGGGAAAACGCCGTCATCTCGCGATATTTCGTGCTCCCCGCCCCGCCCCCGAATCCCGGAGGCGCGAGATTTGGCGCAATTTAGTTTTCTTCAGAACCCACCTGGGCGACGATAAGCTATTACCTAGATGTCTATCTTGGGAAGACTGGGTTCTGCCGCAGAAGTTAGCTTTTAACTAGCTCTGTAACACCAGACGAGTGAGTCTGCCCACTGTGGAGGGCCCAATTTCCTCACGTATTGGATGATGGTTCGAACTACACAGTACTTTAGTAGCGCTCTTATTTGCAAGGCACCTTCACACACTGGCTGATTTGATTAAATCCTGCCAACCAATGATCCTTTAGGCAGGAAATATGTATGAGTATTCAGGTGAGGATGTCTGTGACAAATACTGCCAATCTCACTCACCATCCTTAGTGCACAGTGCACATTTTGGGTGGAAACTCCCCAAAATGACCCAGAAGAGAGCTCTGTTGTGTGTGAAATAGGAGAGAAAAATAGGAAAGTAAGATTATGGCAGAGTTCAAGAAAGGTGTTTCAGGGTAAGGGAGAACTGAAAGTAGTGATAAAGCGAGTGGAGTGGCCGGTAGAAAAGACAAAAGATTCAAGAATAGACCAGGGACACTTGGGTGGCTCAGTCGGTTAGGCGACTAACTTGATTCCAGCTCCCCCATTATCTGAGGATCATGGGATGAGCCTTCCCACTCCAAGGCGAGTCTGCTTGAGATTCTCCCCTCTGCCCCTTCTCCTGCTCACCTGCGCTGGCGCGCTCTCTTTCTCTCTCTCTCTAAATTAAATAAATCTTAAAAAAAAAAAAAAAAGAAAAAAGACCAATAATTAGAATGGGCACCTGAAAGAAGAGACTGGACTTTTGTTACTGGTTTTTTACTTTAGCCTATAATTCCACCCTTTCTTGTCTGCAATCCCTTTATAGAAAATTCCTTGGCTCCCCTCCCCTTCTAGAAATTTGTGGTATACCTGCCATATTATCACCTGTTTCCTTCATTTCTGACTTGGGACTTTAATAACTGTACAAAATTAAGGGCTTGTAACATACGTCCATCATAAACATCTTCAGCAACCTTTGTAACACTCTGAGATTAGTAGATTATTTTATTCCTACATTGTAGGTGAGAAAACTGATGCTCAGAGAGACTGACTTGCCTAGAGGCCTATGGTCACTTTGTGATAAAACAGGAGCCAAACCCGGGTCTTTTTGCCTCCTACTTCAGTATTATTTTAAGATAAAATATAGCCTCAATTAATACTTATTCTTAAATCCTACCTCCTTCTAACCTAAGACAATAGCTATCAGTCTCACTTAACATTTTTTACTTCCCCAACCTATCCCCTAAAATTTCTTTCCCCTGACTTCTGAAACACAGCTTTTCACAGGGTTTTCCCATAATGTATTGAAAATCTTGTTATTCCTTCTTTTGAACTGAATTGTGGCCCAGCTCCCAAAATCTTTCCTCTATTTGTTGCTTTTTTCTATATACTTTGTACTTGTAGCATCTGCTTTACAGGCTTCAATGATCAGCTCAAGGCTGACAACTTCCCTCCTAATTCCTGAAAGACAGAGTAGGAAAGATTTGTCTAAACACACATGAGATGGAGTTCAAGACAATTTAATCTGATTCTCAAAGGAAAGACATCTCATCTAACATCTGGCCCCATACTTGTTAATACAAGTACACGGGTGCATTTATTTCCTGACACATTTGTCATTGTGCAGGTCTTCCCTCAGAGTGGCTGTTCAAACTTTTGTTCACTCACTTTTATTTAAGGGCTTACATTTAAATGTCTCCTGGGTACCAGAAACATTTCTAGGAGCTGTACAGCAATGAACAAGACAGACAAGATCCCTGTTGATATGGATTTACATTTCAGGAGTTAAAGCAAGTAAGCATGTGTAGGAGGGGTATGTGAGGAGTACTCTGCAATTAGAATGGAGTGGTGTAAGAATAATTGGGTAGTTACTTTAGACTGGGTAGAGTCAGGTATCTGAGGAAATGACAGACATTTAAGCTAAGAATTGAACGTCAAGCTAGCCCAGGGGAAGATAGTTGTAGGGGAGAAAAATTTTTCTCCTACCCTACTAGGTTATTTTGTCTGATCTATTAATTAAATTGACATTTGACGGATTAACAGGAGAAACACAAATTTAATTACTTACGTATATGTAGGAGTCCCACAGAATCAATGAGAGGCTCGGCGCAGGCAGGCAATTGAGGCTTATATGCCATTCTAAGCTAAGAAGGGAAGGAAAACAATTCACAGGAAGATGGGAAGAGCAAATGTTTGGTAAACAAATGTTTGCCATACCATGCAGAGACAAAGGGGGACAGGGCCTCCCAAATTCCCCTCAGTTTCCCAAACCTAGTCCTTAATCTCTGTAATTGTTTCTGGTGATAGCTCTCTTCCTAGACCAGGCCCTCTATGTAAATTCTTTTAAGCATTGAGGGTGGGAGGTAAAAAAAAAAAACAAAAAAAAAAAACTTTTCTTGACTCTTTTGGGCCTTGTCTTTAGCTCAAAATAATCAGCATGCATTCTGGGGAGACTTGTTCTGAACCACTTGTCTGAAACTTCCCTGGAAGTTGCACACATTAAAAGCTGAGCTGGTTGCCATGGACAGAAGAATCAGGTGAGTAGCTGGATGGTAAGACAGCTTTTACAAAAGGAGAGAAAAAAAACATAGAATGAAGATGAACAAACAGAAAAGAACAAATCGAAGCACATTTCCCCACAACCCATTAAACCAGTCTCAATCTTGGGAATACATCAGTCCGATAAAATGGCAGTGCTTCATTTATCTGATGGAAAGTGTTAATCTTCTCTTCTTTAAAAAAAAAAAAATTATTGAGGTAAAGTCCACATAATCATTACCACTTTAACCATTTTAAGTAATCTCTACCCCCGACATGGGGATTGAATTCATGACCCTGAGATTAAAGAGTCCATGTTCTACCAACCCAGCCAGGCAGGTGCCCCCTTCTCTTCCTTTTTTTGAACATAAACTCAAGATTTTATTGTTTTCAGGGGCACCTGGGTGGCTCAGTCAGTTAAACATCTGACTCTTGGTTTCGGCTCAGGTCATGATCTGACTCAGTGCAGTCTGCTTGTCCCTCTCGCTCCTGCTCTGCTCTTCCCCCAACCCCTTCGCACATGCATGTGCACAATAATAAATAAAATCTTGTAAAAAAAAAAGGATTTGTCTTCGTAATAAAACAAAATATGAAGCTTAGAACTGTACCACATGGCCCTTTCCTCTTCCTATCTCCTGCCAGTTCAAAATGTTTGCCTCTCTTATTAGCCAGTATCCTCTTAGATCTTCAGTTGGGTTCAACCTATTCAAGCCTCAGCACAACCTTCTTTGTAGTTTTAGCCTTTTTTCTAGAAAATTGTCTTAGTCTGCCCATCATAGCCTCTCTTCTTCTTGTCACGCTGTTGCTTTCCCTAGACATATAGAGAATCCTTGCTTTTCTTGTACTATGCTACTTTGTGGGTTTGGTGGTTGCCACACTTCTTACAGAAAGTCCAGTGGGTTTTAGGAAAGTTCACTATGTTTGTAAGAGTACTACGGCATGGAAAGAAAGGAATTGAGCTGGAAATGAAATTCCAGCTCATAATATTCTCGTGTAATAGACATAAGTTAGACACTATTTGTCCTGTCTCATTTACACAGAAGCAGCATTTTTCACCAATGACTATACAAGCTCCTCCTTGTTGAGGGTCAGCGTGTCCAGAGCACAACAATTCTGGAGTAACACAGAGGCTAAGCTATTAACTTCTGATTGGAGTATTTTCAAAGTTTGCATAGTGGTATTGAACTTTTGTTCTATAACCTGGAGAGATTTAAAGCTCATCTTTTTCAAGTCATAAATGACGAAACTTGGGAATAAGGTCCTCAACACTGAAAAGAACTTGGGAGTGCCATTACACAAGTGGGTTCCCTATTACTTCTTGCCTAGTATGTTTATGTGGCATGGCCTTATGAACAAAGGAGCCCAAGTCTGCAATTTGGCTGGCATTTAAGATGGGAGTATCTGGTGACAAAAGAGCCAGGTGTGAGTCTACATGGTCCTGACCATTTAAGTGGGAACCCTGTATAAATTTTGTTGCCACATAAGCTAAAAAGGCCAGTGTAGTTTACAGACAAGGTCAGAGTGGAATCTGTAATTTTCTAGATCTGGGACATCCCATGACCTTTGCTACTAGTACTTTTAGCATCCATACATCTTTACTTTCCATGTACTCCTGCCAGTTTGTAAGAACAAAACAAGTTGCAAAATACTTGCTATAGGAGGCCGACAATCTGGCTTTGGCAGCTATAAAGCTTGGTTTTGTCACCTGACCAAGAATTCAGATTTTTTATCCACCCATATATAGTTTGGAATATTGGCCAGTCTATTCAGGGAAGCAGCGAAGATACCCCAAGTTGTACAAGGATGGCCTGTGAACCATCCAAAACATTTGGTGATTTGCCAACACCTGTGCTGTAGAAGGCAGTACCAGAGTCACTTTTAATCTCCTTGATAGGGTTTGATTGTAATACTATCCTGGTATATCATCCAGGAAAGGTCCAGTGGCACCGTTTTTTTGATACAAAGGGAAACTTTTTTGCCTGTTGTGTTTATCTGGGCAAGGGACAGTCCTTGAAACTTTTTTTTTTTTAAGATTTTATTTATTTATTTGAGAGAGAGAGAGAGAGAGTGCAAGCAGAACAGAGGGAGGAGCGGGGGTTGTGGGGGAGGGGAGAATCCCAAGCCGACCCCGCGCTGAGCACGGAGCCTAATGTGGGACTTGATCTCATGACCCAGAGATCTTGACCTGAGCTGAAACCAAGATTCAGATGCTTAACCGACTGAGCCACCCAGGCACAACAATCCTTGAACTTTTATAGAGGTTTTCCTGGATCCAAATAACTCAACAGAAGAAGAGACAGAGTGATGTTTTTCTAGTCATGGATACCTTACCCTGTCATACATCCATCTTCCATACTTAGTCCACCACATATTCACAGTGATAGGAATGAAAAATATTCAGGTTCTTTTGCACTATGTAGATGTTAGACATAATCAACAGTCATATTGATTAGTTAATGTGGTCAGGGTTTGGTAAACTGACATAAGGGTATGTCTGGTCTGCACCCAACTTGTTGGAAAAGTAAGGGTTAATAAGAGCAAGGCACGGGTTGAAAGAGAGTTAGTGAAAACTCTATAGAGTTTTGCCCTCTATAGAAAGGGGAAGGAGGGTAGATAAAGCACTCTCCAGTCAGCCTTCTAATAAAATGATGAATAAACGAAAAGTGTTCATTAATGAGAGAAGGTGGCATTTTGTGTGTGTGGGTGCGTGCGCGTGTGTGTGTAGAGTCTTAAAGGGTGGAGGGGTATAAGTGAAAGAGAAGTTTCTTGATCTGTGGACCAAGCTGCCTACTTTTTTTTTTTTTTAAGATTTATTTATTTGAGAGAGATAGAGCTCAAGGGAGGGAGGGGCCGAGAGAGAGGGGGAGAGAGAATCTTAAAGCAGACTCCCTGCTGAGTGTAAAGTCCAATGTGGGGCTTGATCTCATAACCCTGAGATCAAGACCTGAGCTGAGATCAAGAGTTGGACACTTAACCGACTGAGCCCCAAGGCTGCCCTCTTCTTTTTTTTTTTTTTTTTAAAGATTTTATTTATTTATTTGACACAGAGAGAGAGACGGCGAGAGCAGGAACACAAGCAGGGGGAGTGGGAGAGGGAGAAGCAGGCTTCCCGCAGAGCAGGGAGCTCAATGTGGGGCTCGATCCCAGCATGACCTGAGCCGAAGGCAGACGCTTAACGACTGAGCCACCCAGGCGCCCCTGCCCTCTTCTTGATGCTGTCTACTTCTGGGGCCTTGGAATTGACCCTGGAAATCCTTAACTTAAGGTCACCTGTAGGATTGTCTCCTAATTGTCTTGAGAGCAATGTTCTGGGTCTATTTTGGTGTGGCTTACGTGAATCCGGGAGGATGTTTCTTTTATTCTGATGACAGCAGTACTTCATAAGGTCCCACCCATCAAGGTGACAGTACTTGTTTTCTTCTAAAGACCTTGATGTACATCCAGTCTCATGGTTGAAAGGGATGGTGAGGCTTGTCAGTTGGTGGGGGCTATGCCTCTATTACCTGTTGGTGATATGCTTCAAGTATACTAGTTAGGTGTTGTATATAGTTAGTCATAGTATCAAATTGTTCTCTTAAGTTTTCATAATGCTCACTTAACCCAAGAATGGAGAGTTTAGAGATTGCAGAAGGCACTGGACAACCAAACACTATTTCAAAAGGGGTCAATCCATGTCTCCTATTCAGAGTATTCCAGATCTTTATAAGGGCCAAGGGTAATGCTTCTGGCCATTTAAATCTAGTTTCTTGACATATCTTTCCTAAAGTCCTTTTTATGTCTAGATTTTTATGTTCCACTTTAAGGATTGAAGATGACAGGGAGTATGAAATTTTAACGAGTACCTGAGTCTTTATAGCAAGTAGTTAATCTCTGCTATAAAATGAGTTCCTTGGTCTGATTTCACCCATAAAGGAATACCAAAACAAGGAATAATCTTAGTTATTAATTTCTTAACTACTGTTGTGGCATCAACTCATCTAGTCAGATAGCATTCAGTCCATCCACTAAATATGCAAACAATAAGCTAACAACGAGAACAGCTGAAAACTAGAGGCAAATTTATAATATCCATTTGGAGTGCCACAGAGGACAGTGTGGACCTAGCAGAACTTCCTGAGGTATACAGGCATACCTCAGAGATACTGTGGTTTCAATTCCAGGCAACCATAATAAAGTATATATCACAATAAAGTCAAAATAATTTTTTGGTTTTCCAGTGCCTATAAAAGTTATGTTTACACTATACTATAGTTCTATTAAGTGTGCAATAGCATTATGTCTAAAAAATACCCAATGTACATACCTTAATTGAAAATACTTTATTGCTAAGAAATACTTTATTGCTAAAAAATGCTATCATCTGAGCTTTTAGCAAGGTGTAATCACTGATCCCAGATCACTATAACAAATATAATAATGAAAAAGTTTAAAAATTGTGAGGATTACGAAAATGTGACAGAGACAGGAAGCAAGCAAATGCTGTTGGAAAAATGATGCAGATAGATTTGCTTGACACAGGTTGCCACAAACCTTCAGTTTGTAAAAATAATGCAAATCTGCAAAGTATAATAAAGCAAAGTGCAATAAAACAAGGTATGGCTATACTGATTTCTTCCAGAAATTTGGTGAGATTTGTAAGTGGTGCACTGGGAAATAATTTAGTCAGAAGTTTTGTGGAAGCCAGGGCAAAACCAATTGTTTTTAGTTCCTTAACTATCCCCCATCTGCACACGTCTCATTTGGTGGGAGATAAGCGCAAGCCAAAAGGTCAAAAGAGAAGCGGCTATGGGAAGTATGTTTGGCCCAATGTATAACCCCTCAGATAATTGTTTGGCACTCTTTTGTATCTGTTTTTTTCAGATTGTGGGACATTTGCTTAATAGTTAATAATGTCAGCTAGGGATAACAGCAGATTTAAAATTTGAGGGGAGAAAGGATGGAGGGAGGGTTCATTTGGAGTGGAATATTTAATAGCCCTATCAGCTAATGAATGTTCCTAATGATATGGTATCAGTCTCCTTACTATGGGCTGAACAGTGAACAATGGTAATTTTAGAAGAGGTGAATAGCTTAATTGAGCAACAATTATATGCTCACTAGCAATAGGAATACGGCAAAAGTTAAGAATCCCAAATTGTGCCAACAGCATGGCAGACACCAAAAGTCTATCTGGAGTCTGTAAATAATGGCAGTTTTCCCTTTTGCCAATGTGCAAACTCTAGTAACAGGTGAGTCTGGCAGATTGGGCTGATTTAACAGTGGGCAAAGAATATGCTTCAAGTATTTCATGTGAGGAAACTATAACATAACCAGTTATATTATGTTTCCCTGGAAATTTCTTGTACAGGATCTATCACAAAATAGAAGTACATCTAGGTTGTCCAAAGGGGTATCTAAGAGGTCCTCTCGTCGCTACGAGATCACTTCTGTAGTTGCAATGCAATGATGTGGAATAGAGTGGGGCTTTCCATCATCAGGGAGGGGTAGTAAAATACCTTAACTGTTATAATGAGGCCACTTGGCTGGCTCAGTTGGTAGAGCATGAGACTCTTGATCTTGGGGTCTTGAGTTCAAGCCCCACGTTGGGCATAAAGCCTACTTAAATTTTTTTTACAAAAATAAAATCTTAGGGGCGTCTGCCTTCGGCTCGGGTCATGATCCCGGGGTCCTGGGATCAAGCCCCGCATCGGGCTCCTGCTTGGCAGGAAGCCTGCTTCTCCCTCTCTCACTCCCCCTGCTTGTGTTCCCTCTCTCGCTGTGTCTCTCTCTGTCAAATAAATAAAAAATCTTAAAAAAAAAAAATAAAATCTTAAACAAAATTTGTTACAATGACACAGGATGATAAAAGGGTTGGCCGAAGGAGCCTGTTCATAAGTGGTTGTCACCATGCAGAAAGATGCTATGTCTTATGAACTTATAAGAGGGCAGATACAGCATGGCAAACATAGAGGTGAGTGAGGGAGCCTAATATAAGCCTACTGGCCTTGCCAATCAAGATGGCAGCTGCGGTTGTTGCACACAAACATGGGGGTATACATGATGCCACAAGATCTAACTGGCATGAGAAATATGCCATAGGACCTATCCGGGAGGCAAAAGATTGTTCTAGAATACCTG
Organism: Callorhinus ursinus; assembly: GCF_003265705.2. Lineage (NCBI taxonomy): Eukaryota > Metazoa > Chordata > Mammalia > Carnivora > Otariidae > Callorhinus > Callorhinus ursinus. The sequence continues at coordinate 24,263,921 of NW_027397082.1, forward strand.
CAGCAATCTCGTTATTTTCATGGATTTAAAGTTAGGTAAACTAAGAGCTGGGAGTGTGGACAATGTTAATTTCAAGACTTTAAAGAGGTTAGTGCCTCTGAAGGCCAGGAGTGGTATCTGTGAGGAGGGCATACAGAGGTTTAGCAAGGGCAGCAAAATTAGGAATCCATTGGCAGCAGTGGTCAGCTGGCCCTAGAAATTCACATTACTTTTTTTGTTTTGGGAAAAGGGATGGACAAAATTGACTCAAAGCATTTTGGAGTGATTTTTTAAAAAGTTTTAAGTAATCTCTATACCCAACATGTGGTTTGAACTCATCACACGGAGATCAAGAGTCAGATGCTCCTCTGACTGGGCCAGCCAGGTGCCCCTTGGGGTGAGCTTCTGAGTGCTCTGAGATATATCATGTCTTAAGTACTTAATATTTGTTTGCACCCACTGAAGTCTAGATATGGAGGCTCTACGGCCTTTTTCAGCTAGTGCCTTTAGGAGAATGAGGGAGTCTATAAGAGCTCCCTGCCTAGTTTGATTACAAAGTAAAAGGTTGTCAACATACTGAACAAGAGTGGAACCTTGAGTGAAGGCTACAGAATCCAAGTCAGCTTTAAGGACCTGGGAAACCACTGAGGGAGATTCACAATATCCCTGAGGTATGGAAGCCCACATTAACTGTCTCCCTCTAAAAGTAAAAAGCAAAGAGAAATTGTGAGTTAGTATGCAATGGGATTGAAAGGAAAGCTGAGCAGAGGCCAGTGACTATAAATCAGGCTGCCGCAGCAGGAATTTAGGTTAAGAATAGTAGCCGGATTAGGGACTATAGGGTTGTGAAGAATTATAAAAGATTTTACAGCTCTTAGGTCTTGTACAAATTGAGGTTTGGTTCCTGTCTGAGTCAATTTTACCTTCTTTCTTCACTGGCAAGATTGGAGTGTTACAAGGTGAGGAAGTAAAGACAAGTATACCCTTTTGCAAAAGAGATCTATTATAGGTCCAATTCCTCACTCCAAGTCTTTGGGAAGGGGCTATTGGGCTAGTACTGATGGAGACGGTTTTTCTTTCTCCAAATAAGGTGCACAGGCTCTGTACTCAGTAACAATGCAACTTCATTTGCATGTGTAGCCCAGAGATTAATTTGGACCATATGTATGTATGTATGTATGTATGTATGTATTTACTCACTCACTCAAACTCACAACCCCGAGATCAAGAGTTGCATGCTCCACTGACTGAGCCAGCCAGGCACACAAACTGGGACATCTTTTAATCTTTTTTTTTTTTTTAAAGATTTATTTATTTGAGAGAGAGAGACACAGTGAGAGAGGGAACACAAGCAGGGGGAGTGGGAGAGGGAGAAGCAGGCTTCCCGCTGAGCACGGAGCCTGATGAGGGGCTCGATCCCAGGACCCCAGGATCATGACCCCAGCCGAAGGCAGTCGCCCAACGACTGAGCCACCCACGTGCCCCCCAACTGGGACATCTTTTAAACATTCATTCTCTTCAGAGGAACTTAAATCGAGATGAATTTCCAGTAAGCACAGTAGGAAATCCGGGGTTTGGTTTGAGGATAGGGAAATAAAAATGCCTTTCTTATTATATTTTACAGTGGCATTAAATTTACATAACAAACCTCCACCTGAAAGGTATGCTGGTGAGGAGTTGGAGACGAGAAAAGCACGATTGGGGCACCTGGGTGGCTCAGTTGGTTAAGCGTTTGCCTTCAGCTCAGGTCATGATCCCAGGGTCCTGGGATCAAGCCCCACACTGGGCTCCCTGCTCAGCACTGGGCTCCCTGCTCAGCGGGGAGTCTGCTTCTCCCTTTCCCTCTGTCCCTCCCCCAATCGTTTGTGTTCTCTCTCTCTCAAATAAATAAAATCTTAAAAAAAAAGCATGATGGCTGTTAAGAGTGCCTAAAGATATTGGGGTGAGCTGGGATAAAGGCAGTGAAAGAGGTTGCCCAGGGACTCCTATAGCTTGAATAGAATCAGAGGTGACAGGTAGAGATAAATTCTCTGAGCAGACTGTGGAGAAAGTTACACCTGTGTCAATTAAGAAATCCAATTCCCCTGGGGCGCCTGGGTGGCTCAGTCAGTTAAGCATCTGCCTTTGGCTCAGGTCATGATCCCAGAGTCCTGGGATCAAGTTCCGCATCAGGCTCCCTGCTCAGTGGGGACTCCGCTTCTTCCTCTCCCTCTGCCCCTCCCCCTGTTTGTGCTCTCTCTCTTACTCCCTCTCTCTCAAATTAAATAAAATCTTGAAAGAAAAGAAAAGAAAAGAAAAGAAAAGAAAGAAAGAAAGAGAAAGAAAGAAAGAAAGAAAGAAA
>NW_027397082.1:24266340-24503723 GCF_003265705.2 Callorhinus ursinus
GAAAGAAAAGAAAAGAAAAGAAAAGAAAAGAAAAGAAAAGAAAGAAAGAGAAAGAAAGAAAGAAAGAAAGAAGGAAAGAAAGAAAGAGAGAGAGAGAGAGAGAGAAAGAAAGAAAAAGAAAGAAAGAAAGAAAGAAAGAAAGAAAGAAAGAAAGAAAGAAAGAAAGAAAGAAAGAAAGAAAAAGGAAGGAAGGAAGGAAGGAAGGAAGAAAAGAAAGAAAAAGAAAAAAGAAATCCAATTCCCAATTCTCTATTTTAGGTTTAATGGCAGACTCTGGGGTGTAAGAATCAGCTCACCCTGTCATTTGAGAGGGAACTGTCCCACAGGAGGAGAAAAATCTTCTGGAGGTAACAGAGTCTAAGGAGACTGTTTCTGTTCCTTAAATTTTCCTTTCTCTTATGTGCAGGTCAATTCTTCTTCCAAAATTTCTCCTTGATTTTTTACAGTATCTGCAACTGTCTGGAGTCAAATGGGGAGGGCTCCAAGTAGATTTTGCATTACTCTCAGAGTCATGCTTTTGTTTTTCTGAAGGTTCAAGTTGCAAAGCAAGAATTGTTGCTTTTAACTCATTTCCTCTTTTTTTTTTTAATTTTTTAAAGTTAGCTCTACACCCAACATGGGGCTCGAACTCACAACCCCAAGATCAAGAGTCGCATTGTCTACCAACTGAGCCAGCCAGGCACCCCTCCTCTTGTATTCCTGCAAGCTATTTCCAAAGAACTGAGTAGCTTCCTCCTTTATGACCCTCAGAGATTGGCAGGACCACCATGCTTTTTTTTTATACTAGGGAGAAAATTTCCCACTAAAGCAGAAATTAAAAGATTTCTATGTTCTGGGGTTTCTGGGTTCAATGCAGTATGCTATTGCAAAGTCTGTATAAAGCGTTCAAGGAAGGTCTTTGCTCTCCTTTCTGAGTGCAAAATTCGACCTTAGACCAGTTCACTTTGTGGGGAGGGGGTAGTCTCCAATATTGCTCCTATCAGGCTTTGAATATGAGCCTCCAGCTGAGCCATTTCCTGGTCATTTGCAGGACAGCCTGGAAGAAATTCTGGCCATCTGTTTCCTCTGTGTGTGGGGTTTTCCCCCAGGGGGCTGTCTGGGTTGTCTGATAACTACAGTATAATCACGGGCAGGAAGAACACCCCTTAGTAGCCAATATGGGTGCCTGTGAACAGGGTTGTTAATAGCCACTAAGCTTTCCAACTCCTCTCTAAATTTGTTGGATTCTTCTGAAAGTAGAGGTAAAAGGGCTTTAAAATTCAAAAGATCTGGTGCTGTCCAGGGTACATGAATTCTTTGTGGTGGGGGTCCAGGATACATCTGCAAAGTACATAGCATAGGAATGCCTGAAGTTGGCAGAGACTGGTTACAGAGACCTGGAAAGTTGGAGGAGCTATAAGGAACAGCAAAGAGAGCCCTACCGCCCTTCTCAGGTACTTGTGCTAAGTTCACTTCCTGGCTTTTAGTATCTGAGTAACCTGCATATCCTGGGCCTGGAGATCAGGCCAGAATGCTCTTTGTAAATCTTGCAAATAAAAGGAAGTGAACACAGGCAGCTGGGTATTTAAGGGATTTTCTGGAGAAATTTGAGAAGATTTAGGATCTAAGAGGAGATGGAGTAGGGCTTTGAAAGGAGGGGCTTGGACCCAGGGCCCAAGAGATCCGACAGATCTGAAGGGTCAGAGACAGAAAGTTGGCCATAAAAGTATGTATAAGAGGAAAGAGAAGGGAGGACTTAAATAAGATGTGGTTTTTAATTTTGGTTCTAAGATCGATTTCTGTTCTTTTCTCTTATTAAGGGAATCCCTAAGGCTAGCCATTATACTTCTTTGTGTCCTCTTCAATTTGGTCTCCCCATAGGTACCAGTTAAGACAGTTGTTTAGGATGAGAGCTTTCTAAAAACTTTTCAAATGTAAAAGTTTTTGTAGTTCCAGAAATCCATCATCTGGCCATTGATGAGTAAGAACCACAATGGCATATTTATTCTAATAGCAACTCAATTCAATAAGCCTTTTTGTGGGAAGACCTAGAGGCAACTTTCGGGATCAGAATAAATTTTTACCATGAACACAACAGGCATCCCTGGAGTGGGTGCATTAGATGCAGCCCCCATGATCCAAAAAGTTCACTCCAAAGATAGTCTAGGAAAGTAAAGCCCCTCATCACAGGGTTATAGACGTTTAAGAATTGTGCAGTGAAAACAATGTCTTGGTTGCCTCCAGTTATTAAACCCACTAATCTGTGACACGGGGCAGACACTAGTGCAATGGGATTTTTTGAAGATCGAGATGACAAAAGCCCCTTATGATAAGCTCCCCTGAAGCTGGCACAGTCAGATGAAGAGAATGCCGCTTGTGACTTTGTGACTGGGAACCACAGTCGATTCAACTGGCCACCAAGATGCACATTGGTACGTGCACCTTCCAGTTGTCCAAGACCAGAGACAATATTCTCACTAGTCACAAAGCCAAGCTTTCAAGACATAGAATAAGACAGGGGTGCCTGGGTGGCTCAGTCATTAAGCATCTGCCTTCGGCTCAGCTCATGATCCCAGGGACCTGGGATCAAGCCCTGCATTGGGCTCCCTGCTTGGCGGGAAGCCTGCTTCTCCCTCTCCTACTCCCCCTGCTTGTGTTCCTGCTCTCATTCTCTTTCTTGTCAAATAAATAAATAAAATCTTTAAAAAAACAAAGACATAGAGTAAGACAAAAGGAAAACTTCCATCTGGTTTTTCTCATATGCACATTAACAGCTTTCGTTAATCCTTGGGTATCTTGGAGCTAAACTAATACCTAAGGAGGATGTGCTGCTGGGTTGGGGATTGTGTGGTGTGTTCCTTGTTGCATGGATATTTTCTTGAGGTTGACCAACTTATCCTAACACATGTGTCTTTGAGTTAGGTGGTGAGCACTCTAACAGCTCTTAAGTGCTCGACCCATGCCCACCAATTTTGCAGCTTTGGCTTCATAGATGTCCCTTAGCAAGAGGCTTTATCTCATGTGCCCATTAGACCACAACAAAGTTTGTCTACACAGACGCTGGTCCGGTGAGGACTGTGAACTTGCCCGTCTGTAAGGTTGGCTTGAACAGCTGACTTATAGGGCCTATGCCAGAGACAGATAGAGACAAAGAAAAACAGTGACCCTTTCTGGGAGGAAAAGGATCAATAAAAAAATCAAGAGTACTCATAATAAATCTTTACCAGAGTTGCTATATCCAAGGAACTAGCTCCATAAATATTTCTTCCTGCTAATCTAAATTTAGAAAAGGAAAAGAAAGGACTCTTGCTTCCACCAGACCCTGCAGGCAAAGATCTGGGAGACTGATGAGGTAAGAATTCTTACCTTCTGCCAGACTTTTTTCAGAGGTCCGAGGATTTCTCAGCTGTAGCAGCCTCAGAGTGAGCACTGTCCAGCCAGAGAAGTTTTTCCCTTTGTGGTAGCCAACTGTAGGGGAAGAAAAATTTTTCCTCTACCTCTCTAGGTTCTTTTATCTGGGCTATTAATCAAACTGACTTATGACAGGGCGCCTGGGTGGCTCAGATGGTTAAGCATCTGCCTTCGGCTCAGGTCATGATCCCAGGGTCCTGGGATCGAGTCCCGCATCAGGCTCCCTGCTCCTTGGGAGCCTGCTTCTCCCTCTCTCTCTCTCCCTCTGTCTCTCATGAATAAATAAAATCTTAAAAAAAAACACAACAAATTGACTTATGACAGATTAACAAAAGAGAACCAAATTTAATTACTTACATACATACAGGAGCCCCACAATGAAAACAAGAGTTTCCCCAACAGTCAGGCAATTGAAGCTTATATGCCATTTGAGGTACAAAGAAGGGGTTGGGATCTGGGACTTCAAAGGGAAGGAAGACAATTTGCACGAAAATGTGAGGAACAAATGTTTGGTAAACAAATGTTCCCCAGGCCATGCATAGGGAAATGGACACAGAGAAAACTTTGAACAAACAGGCCCTACCCAGCTTACCAGCTCACCATATCTAGTCCATATTCTTTATAACTATCTTTGGTGATATTTCTCTTCCTGGACCAGGCCCTCTACCTAAATTCTTTCAGGCAGTTGAGGGGGAACCTAAAAAACTCTTCTTGAGGCTTTTGGGCCTTACATGTCTTCAGCTCAAAATAATCAGCATGTAAAATAGGCACATTCTGGGGAGCCTTGTTCTGAACCCCTCATTGAAGTCCAAGAAGCAGCTATTGCTAGTGCAAAGAGACTAAGGCAAGAATAAGGTCGGGCATGTTTGAGTATTAGAAGGTGGCCAGTATGATTGAAGCAGAGTTGGCAGGGGAGGGTGGGACACAAAAGTCAGAAGCAGACTGTCCAGATGAAGCACCGATATTTACTTCTAAGATGTTACAGTCATTATTTTTCCCCACCCACATAAAATGTTTTCCTCTCCTAGAAATCCCTTTCATATTAATGGTTTCACATATCCACCCAGTCGTAGAAGTGTGGGGGGGAAACCCAAATCAAAAAACCATGTTCCCTCTTGCCTACAATAGATGGCTCCACTTCCTGCCTACCTCCCAAAGTAAATAATAGCTACAGTCAGAATTCTCCTTTCAGATTCCAAACACCAAATTTACAAACCTACCTTCATCTGAACACCTTTTCCACTTTCCCTTATGTCATGCTCTGCATCCATTTCCCTGCAGCCTGTTCAGGAATCTTAGATTACATATTACCCCATTCTCTATTTCTTAAACCTCTACTGAATATCTTCCATTAATATTTAAATACTTAATTCACTCCCATCTTAAAAAAAGGAAAGAGGCAACCTCCTTTTTCCCCCACCAGCTATTTACTATCTGCTTTCTCTTTCCCTTTACAGATAACTTCAGAATTATTACCCTAGCAATCTTATTTCCTTGCCTCCCACTGATTCTTCAACCATTTGTCTGGCTGCTACACTCAACATACACCAAACTAACCAGAGAAATCAATGATCTACACATTGCTAAATTTAATGGGCATGTCTCAGTCTTCATCTCAACCTCACTGCCACCGTACACTAACACAATCACTCCTTTACGGAAACATGCTTGTCTCCTGTTTTTTCTGACCCCGACAGTCTGCTGATACTCCTATTTCTGACATCTATTAGTTCACTCTCTTCTACCCAACATTTAAATGCTGAACTTTCTTTCTGAATGAACCAGAAATATTATGAGTTGGGTTTCTAGCTACATGCATAATCGAACATATATTTTAAATGAAAGGTAAGTTCACTGACGGATGGACTAAAATAAAAACATTCTATTCATCCATATCCATCATGACTAGTGCCAAGCACTACTTTGCATACTACCAATTCAGTGGTAAACAAAGACAATGTTTCTGACCTGAGTTTACACTGTAGTGGAAATAACAAACATAAAACAATGTCAAGTAGTGATAAGTGAAAGACACTAGAAAAAAATATGAAGCAGAATAAGGTCATGAGAATGATAGAGGATGGATATTTACAGAAAGGTCCACCTCTGAGGAGGTGATGTGAAGCAGGGACCTGAATGAAAAGAACATAAGCCATATAGAGACCTAGGTAAAGAGCATTTCAGAGGAAACAGTAAGAGTAAAAGCCCTTAGATATTAGGCAGACAGGATGTTGGCGGATTGAGAAATGGCAAGAGATCCAGAGGTCTGCAGTAGAGTTAGTAAGGTTGAGTGGTGGTTGAAATTGTAGAGAAGGGCAGAGACCAGAGCAGATAGGACCTGGGTAAAAGAGTTTGGATTGTTATTATTAGGAATGCCACTAAAGGGTCTTAAAAAAGGAAATGATGGAATTTCATTTGCATTTTTTAAATTTATTTGACACAGAGAGAGAGAGCACAAGCAGGGGGAACGGCAGAGGGAGAGAGAGAAGCAGGCTCTCCAGTGAGCAGGGAGCCCAATGTGGGGCTCAATCCCAGGACTCTGGGATCATGACCTGAGCCAAAGGCAGACATTTAACTGACTGAGCCACCTAGGCACCCCCTTGATTTGCATTTTTTAAAAAGAGTAAAACAGGGGTGCCTGGGTGGCTCAGTCGGTTAAGTGTCTGCCTTTGGCTCAGGTCATGATCCCAGGGTCCTGGGATTGAGTCCCACATCAGGCTCCCTGCTCAGCGGGGAGCCTGCTTCTCCTCTCCTTCTACTCCTCCCCACTGCTTGTGCTTGCTCTCTCTCATATAAATAAATAAAATCTTAAAAAAAAAAAGACTAAAACATGTAGTCTAATTAAAAATTTGTAAGAACTGTTTACTTTTCCAGGGCTCACATAAATGCCCTTAAAAATTAAATCAGAAGAAATATAACAAGGAGAAATTCCCTTTCTACACTAAAATTTATATAAAAATCACTTGGTTTACTTTAGGAATAGAACAAACCCTACCATTCAAACACTTTCCAATTTTTCTTCTCACTTTCAAAGTCCAAACACAGGCACCCTACATATAATCTACAAGGTTTTAATCAAGTCAATACTTCCCTTTCAAAGTTTCTTAATATAGATGCTAAAATTAAAAGCCTTGGGATTTATGTAACAATCAAAATACATCATTTACTTACAATATTATCAATATTGCCTAGAATGGGAAAAAGTGAAGCTTCACTTTCTGCTTTTATAATACCATTATATATACTATTCTGCCTGAAGATGAAAAATGAGAACATATATACAATATTGTTGTCAATTTTATATACTTTTTCAAATCTGTTAGCTTACATTTACATTTTTATTATAAAAATGATTTTCCAAATACAATGCAATAGTACAAGTCATTTTTATTTATTTTATTTATTTTTTTAAGATTTATTTATTTATTTGAGAGAAAGAATGAGAGAGAGAGAGAGCACACATGAGAGGGGGGAGGGTCAGAGGGAAAAGCAGACTCCCCGCTGAGCAGGGAGCCCGACGCAGGACTCGATCCCGGGACTCCAGGATCATGACCTGAGCCGAAGGCAGTCACTTAACCAACTGAGCCACCCAGGCGCCCTACAAGTCATTTTTAAATAAAATCATGAAAGTACTGCTTATGTAAATGTTCAACAAATAAAACACTTTGTAATGCAATTTTTTTAAAAGTCAAAACTTCTTTCTGGTATTTATTAGAAAATAAACCCAACCCACAGAATGAAATGAAAACAGTAAAACCTTACTAATTGGAACTGAGGGAAGATAAATATGATGGTAGAATATTTGGAAAGAAAAGCAATTTTGCTAACTTCTTAAGTCTTGCAATTTTATTTAGCCTATCAAAATATTAAGAGGCAGTGTTTAGCAGGGCTTAGCAAACGTTCCTTCCATTCAAAGTACCAAGTAATTCACTTCTACTGCAATTACACTGTTAGTAAACAAACAATATTTTTAAAGGGCCAGGTTTTCTTCTCTCTCTGAAGTCACTAGTTTCCCTAAAATCTTCTATTTTAATTTTTGTTTTCACATGTTGTGAAGCAGTGCAGTTCTAATGAAGTTTTACTACATTTGGGAATTCATATTTTGGACACTGCTTTGACAACATCAAAATAATATGAATTTGATACAAAAATCACTTTTCCCCAGAGGTAAGACTTTGTTTTCTGACACTGTTTATGTCAACTAGTCATGGCAAATTAAAAGTTGATTTCCGAATACTATTTTGTCACATGGTTTTTTTTGCCTCTTTTACACCCATATATACTCATAGAATATAAAATAGTTTTATCCAATCAAAAATAAGAAAAATCAAACCATACTGCATTATGAATATAAATTATTCCATGATTATATGCTTTAGAATTATACCCTCCAATAGTATAGACTCTAAAACGTTGACTGCTCTAGATAAAAATAGCATCAATTCCTAAGCTACAATGAAAGCTATTATCCTGAAGTCAGAGGCTTGAAAATCTCAATGCCCTTTTGCAAATGCTACCTAACTTTTGTAAAACCAAACAAACATACCCAAACCAATAACATCATATTAAGATCATCACTACAAAATAAATCAGCAAAAATTATGATTATGTTCTACGACTTTTAGAAAACTACACTCGTTACTTGGATCTTCTAAGTAGCACTTAAATAATACAATGTATACCTGGGCTGAAAGGACAATGAAGTAAGAAATTATATATATACTTATATTTATATAAAACAGACTAATGAAACATATTATACATATTAAATTTCACATAATCTTGAAGATTTTAGGAAAACTTATTTTTTAATTGAAAATATACTTTAACCAAAAAAACTGTCATACACTGACCGTGTTATATAACCCTATACTGCCTGTAGAGGAGGTTCAAAGGAAGATGCAGGGTAATATTTGAGCTGCCAGTATTGAGAGTCTCAAGAGGCTGAAGGACTAGAATATCCCTTGGAAGAGAAACTGGGGGGAAAAAATTCCTTTTTTTTCGTCCAAATGTTGTTAAATGAACCAGTTATCCCCGAAGTAATGAAGACTCATTTCAAGTAATTACTCTGCTTACAAGTTTTATTTACACAGTAATTATTAATAGTGGTTTTTAGTGAATTCCTTGTATTTACATTTTATATACACATTTATATTTGAAAGGTAAAGAAACTGTACAATAATAAAAATGAGAAAAAGAAATACAGTAATTCAGGTCAAACTCAGGAAACAAATACACACAAGTTAAGATTAAATTTAAGCAGGTAATATAACTTCAATGAGATTACTGCCAGGGATTACATTCCCTCTGATCAGGGCCACCAATATCAAGGAAGTAGTTACCAGAGTTAAAATGTCACTCTAAAACCCATTAAGACCCTGGGTACTCCCTCAATATTTATTACAATACCAGTTTCCACTAAGTAAGCTCCTAAGATAGGAGTTAACTGCTGAGGGTTCCACTAGTGGTCCCTAGGCTAGAATGACCCATGGGGTAAAAATATATGGACACCATCTGGTCCCACAGTCCTACAGAGGCAGTCACTGAACTAACAAGGTTGTCAGGCTTGTTAGTTTGAAGACTATATACCACTAACAGAAATAGTATGCTCAAGTGTTGTTTTAAACCAAACTGCAAACATAAAAGCACACTGTACATCTAATTATTAACCAAAGAGCACGTTATAGAGATATCACTTACAATACTCAAGTGATTTATTTTAGGTTCAAGGATTAAACATGTTATAATAAATTTCATATTGATTTACCAATAATTAATTTCTTTACCCACTATACCATCAAAGTTAGACTCATTAGAAAAAAGTTAATTTTATCTTTTTCTTTTATGCTTATTTCCATTGATTAGAAAATTATGCACAGTGTTTTACAAGTCATAGACTTGGCTACATATTAAGATTTCAAATTTAAAACTAGAATTAAATTTTGTTTCTACAGACAGTGAAGGAATTTTAACTAAAAAGTTTAAAGTCTTGCCAAGTAGCATGCTATTTCAGAACTCTCAGAATTCATATGTTTTACTCTTACCAGTGAAAAATCTCATTTATATATATGGACTTACTTCCAAAATCAAGTCTTCAGTCCACTAAAGTGCAAAGAACTTTCCTTCTACCAGTTAGCTTCCTTAAATTACTAGATGAATAACTCCTCAGACTAGAAACAGAAAGGCTGAAATTCTTTGAGTGATAGGAATTACTTAAGAAACAATTTTCCTTCAAAAACAAACAGACATGATACTGTGGAAAAACACCTAAACAAATGTGAAACAAGCTCCCACCAGTATTTCCAGTTCCCAGAAAACCCAAATTTGCCCCAACCTGTCAATGAAGGCAACAACTTCAGCAACTTAAATAATTTACAATCAAACTTGCTTTCTCTTGGTCTCTAATATCTTCAAAAGGTTGGAACTGGAGATAATATTTGTACTAAGGTGTTTATTTCAAATAGTATTTTGGAAGTTAAAGTAGTATTTAACAATCCTGCTCTGACCTCCAAAGTGCTTTTATGGTAATTGTTAAAAAAAGAAAAGATGTAAAAATTTGAATAATCTCCAAAGCTGTTAAAAAAGTTTATTGCATTAAACTGTTCCACTCCAAATTATGGAGTATGAACTAGCCATTTAAACTTTCCCCTTTGTAAAATGGCTCTCCCTACAAAATACTTTTTTATTAATACTGTCAATCGGTTACTCATTTCATTTACTTCAGCCATGGAATTCAAAATCAGCGGTTTCCCATGTCTTGATTCTTTTAGATTTCGCCAACATTTTCTTCCATGCTTTTTACATAGGAAACGAAAAACTTTTATCAAAACCACATTATTTATGTTTCAATTAGTCTGTTAATTTTGAAGATTAGCTTTTCAGAGCAGGACTATTATTCTTGTCTCCTTCTTTAATATCCTTCATTACAGATGCAAAGACCTGGAAATTATATAAAGGAAAGATTAATCCTCAAAATTAACTACCACATAGATTAAAGAGATTGAAGTAACTATAGTTTATTAATATGAAAAAGCTTTAGTATACTTAACTCCTCTGGAAGTCCTCTGGAAGACTGCTATTCTTAAATCCTCTTGTTCATTTCAGCCCAATTTTATGATATATAATTAGATTTCAGTTTTCATCACTTGCCAAATATTCTGAAATTACTATTTGGTAACAGAACATTTTCTGGATCCATATTCTTACATTTCATTTTCATAAGCAATAAAACTGTGAGCTTATGATGCCTACTGTCTATCATTCAAGGAGCAAGTGATAATGCTTTTATGGCACTTAACTTAGACTGCCAATATTTGCTTCCCTAACAGGACTAAGCATCTAAAAAGCCAGGATCATACATTATATTCTTTCTATTGCAAATACTTAGCATAAGGTAGGTGGTTTTTGTTTTTATTTAAGTAGGATCCATGCCTAGAGTAGAGCCCAGCATGGGGCCTGAACTCATGACCCTGGGATCAAGACCTGAGCAGAGACCAAGAGTTGGACGTCTAACCAACTGAGCCACCCACCCAGTCAGATGTCTAACCAACTGAGCCATCCAGTATGTGACTGATACAATTGTTGTCTATTTGAAATACCAAAGTAAAAAAAAAGAATGAAAAAAACAAACCAAAGTTACTGGACTTACATAAAAATAAAACCATAGGTTTGTATAGCGGAAAGAGGTGCAATCTGCTTTAAACTCTTACCTTTTCAAAGTCAAAAATTATTTTTTGCTGTTTTTTAATTAAGCACTACCATTTGAGAAATAAATTTTTTTGTAAGAAGTCAACTGATTGTTTTAACACATCCATTAGAAGAAGTAGGAAAAGGTCACTCTACCTGAGTCCATTTTTTGGTGCTATTCTGCATCTGAATGGCTGCAATACAGCTGAACAGCTTTTCTGATGTGATATCTTCTGGCAATTTAGTTAGAAACTGTGCTATATGAATAAAGTCCATTTGTAGGAGAATATCTTCATATAATCGGAGGATTCCTAATCCAGTCCTAAATAAAAATTCCTCCCCATCTCTGCAAAATACATCCCAGACTCGACAGGCCAGATCAAGTGGTAGTGATTTGCTATATAGTGTGAAGATCCTAAAATTAGGGAGAAAATAGTCATTGAAATTTTTCATTCATTTATTCATTCACTTATTAATCATCTCTCTATAAAAAGAACAGTGCTTAATTAGGGATAAAAAGATAAATAAGATACGACTCCTTGCTTCAAAGAATTTGAATAGTAGGAAAGTAAGTAAAAGTAATTTACAACCTTCCACAGAGACATGTCCTAATACAAATTAAGAGTGGCAAAAACACCTAGTGGTTAAGGGGATGGGCTCTGAAACCAGAATGTCTGAGTTTGACATTAGTGATGTTACCTTGAGCAAGATATCCACCCTTGCTGTGCCTCCGTTTCCTCATTAGTAAACAAAGAATAATATTACCTACCTCTCAGGATTGTTTTGAAAATTAAAGGAACAAATGTATTCAGAACAGTGCCTGGCACATAAGAAAGGCTCAATAAAAGTTACTTATTGTATGAGGAATCCAAGTATCACCTTTTAGTAACCTAAATAAAAAAATCATAATCTGACTTCTCTCTTTTCTCCTACCACAAACATCTACTGGTTTTTTTCCCCTTTACCAAACTTTACTTACTACTTCTTTTGGAGCATGTATAGCTCCAACAGAATCACCAAAATGGTTTTTCCCATCTTTTCTGACAATGTCTGATCATGTCATTCTTTATCCAGTGGTGCTTTAGGGTGGCATTCTGGTTGGGGAAATAGGGACAGTAGGTGCTAAAGAACTTCTCTTGAAGCTGCCTTGGCAAAGCACACTTTTTTTTTGTTTTTTTTTAAGTAATCTCTACACCCAATGTGGGGTTCAAGCTTACAACCCTGAGGTCAAGAGTTGCATGCCCTACTGATTGAGCCAGGTGCTCCCAAAGTACACATTTTTCTTTACAAAGACTGTGTTTATTTGAGGTAGTGCTGATGAAACTTGAGGAAGGGAACTAAAGGCTCTTTGCCCCCCTCCTCCCTACCCCTAACCTTTAGCACTGCCACTTATTTATTCCTCTTTTTTCTTGCATGATTCTGGGATTTGTATGTATTAAGTTCAACAAAGGCAATGAAACAAAAATCCATGTCTATTTCTTAAATTATAAACACATATTTAATTGCATAATAAAAGCACACCCCTGGTAGTACAGAGAATTGTAATTCGTTGCTCAAAATGACAGCAGGTACCAGCAGTGCCTAGGACGTGCACAGTACTATTAGTTACATTCTGCTCCCTATTACCAACTGTGATACTGGTTTGCCTTATGTTCACACTCCTCAAGACTGACAATTGAGTATTTTTCCCCTTTCTCTACAGATTTAGTATTTGACCTTGGGCTTCTGGGTCTCATAACATAAAACCTTTCTTCTCCCCATTATCTTGGGGCCTTCCCAGAAGAACTCTTAATGTTCCTAGTGGAAATAGAAAAGAATATACACTGAGGCAGCTCTTTCTACCCTTGTGTCTTGTCCCCATGCTTTAATAAAACCACCTTTTTTGCACTGGGGGAATAAAGAACACACTGAAATATAACTAAGTTTTTTAAAAAGCTTAAATAAAACCGAGGGTTCTAGAAGGGAGGGGGGTGGGGGGATGGGTTAGCCTGGTGATGGGTATTAAAAAGGGCATGTTCTGCGTGGAGCACTGGGTGTTATGCACAATGAATCATGGAACACTACATCACAAACTAATGATATAATGTATGGTGATTAACATAACAATAAAAAATTTAAAGAAAAAAATTATAAATCATTTTCCAGGTGGAAAAAAAAAAGCTTAAATAAAAGAAGCCCCAAACAACTGGGAATATAGCATATTTGATCAAGGCCATTAATTATTTTTCTATATGAAAACTTAGTATTTTCATGAAATCCACTGAATTGATGACTGGGATTTAAGGTTTGAATGTTTCATATGTACTCTTAACAACCTATCTTAAGATAACTGCTCCATCCCTTTGGCAAAATTCACCACCCCACCATTGTATAATCAACTGGTGATGGCTCACAAGACTCCTCAGCAAGGAAGAGTTGTAATTGCAATGTTGAAAAAAGACACTAGCAGGGTGCCTGGGTGGCTGAGTTGGTTGGGCAACTGCCTTCGGCTCAGGTCATGATCCTGGAGTCCCAGGATCGAGTCCCGCATCGGGCTCCCTGCTCAGCAGGGAGTCTGCTTCTCCCCCTGGCCCTCTTCCCTCTCATGCTCTCTCTCGTGCTCTTTCTCTCAAATAAATAAATAAAATCTTAAAAAAAAAAAAAAGAAAAAAGAAAAATGACACTAGCACCTAAATAAGGCATCATTCCTCTGTCAAAAAGCATGATAAAGCCTTGAAAAAAACAAAGCCCTCAGTAAAAAACAAAACAAAACAAAACAAAAAAACACTATCATAACTATCATAAGCTCTTGTGTGTTAAGAATGATAAAGAAATGGCTCTCTCCCCTGAGAGTGTAGCATGCAGGCACTGAAGGAGGTAAGTCAAGTAAAACACTCTCACTGCAACCCAAGATACAGATATTATTCCCATTTTATAGATAAGAAACTAAAACACAAACTGAGGGATTCTGGTTTTAGCCCAGAGTCCATGTTCTTAATCAAATGCCTCCCCACAAAAATGTCAGAGTTTCTCTCTTTGTAAGGGAAGGAGTTTTTATATGTATAATCATGTGCGTGAGATTTACTCTAGTTCCTAAAATACACAAGAAGTTTTTCTTTTAATTGTATTTTATTTATGTTATGACTTACCAGTCTATCAAGTATATGTCTGGTGTAAGACTATAAGATTTGAAATGAAGAAATAGTTTGGAGAGATTTTCTTCAAAAAATACTTCAAATGTTGCAAAATATTTCAACATCTAAAGATAGAAATATCAATAAAGTTATTAAAGAGTATACTTTAGAAATAGAGAAATTAAATCCTTAATAAAATTAAAAGAAAATCTTGCTTAGCACTTCTTTCTAAGTCTTTTCATCAAGCATTTGTAAAACTATAGTTCAATGAAAAACTTATTTTAGATCAGATTAGTTTGGTCTTCTAATTACTGCTTTTCACTCTAAAAGAGCATTCAGACTATAGAAACTGACAGTCAAAGGAAAACACGATTCCTTCCAAATGTTCATACCATGCTGTGATCCACACGAAAAAAGGCCAACTGGCAAGGCTTATTGAGGAGGTTTGCAAATGCAATGAAGGCATCTGCCTCTTCCAAATTGAGAATGAGAACTGCTGCTATGAAGGACATCCCTTGGACCTTCAAAGAGAAAAGAAATTAATCAAAATGTGCTTACAATACTTCTGAACAGTTTATATTATTGTATTGCTTAAAACTTATTAGGTGATATTAAAGTAGAATTAATCAAGTTTTCTTTTTATTTGTCAATGAAAGTAAATACAGAGGACCTGCCAATAACTATGAAATCTCCCTAATCTTAAATTTCTTGTTCATGTGCTGTGGTTTAAAAAGAATTAGGGAAATTTTTGGGAAAAAAGAAAGTATCAGCTTTTACTTGCTACAAAAGCCTATCTCCGTGTACTAATCTCGCTTTGATTTTCTCTCAATCTGAAGTCTTTCAAAGTAGAGGATAGTGAAAATCTGGTGACTGTTTTCATTGTCACAGCACATCTGTCTGAGGTAGAAAGTGAGGAACCAAGAATAAAAGAAATATCTGAGAAGTGCTAAGTTCTA
Source organism: Callorhinus ursinus (assembly GCF_003265705.2). Classification (NCBI taxonomy): domain Eukaryota; kingdom Metazoa; phylum Chordata; class Mammalia; order Carnivora; family Otariidae; genus Callorhinus; species Callorhinus ursinus. The sequence goes on from NW_027397082.1 coordinate 24,281,486, forward strand.
AGACAGAAGAGGTGGTGGGAGGGTGGACAGGAAGGCTGGGTTCCTGGAAAAGCAGGACAAAGAAATAAGAAAAAAACCTTCCCAAGAAAGAAAGAAATATGAGCAAAGACACACATGACCAGCCCAACTGGAGCACAATCTTTATACTGGTAGAACTTAAGCAGGATGCAGTTACAAACAGTGGAAAGCCTTGAGGAAAAAGCTCAGCTACACAGATGCTTGCTTGTGAGTTATGGACAACTGTTGTACATTTCTGAGCAGATAAATTATATGGAACTCCTGCTCATTCTTTAAAGAAACTTCATCAGGCACTTACTTCTGGTAGAGATTTGCATAATACACTTACCCAAAAACAACACTAACAGTATTTAAAATGAAACCACTGTCTCTTTTTCCCATCCAAATATTTTGAAGGTTTGCCTACAATCACTATTTCTACTTTCTCAGCTCCCTTTGAAATTTTTATTTTCAGTATGTCAGTTTGGATTCCCACTCCATTACTAGCCGATCTTGAAATTCCTCTTGTCAGGATAACCAATAACTTGGAAAACCCAACGGGCACTTTTCTACACTCTTAGAATTCCCTTTGCTTCTGTGATCCAGTATTTCTTTTTTCTCCTCCTACTTCTCTGGCTTCTTTTGAGTGCTCTTTACAAAATCTACAGTAATCCCCTATTTGATTTTTTGGAGTATAAATTCCATGAGGATAGAGCCTGTGGCAGGCAGAATAACATGCCCAGGAAGACATCCACATCCTAATCCCTGGAACCTGTGAAAGTGTTATCTTACAAGGCAAATGGGACTTTGCAGATGTGATTAAATTAAGGATTTTGTGATGGTAAGATTATCCTCAATTATGTGGGTGGGCCCAATGTAATCATCATGAGGATCCTTACAAATGAAAGAGGGAAATGGGGAGGTAGGAGAGTCACAGAGAGATCTGAGGATGCTACACGACTGGCTTTGTAGATCGAGGTGGGGGGTCAAGAGCCAAGGAATGTAGGCAGCTTCTAGAATCTTGAAAAGGCAAGGAAATGGATTCTTCCCTAGAGCCTCCAGAAGGAAAACTACCCAGCTAATACCTTGACTTTCAGACTTCTCATCTCCAGAGCTGCCAGATAATAAATTTGTATTGTTTAAAGCCACTAAGTTTGTGGCATTTTGTTACGGCAACAATAGGAAACTAAAACAGTACAGAGACAAGAGCATGTCTGTTTGTTCACAATTATATTCTTAATGCCACAAAATTTGCGGGATAGATGCAAGGGGCAAGCTGTTAGCTGTCTCTAACAGACGGGCAGCAAATAAAGAAATTAATATATTTAATTGAATCTAAGATGCTGTTTAAGAAACACTATTTTACATAACACTAAAAAAGGAAAATGTTGCCTATTAAAGACAATGCTTTCCCAGAATTTTTATTTGATGATGCATCAAATCACAGAGCTATTTGAAGCTCATTCAGATTTATCATGTATCACTCGTTTGCATACATGACAAGAAAATAAGAAAAATAAAGTTATTTCTACAGTATCTTCAAAGTCCAATTTTTCTGAATATTCTGAATGTTTTATCAACTTGTGATGTGATGTACCAAAATAAGCACATCATTTATGTAGTATTTCTATGAAAAATGTATAGCCTTAATCTAATCATGAGGAAATGGTCAGGAAACTACTGTAAAAGTATCAAAAGTGTTACAGGCTTGGGGCGCCTGGGTGGCTCAGGCGTTAAGCGTCTGCCTTCAGCTCAGGTCATGATCCCAGGGTCCTGGGATGGAGAACCACATCAGGCTCCAGGGAGCCTGCTTCTCCCTCTCCCTCTCCCACTCCCCCTGCTTGTGTTCCCTCTCTTGCTGTCTCACTCTCTGTCAAATAAATAAATAAAAATCTTAAAAAAAAAAAAGTGTTACAGGCTTGACTTTTCAAAATTGTTACAGTTCTGAGAGACAGAAAAGGCTAAAGAACTGTTCTAGATTAAAGGAGACTAAGGCAATATGCCACATATAACTCTGAAAGAATCTTGGAAGTGGGGGTGGGATAAAGCTAGGGCAACTTTTCTGTTAGTTTGAAGTTATTCAAAATAAAAATTTGACAAACCAAAACCCCACAAACAATTAAAACAACAACAACAACACCTGATGTATAGACCACTCAGCTTAAGAAATAAAACTTTAGGGGCACCTGGCTGGCTCAGTAAGTAAAGCATGCAACTCTTGATCTCAGGGTTGTGGGTTCAAGCCCCACATCGGGCATTTGGTTACTTAAAAAAAAAAAAAGTAGTAAAACTTCACCCATTGAAGTACCTGTGTAACCCACCAACTTTCTGTTTCTTGAAGTCTTTCTTCCTTCCCTTATGCCTGCCTAGGTCATAGGAGGAGGTCATCTACTCAGATTCCCCATTCTTTATTCCCCTTGCACACATGCACACGGATCTTTCTTGTTTTAGTTTTGCTGATAATCACTATAGATAAATGGAGAGCTATCATGAAAAAAATCAACGTGGGAAAGTTACAAAGCTTACAAAGTTCTTACAGTAATATCTGAATCCTGGGCTACAGTTTGACCCCCCCTGAGATACTGGGAAATGTGTCTTCTCACTTCCACCTTTATGATTACGATATACCGAACTTCCAGCCCCACCCCAGTTTATAGTAGACACAGTCCAGGCAAAATAATAACTACCTACTCCCTTGCTGCAAAGGAGAAAGCTTGTGTTAGAGGACCTACAGACAGCTGATACTCAGGATTCTAGAGTTTTATTCTACTCAGAAGGAACTTATAACCATTTCCTCACAGCAGAAAAAGAATACAGTTCAACAATCTAGACAGCAGTGGTCTTAAACTGGGAAGAGGGCGCCCTGGAAACACAAAGAATACTTTCCAGAGAGTCCATGGTACACCATCATGGATTATTTTAAAGGAATCCATTCCCATATCCTCCATTTACACATTTGCTTTCTACACATGGTTTGCCTAAGAATGTTTACTCGTTTGCTTTCTACACATGGTTTGCCTAAGAATGTCACTACATTCACAGCAGCAAGTGAAAGTCACAGTCCTCACTCATCCTATAATTTATGATGGGGAACTGCTCTGAAGAATGAAATGTGAAACAAAAGGATAATTCGAAATACCATTTGGGGAAAGCCCATGGCTTCCTGTCACAGGTGAATAGAAATAGGACTGAATTTCATTACTTGTAGAACAGAAATGAGCAGTAACAGCTTTCATTTGGTGACCTCACCTCTTCCATACCACCTTCTATCAAAGAATGCACAGCCACTGAGGGAGAGTCCCAGGGAGAACAAATAAAGAAAACAGTAATATAGATTGGTGCCCTCGGTGCCCTTCTTTTAAGCTGGTTCACAACCGGAATATGAACCATTACCAATTTTTTTCAAGATATACTAAATTCCAGAAATAAAACTTTTGTGTGATTTATTGATTCAGCATGTGTTATTCATTAATGTAATTAATTAAAAACCTAGTTCGTCAAATAATATCATGAAATATATATTCCAACATAGTTTATACTATTCTCTTATCTCATAAAATAAATCTGATTTGGCTGACTGGTGTGCCATTAAGGTTTGGCATTATCAGGTTATATTGTGGTCATTTTACATGAATTCAAAGAGCTAATCTGCATAATTTGTAAAATATTAATGTAGGGCTTGTTCATATATATATATACATATATATATTTTTTAAGATTTTATTTGACAGAGAGAGACACAGTGAGAGAGGGAACACAAGCAGGGGAGTGGGAGAGGGAGAGGGAGACGCAGGCTTCCTGCTGAGCAGGGAGCCCGAAGCAGGGCTCAATCCCAGGACCCTGGGACCACTACCTGAGCCGAAGGCAGATGCTTAACGACTAAGCCACCCAGGCACCTGTTTTCTCTTGTTTTTTTTTTTAAATTAAAGTACACTTGACATATATTAGTTTCAGGTGTACAACATAGTTATTTGACAGCTACATATCTCATACGTTTTTTTTTTAAATGGATGATATATATAAAATCATTATATTGTTTAAATTTCATTGGCTACACTTTTTAAAAGAGATACAAGAGTTTTATTTTAAAATAATACTTAGCAAGTGCTAAACATTAAATCCTTTATAAACTCATGATGAAAGAAATTTAAATGTCAACTTAAAAATGTGAACATTATAAGGGCACCTGGCTGGCTCAGTTGGTAGAGCATGTGACTCTTGATCTCAGGGTTATAAATCTGAGCCCCATATTGGGTAATTTTAAGATTACTTAAAAATAAAACCTTTTTTTTTTTTTAAGATTTTTATTTATTCATTTATTGGGGGGGAGGGAGGGAGGGAGAGAGAGAGAGAGAGAGAACCAGCAGGGGGAATGGCAGGCAGAGGGAGAAGCAGACTCCCAGCTGAACAAGGAGCCCGATGCAGGGATTCGATCCCAGGACTCTGGGATCATGACCTTTGTATAAACAACAAATAAATCATGTTACATTAAAAGGTGACAAGTGCTACAGGACAAATAAAGGGGGGAAGTGCCAAGTTTGGGAATGGGGCAAGTTTTATATTAAGAAGATGGTCCAAGTAGTCCTTATGGAGAAAGTGAAATCTGAATGAAGAGTCTAAACTCTCTTGCTCATGTATTATGTCATAGAATAGTAAAAACATTATGTAATTTTCACATTTTTAAAAGATTTTATTTTGGGGATGGCTGGGTGGCTCAGTTATTAAGTGTCTGCCTTTGGCTCAGGTCATTATCCCAGGGTCCTGGGACTGAGTCCCACATTGGGCTCCCTGCTCACCGGGAGCTTCTCCCTCTGCCCCTCCCCCCTGCTTTTGCACGCGCTCTCTCTCTCTCTCTCTCTCTCTCTCTCGCTCACTCTAATAAATAAAATCTAAAAAAAAAAAGACAAAGGTGAGATGATGAGGTTTTATGACTTCCAATTAAACATGGCAAACTGAACACTCACATTTTTCTTTGATCCCTCCCAAATCCAACTAAAATGACGTTAAAGAAAAAAAATAAATATTAGCCTAGGAGGACAAAGAGAATGGAAAATAATATAAACAGTAAATAAAAACGTCACTAGCATTCTAGAAATTGTAACTAAATGGAGAATGTTGAAACTAAGATATCTGCAGAGGAAGCCAATAAGCAGCAAACCAATTCTGCCACAAATCTGGAAGGCTCAGAAACTGGAGTTATCATGCCACTCTGAAATTGGGGGGTAAGACTAAAGTTCCAACCAAAGGATCGGTTGAAAATGTATAAAAGGAGCAAATCCCCTCCTCTATTCTGTACGGACAGGTGTCTATCTTTCCCAAAACCCAACATAATAGAAGAAGTTTCTCTCTAGAGGCACAGGCACAGGGAGGAGGCACCATACCAACAGCAGTGGCAATTAATACAAGTTTACAAACTGAATAATAAAGCCCCCAGTAGCTCTCCCAGAAACCTGGCAGGCAGTCTCGCAAGCCCCTGGGAAGATTCGTCTCTGGGTCAGTTGACAGGCCCAAGAAAAAAAGACGGAGAGATACAGACATTTGGGAGCTAGTACAACATAAGATACTTTGATAAGATAGATAAAATGTTTATATTAAAAAACCAGATTGAAGCAAATACTTACATAACCAACATCAGGTCTGTAACACGTATATGCCCCTAAGATACTATGTAAGACATCATGATATGGGCCGCCCTTAGGAGAGAAAAATGAAACGTCAAACTATACAAATACGTGTCTGTAAGTTAATTCCCAAATAAGTAATTTTTAAATAAAGTTCAGCATTTCCTAAATGAGTAGTTTTAGTTAGTATATTGTATCACTGTCAGAAATATTCTAAATACACTCTGTAAGATGTGTTCTCTAAAGAATTAATAAAAATATTTAATCCTGAACAACAACAAAAAAAGCCAAATAAACTCACTTGATGGATGCAAGTTATACAGTCTGTGTACTATTTTAAAGATTTCTAGATTTGGTACAATAAGATTATGATGAAAACAGACTGTTTCATTTCATACAATACAATTTTAGCAAAAGGAAACCATCAAGCTACATCAAATTAAGTTTATTAATAATTTTAATCTTAATGGATAAAAATTTTTATTTCATTTTATCAATCTAAATAAATTCCATGTGTGAAACATAAAGTACATACAAAATGTAATCACTTCTCATAAAGTATAAGCAACTCAGACAGCCTATGCACAAAATCATTTTTATGAACCATTTTTTCGTATTTCAAAGTAATTCTGGAAAACTAAGATTTGGGAAAATGTTCTTTACATTTTACCAATTGAGTAATCAAAAATGTTAAAATTCAAATATCTTACAGAATAAAAACTAAGACAAAGAAATTCACCTTAATGAATAAAGATATTATGGGCTATGCTAAATGCAGTGCATTCAGTCAATGGGACAAAATAAAAGAAATTCCTTTAGAATTTTCCTACTAGTTTCACACTTTTATATAAATGTCTCTAATTTTTATAGTTTTGCCTTTTACAAAGGCATTTGAGAATTTGTTGCCTTGGATTACAAAAAAATTTAAAAAGTAGTTACAACTGATTAGAAACCCCCACCTTCTGAAAGATGTAAAGGGATGGAAATGTACGGGATATGTCCAACTTAATTAACTCCAGACTGGCCTCCCGATCAGCAACAGATACACCTGCATTTGTCAGGTAGATAAAATTAAAATGATTACTTGGCTATACCCAGTTCAATCTTGTACATACAGAATGATCCCATAGCATTGACGATATGTTACTTAAAGAAAGTTAAAAGATGAATAATAAAGAAATTTAAAGAAATGCCACACAGCTTTTGCTGGAACTTAGAGCAATTCTTACATGAAAAAAATATTTATATATTTATCAGAAGGGTTTATGAAAATTTCTACTTCCAGTTTTTATACAAGGTAAGAGCAGACTATCACTCCCACAATAACAACTGGGAAAAAAAAACAAGTAAGTTTCAAATAGCACAAGGTTTTTAAAAAGGCATTAAGTGGAAAAAAAAAAAGGCATAAGAATGCTGTGGACACAGAGAGGTCCAGAGGATTTAAATCCCAGAAAGAGAGAGCCATTTTTCTTCCTGGAGGCATGTGTCACGTCTGGGCATGAGTTCAGGATTGAGTGTCCACAGACAAAGGTACTCTGTTTGGGAAAAGAGAGACCAGAAGAGCTTTTTCATGGCCAAATATGACTGATGTGATAGAATCTGGAGGAACCTGAATGTATAACTTGTTTACCCCTGTGGGACTTTTGCCGAGTGTTAGTAGTGCAAAAGGCTGGGCTGGAAAGGCAGAAGGAAATCACCCAAAATTACCAGGCTTTTGGGAGAGTATCTCAGGAGAGGGAGAAGCCTATAATGAAAATAGGACAGTTCTTCCTACCAAGATGTTTGAAACCCATGATGAACTAAGTTTATCTAAAGCTGAAACCTCAGCCTAATCTAGCTCAGTTACTGATTGAACTGAGGTGATAATCCAACTGCCTGACAGAAAACAGCATGCTTCCTCTTCAGGGGAAACATCAACTTCAGGTGACTGACAGAGAGTAAAACATTTTAAGATATGCAAAGAAGCAGGAAAATATGACTTATAATCAAGGGGAAAACAAGCCAACAGAAGCAGACCTGAAGATGACCCAGTATTGGAATTAACAAACAAGAATATTAACTGTTAAATGTTAAAGAAAATAGAGAAAAAGATGGGGAGGAATGTACGGAATGGAAAGATGAAGAATTTCCACAGAGAAATAGAAGAATCTATAAAAAACACCAGATGGACATTCTAGAATTACAAAATATATTATCTGAAATTAAAGACTCATTGGAGAGATCTAATAGACTGGATATAGGAAAAAAGAGGATTGGTGAAAATTGACTTCAGGTCAATAAAAATCATCTAAACTGAGGCACAGAAAGAAAAAAATTTGTTTTTTAAGCGAAAGACTTGTAGGACACTGATAAATGGTCTAACATACATGTCCAAAAAAGAGTAGAATTGAGGCAGAAGTAGTATTTGAAAAAAAAAGTTAAATGACAACTGCAAATTATAAATACATAGGTAATAAGAAATAAGTAATTTAGACAGAGTACTGTTTCTTTTCTTTTTTTTTTTTAAAGATTTTATTTATTTGAGAGCGAGAGTGAGAGAGAGAGAGAGCACATGAGAGGGGGGAGGGTCAGAGGGAGAAGCAGACTCCCCGCTGAGTAGGGAGCCCGATGTGGGACTCGATCCCGGGACTCCAGGATCATGACCTGAGCCGAAGGCAGTCGCTTAACCGACTGAGCCACCCAGGCGCCCCAGAGTACTGTTTCTATCTGGAACAATTCTTCATTACATGCAATTAATTTCCACTAAAGTGCAACTTTTACCACTTAATCATGACAAAAATGGCTCAGAAGTAAATGATTATTTTAATTCTTATACTTTCAATACTTCATAAAATGAATTCAAAAAGAATTATGAAACAGCTAAGGCCTTTCCATTGTAAAGCTTCTTACATCTTCACCTTCCCTGCACTTTTAGTTTCCCACAAATAGCTGACAGCTAACAGGTCTCAGGATGACACTTATATGAACCGTTCTCAAAATCAAATCTTCTCTCTAACCTTGTTTAGTCAATTTTCTCCACCTTACTGTTCACTCTTCTAAAATAGAAAGATGAGTATTCAAGGAATTTAATAGAGTTGTTTACATACTCATAGAAAACCACTCTGCCATATATACCACTTCTCTATTCTAATGCATGTTCATTTTTAGAATTTTACTTACTGGCAAGAGACGATTGTTTGCTATCTATGAAGTAGAACAAATATAGAAAGAAAGGTGACTGATAGACAAATAGCTCTCCATTATTCAAGAACAAGAGATGGCTGAATAAATTTATCTATATTTAATAAATAATGATAACAGGAAAAAAGTGTTCCTATCTTCTCCAAAATGATTAGGGAAAAAAACTGAGTGGAGGGAAAGATGAGGTCTATGAGTTAATTAAATGAACAAAGGCTAAGGCATGATAAGAATTATAAATAATGTATTAGGGAGTGAAAGTCAGTGAGTAAGGAGATAGGTCCTAAGTGAGGAGAGAAGACCACCTATCTTTAAGTTAAAAGTTGGCTTAAAAATACTTCATTTTTTTTTAATTATTAGTCTTACTGTTGTGAATAAATCTTGGGTTCCGAGGTCCAAAAACCTGGGTTTACATCACAGCTTCACTGCTTACAAGTTAACTACTTTGAGCCTCAGTTTCCTCTTACACCATTCAGGATAATACCACCTACTTAAAAGGGTTATTAACATTAAAGGAGATAATGTTGTAAAGCAATTACTACAGTTCCTGACACATGATAAAAATCACACTAGTATCTTCACTGACTGGATTTTCACCCAGAAATTTTTATTAAAAAAAAAAAATAAGTAAGTCACACCTTCGGTATCATTCTCTGAACTTGTTTCACTGAAGCTTTTCCACCGTTCTTTTGCTCTTGAGAGGAAGATTTCATAAAGTTCTAGGGGAAAACAAAATAAAAATTAATAAATAGTAGGAAAAATAGATTCGTATATTTTAACTTTTACTCTTTTATTTCCTGGCTATGGAAAAGGTTCATTTGTAAACCTGGGGCCACACATGGAACAAGGCAGCTTTGAGAGTTAAATGCCATGAGAAATAAAAACATGGAACCATGGGATCACTTGGAGAGTTTCCTAACTCAGGTGGGGGATAAAGGAAGACTTCTTAGAGGAGGTGATGACCGAGCTGTCCCATAACGATTAAATACGAGTTTTATAAGTGAACAAGGTGGAAGAAGGCATTCTAAGAATTCTCGTCATGGGCAAAGTCACCAAGAGAAAAAAGAGATCATGACTTATATGCATGAATTACAAGTGATTTCAGGACTCTTAGATTATAAGGGGTGAGGGAGGAAGAGGAGATGATAAGGTTGGATGACAGAGGCAAGCACTAGTTGCTGACAGGACAGGACCTGAATGGCATGCTAAGGGGGTTAGATTTTATCCAGAGGTGCAAGGGTATAGCACACTCCGATCTGTGTCCGTTATGCCAGCAGTTATGTTGTGGGTAGGTTGAAGCTGAAGTTTTGCTGAAGGGACGTTAAGAGTTTTATTATAATAGCCCAAGCAAAAGATGAGACTTGAACTTGAGCAGTGACAGTGCAGCTGGAGAGAAGAAATGAACACAAGAGAAACTCAGAAAGTAGAAAAAGCAAAACTTGTTGAAGGAGAGTAAGGGGAAGAAGGCAGACTCATTAGGACTCCCAGGTTTCTGGCTGGGGTAACTGGGGTAGCTAATAATGCCACTGAGAGAATGAACACAGAAGAAGCAGCAAATTTGTGATTTGTGGGAAGGAGGAAGGTGGTAAGTTCCGTTTCAGACAAACTGGATCTTAAGGTGGTGCATGCACACTGGAGAAAGAGTTTGGGAGCCATCAGTATAGATGATTAAAACCATTCGTAAAGTGTGTCCAGGGAGATTATTCATGGCAAGAAGAAATGAGAAATATGGATTTCCAGGAAAGACAAATATTTAAAGGGTAGACACAGGAAGAGGCACAACCGAAGAATAAGAAATGCAAAGAAATAAAAGAGAACCAGTTGTCCTAGAAACCAAAGGAAAAGAGCATTTCACTAAGTATACATAGGATAGGGAGTTGCTGCGTGACACTGCACAAGTTTCTTAACCTCTTCTAACCTCAGTTTTCTCATTCATAAAGTGGAGATAGTACTAGTACTTACATCCTGGGGCTTTAAGTATTAAATGAAATAATAAATGCAAAATCTTGAAAGCACTTAGATGTAAGCCACAAAGAAGGAAGTGATCAACTATCCAGTATCATATAGCAAGACAAAATCTGAATGAAAAGTGCCCATTGGAATTTATAGCACGAAGGTCATGGGTGACCCTGGTGGGAGCAACATCTGAGGGGGGAGGGGGCAGAAGCCCAATTGCAGAGATCTGAAGAATCTATAGAATATAGCTTCTAGCTAACAGACTGGATATATGGGGGGAAATGAATTCTCATTTAACTTTTACTTTTAAAAATAGAGAAAAATCCTATTACAGCTCAGGTCTCCCTTTACATAGCAGGCATCAAAAATGTGGCAAACTGAAGAACTTGATTCTACCAAAACTATTACAACTGGAAAGATAGAAAATAAAAATATTGTACAGTGGTCATCCAAATAGCTACAACAGAGAATGTACATATGAGGCAGGAAGAGATGCTTTTGCAAAAGGAGTACCATTGTGGAATAGCAGAAAAATGATTTTTGCAGTCAGTCAGACCTACATTCAAATACCAAATTTTCAGTATTTGGGACTTTAAGAAAGTTACATGGTTACTCTGGAACTTGGCTCTCTTCATTTGTAAATTAATGCCTATTCATGGGAATACTGATGATTAAACAAGATAATTTTCATAAAGCTCCTGACAACTTACTGACCCTCAATAAATGCTAGTGCTTATTTTCCTTCTCTTTTGAAACTGGTTTCTCCATAATGATACTGCTATCTAAAGCTACCTAAACTTCAGATTTGGTCAGAGGGCTTACATTAAAAAATCTCTACTCATATCTTTTTATTTTAAGTGCCCAATCACTTTGAGACTACCACTTTATGCATCTATATGCAGGACCTCGATACAACTTTAAGAACAGAAGAAACAACTTTTTTTCTCAATTCTCAGACTTTAATTGTCTTTACTTTCGAACTAACCATTACTGATACTCTAAATTACAAAAAAAAAAAAAAAGATTTCAATGACAGATGAACAGCAAAAAATATTTCTTACCAAACACCAACATTTATATATTGCCTAAAATGCCAGGAACATTTTTGCTTCGATTAATCTTTTTTAAAAAGTTTAAAGGCAATACAACAAATATGATTTTTTAAAAATTCAAATAGTATAAAACAGTGTAAAATGAAAAATAAATTTCCTTCCCTCAGATGTAACTATGCAGAAATCTAAAGATGAAAATATGCAGGCACAAGTATACACAGATCTATCTTCCTCTTAAAAAAAAAAAAGTGTGGCAACATATTACAGCACTGACCTGCATCTTGCTTTATTATATTGGAAGCTACCCCTTATTAGGAAAATAAATCTGCTTCAGTTTTTTTTTTAAGCAACTGCACAGTATTCCAATGTATGACTGTACCATAATAAGTATTCTTATATTGCCAAGAATCAGATCTTTAAAAAAAAGCTGACTAGATATATTTCAAACACACTCTTACTATTTTGATCTCTTCTCCCTTCTGTTCATTTTTCATTACTACTAATCGTTTAGAAAGAACATTTTTTTAAAAAAGTCAAAATTTCTATTATTTGAGTCCATCAATAATTTGATAAAAGAGGTAGATATAATTTTTTAATTTAGATATACAATTTTTTTGCAGTTATCAGGTACCAAACTGAAGTTCACAATTTCTGATTTCAAACTGATAACAAGCCACATCCAGTTTCACTATTCTACTCATATTTTAAAGCTGTCCTGGAAGAAGAAGGGCTCACTGAATAAATCCTCACCTTTGGGAGTCACAAAATTGATCTAATAATAAAAATATGGTAATGCATTTTAAAACATCAAAGGACATCTCTCCAGGGAAGATTTACAGTGCTTATCTACAATAAGAAGACCTGCACCTCAGTTCAATTCCATTCCTGACTCCACATGTCTCATTTATGTTATTCTGAATCTACAAATGTAGAACTTGAAGCAGACTTAAAGATGTATCTTGGATATGAATTGAGAACTCTTTGAGATCAGTGTATGTTTCACTTTCTCATTTTCTGACAATGATGATATTGTACATACTCTTAGCAAATTTCACTTTCACTATGATTTTATATTACCATAAATAACTGTTAGAGCAATCCTTTGAGACAGCTAGTAATCTAACTCCATTTACAGATGAAGAAAACTAATTCTCTTAGATGTTAAGTAATTTGCCCAAGGTCACAAACCTAATGCATAGTGGAACCAAGATTTGAATCACATGTGACTGACTTTAGAACCCTTATTCTTATTCTCTATTCTACTATTCTATTCTTACTCTACTAACCCTTCTTCTACTATTCTCTAATGGTTATAAATTTCATGATTAAAATAAATAGGTAAAAAGTCAAAAACTGTTAAAAGTCATTAAAAGGAAACAAAGTCATCAAAAGTAAATTTACTTCAGGGTGCCTGGGTGGCTCAGTCAGTTGCTCTTGAATTTGGCTCAAGTCATGATCTCACTCAGGGTTGTGAGATCAAGCCCTGCACTGGGTTCCATGCTCAGGGCGGAGTCTGCTTGAGTTTCTCTGCCTCCCCCTCTTTCCCTCCTCCCATTCACTTTCTCTCTCTTGAAAAGAAATAAAACCTTAAAAAAAGTAAATTTACTTCAATTGAAATTTAGCTTCCTTCCTACCACTAATAAAAAAGAATGATCACCTAGTCCATTCCTGAATACAGAACTGTTTAGTGGAGAAAATATAAAATTACTTTCAAAGTAAATGACCTAGTTATGTTACCAACTTTATAAATTTTGAGCTTGGAAAAGAACTTTTTGATTACACTATCACAAAAGGTTAATACCAACTTCACCAATATTTTAATGTAGAAGGTATGAGGACAGTTAACAATCTAAAGTCAAAGTTTGCAACAAAACTACAAACCAAATTTCAAATAGCCCTCAATATTTTATCACCTCATCTGTATGTAAAACCGATTCCTAAGACTTTAAACAATTACAATATGTCCAACAATCCTTAATGTCAAGGATTTTAGAGTTCTGACTATAATGTAAAAATATTTCCTTTTAATTAGTTTCAAGCACAGAGGGCAAAACAAACCTTTGTTTTATTTGGAGGGAACGGTTAGGTTAGGTTAGACTCCAACCTTTTCTAAGCTAAATTAAAAACTCTTAATTCTTCCTTCATTTATTTATTTTTTTATAAAGTAAACTCCTACCCCCAACATGTGGCTTGAACTTACAATCCCAAGATCAAGAGTTGCATGCTCTATTGACTGAGCCAGCCAGGTACCCCACTTAATTCTTCCTTTAAATTATATTTTTAAAATTAAAAAAAAAAAAAAAGTCTGGTTAAAGTAAGATGTTCGTTATGGGATACTTGTGAAAATCAATGTTAAAAATCATTCAGAGGGGTACCTGGGTGACTCAGCTGGTTAAGTGCCTACTGATTTTGGCTCAGGTCATAATCTCAGGGTCCTGGGATTGAACCCCACATCGGGCTTCTCACTCAGCAGGGAGTCTGCTTATCTTCCTCTCCCTCTGCCTCTGCCCCTCCCCCTGCTCATGCTCTCTCACTTTCTCTCTCTTAAGTAAATCTTTAAAAAAAAAATCATAACCATGCCATTCAAAGTTGGCATCACTTTTAAGACTAAAGATAAATATTTAGATTTTTGTTATAATTCTGTCCAGTTATATATATAATGCTGATTTGCTACAATGGGCATCCTTGTAAAAAAGCTTTTGTACCCAATTCTGATAATTTTCTTATTCTTAGAACTAGAATAAATAGGTCAAAGATGATTTTTTGAGGCCTTTGATAAATATTTCTATATTATTATCAGTCAGACCCTATGTGGGTAATTCTCATTTATTTTAATCACTTTTGAGAGGTAAAAAACAGTACCCGGATGTTCTTTTAACATATATATCATTGATTTGGCTATCACTCAGAAAATGATTAAATAAATTATAGTACAGCCAAACTGTGGAATACAGTGCAGCTATGGTACGCATAATGTACATTTGTATGTAGTGACAAGGAAGGATGTTCATGGCAGATTATAGTGTGAAAAAAATAAGCCATGGAATAAGCTTATGGCATACATTCTTTTTTGGGGGAAAAAGAAAAGAAAGAGAAGCCTTAAACATATCATATGTTGATGCACATTTTTTTTTTTACGTGCATAAAAAACACTAAACTGCTAACCTGTAGTTGTAGTAGGATCAAAAGCAGGAGTTTGGGTAGAAGAGTGGAAGAAACATACAATTTGTACCTTACTATTGCTTGACTTTTAAAAAATCAGTATGTAAATAACGTTTTTTAAGTAACAGCAACAATCTATACCCATTATTATACCAGAGTTCCTAAGTCTTCCTGTGGTACCACTGTCTAGCACTGTCATTATCACTCAGACCTATTTAGCACTTTTTATTATTAACTACTTTATATTTTCCTCTATCACATATTACTTTAATTTTATCTAACATTTTTTACTGTATCAAAACTACTTTACATTTTACTTCTATCTTTTAAGGTTTTTAAAAAGCATAAGAAAATAAAACAGTTCTTTGAGAGTCTTCTTACTTCTTTTTCTATTTTTTAAATTTGAAATTTTCAAATTAAAAAAATCTAAAAGGGATGTAGGAAAAGAAACTTCTGGCCTTCCACCAATATTTATGTTTTTTTGAACAGAGGGGAAATCTTTCCACAATTAGACTATTTTATTTTTCCTTGTATATACTTTATATACTTATACATCCACTGCTACCTAGAATCCCAGAAGTTACCTGCAGTGAAGATATCTGGATGTCAATAATATTACTGATGGTTGTCAACTAAAGGAAAGCCCATAAATCTTATTTATGTAATAGCTTACTCATTAAATCATACCAGGTTTTAGAGGGAGTAGGAATGAAGCATGCTCTTAAAATGACATTATATATGGTAATGTCTTTTTAAATGGCCAATCTACTAATCTGCTTTGTAACTCTGGAGATGGCTATTCGTACGTGTGGGAGTAACTGAATATAGAATACAAACCAGGAGTGATATTTAGTTCATTTCCTACAGCTAGACTCCAAACTTTCCCACGAACACTAGGGGGCAATCCCTGCCACCACAATTCTCGAACTCTTCTCGTACTACGCCTAGAATTAAAGGGGGAGAAAAAAAGGAGAGAGTTACTTTTTATACCAAAAACACTAGTTGCATGATGGTTTACCCAGTCTGTGGCCAAGTGACTGAATGATTTTTAAGAACATGGTTAAGTATATGATGCATTCTTTCTGTGGGGTTCATGTTTGTAGGCAACAGAAACCTAAAGAACACACAGCACCCTAAAGGAGGACAACAGTAATTTAAAGGGAGCTGCCTTCTACAACTGCCACTTATAGGGCACAATGAGAGAATCAGAAATATGTGGACAATCACAAAAATCAGGATAAAAGGAACATAAAAATCTGTTGTCAACTCAGTACCAAAAAGAAAACCACAAGGTATTTACTATGGGTAAGGCCCTTGTCTTTGAGAGGCAGTGTAGTCTGCTGAAAAGTGTAGGCTTTAGAGTCAGAGAGACCTGAGTTCAAATCTGGTTTAACTATTCATTAATTGTATAACCTTGGGCAAATCATTTAACCTTTCTGACCTTGAGCTTCTCTATAAGTGGGAGTAAAGGCTGTAAGAATCAAATGTGATTACTTATGTAAAGAGCCTAATTTGCTGTCACATTGTACCAATATTCAACAAATTTCCTATGCATATCCTACACTAGGCACTGCAGAATACATCTCCCTCCTACCCTCCAGTGTAGAGGGAAAATAAGGCATGTACAAAAACATTATCAGAAAATAAAAGGCAAAGTAAAGCAAGAAGTACTTGAGTCTCAAACTATAATGGGACGTTACAGAAGGGAAAGATCATATATAGCATAGTTATGATTATGAGAAAACATACTAAAAATCTTTAACATTTAATAAATGCATCTTACAATGAATGTACATATTTAATATTTTCTTTGCAAAAACCTGCTATTACATCAATAGTGCATCTTGTGACAGAGGATATGTCAGAATTAATATGGTAACCGAGGAAATTAACATTTCATGGATCAACTAGCACTTCAGATGGGTATCATCAAAGGACAGGTAAGACTCTGACAGGCACAGAGGCTGGTGAGGAAGGGAGGTATTGGAGATTGAGGAATTTATAAAATTAAAGGCACAGAAATAATCACGAAATTTTTCAGACACTGATTAACAGTATCATTTAGCCGAAGCATAAGATACATGTTGGAAGTAATAAAAATAGAGGATTAGAAACATGAGATCTTTGGAGACAGACTGGAATTCAGGAAAAGTCTGCTTACTTACATTACTTCCCAGTTGGGCAGTATTTCATTGATCCAAATTACCATTGCACTTGCAATATTTTCTTCTTGTTTAAATCGTTCTTTCATTATTTTTTTCCTTTTATAGGCTTCTTTAATTTCTGTTTTAAACAAGCAAAAATTATTTCAATACAAAAAAGATCATATGCCCTTCTTCTACGTAAGTCTAAAAAAGAGGCATTAAAAATGATATTAGGGGTGTCTGGGTGGCTCAGCTGGTTAAGCATCCAACTTTTGGTTTCTGCTTAAGTCATGATCTCAGGGTCATGAGACTGAGCCCCTTACTGGGCTCTGTGCGCAGTGGGGGGAGTTTGCTTGAGATTCTCTCCCTCTCCCTTTGCCCCTCATCCTGCTCACGCTCTCTAAAATAAATAAATGAATCTTTTTAAAAAATGACATGAAATGACATTAAAAGATAATTTTGCCAATGGCACTATTATAGTTAACCCTTTCTACTATGATGTCTCACTTTACTCGTTAGATTGAAACTTAAAAAAACCCTAACATACAAACATACACAATACTCCTCTAAAAATCAGATGTCACAATTCTGAAACAAGAGATGCTTCAAAAACAAAAGTGATAAATATATACATATTTATATATATTTTATTACATAGTATATAATTATACATAACAGAAAATCAGAAGTCACAATTTTGAAATAAGAGATGCCTCAAAAAGAGAACAGATATGTACATAAAATAATTATATATGATAAATATAGAATGTTATATATTATAATCATATATAATGATATAGAACATGTCATATTAATACATTTATTACATACTATAGATCATAGCATATATTAACACATTAATATAAATATATAATTATATATAATGCTTTATATATATGTTTGTTTATAGTTATAATTTTAGACTCAGTGAGGACTTCGGAGTCAGCTAGCCAAAATGTTTACTAATTGTGTTTCACAAATGCCTCAGAAATCATTTTAAGGGGCAAGCAGGAGGCCAAGTAAGCAGCTCCTCTTTCTTTTATTTGTCGTATGTATTCAGACTCTATATAAAGTTTCTTTTTTTTTTTTTAAAGATCTATTTTATGAGAGAGTGAGCAGGGGTTGGGGGAAGGGCAGACGGAGAGGGAGAGAATCTCAAGCAGACTCCCCACTGAACACAGACCCTGACTGAGGTTCTCAAGCAGACTCCCCACTGAGCACAGAGCCTGACTGAGATTCAATCCCACAACTCATGAGATCATGATCCGAGCCAAAACCAAGAGTCAGAAGCTCAACCAACTGAGCCACTCAGGTGCCCCTATATAAGGTTTCTCTGTAGAGAGTTCCACTGCTTTTAAAACAAAAAAGTGTTAAAAAAAATAATAATGAACTAAACCAAAAAAGATTTTAGACGAAATCTAGTCAACCTGACCTCTGCACTTCAGACTTGAGGAAACTAACATTAGGTTTATTTACAGAATCATATCCAAGTAGTGTCAAAGAAGATTAAGCTATTACCTTCTTTTTTGGGGGGGTTCTTTTTAATTTAAATTCAATTAATTAACATATAGTGTATTATTAGTTTCAGAGGCAGAGTTCAGTGATTCATCAGTCTTATATAATACCCAGCACCCAGTTACCCCATCCTCCCACCCTCATCCCCTCCAGCAACCCTCAGTTTGTTTCCTATGATTTAAGAGTCTCTTACAGTTTGTCTTCCTCTCCAATTTCATCTCGTTTTATTTTTCCCATGTTTGTTTCTTTTACTAATCAGATCATGCTGTATGTATTGTTCTTTGATGTAAATTTATTACCTTCTGATTTCCCAATTTAATGTTATTTCTACCATACATGTTGTTAGGATCATGTGTTTATCAATAATGATCTTAAACATTAATCAACTAGTAAAGTCAAAATTCAGAGTCAATTAAAATTTGTTGGGTATGTCAGGAATATTTCAAATTCTAGACAGTAAAATAAACTCAATCAATGTTTAAACGATTAGGGCTTTCAGAAATATGTAACTGCCCTTATAGGTTTCTAATAACATTAAAAAATTATTTCCAAAATAGTGCCACAAAATAGAAATCTATACTATGATAGTATTCCACTAAGTTAAATCAAATATATACAGCTGTGTAATATTTTCTGAAAATGTATCCTGAACTAACAGTACTTAGTAAAATAAATACTGTTAAATTATACTTACGTTATACTTTTTGGTTGGAGGAGAGAACAAATAAATAAATGTGCATATTTATATACCAGTAAATACATTTATGTGCCTGCCGAAATGACACAACTGGGATTCTACAGAGACTCCATTAAGTCACAAAAGCAAATTCTAATTTCAAATCGTATTCTCAGAGTCATACAGGAAGTTACCTTAAAGTGTTAAAATTAATAAATTATAAAATATTAAAAGTTTAAAAACTGTAAAAGTGAATTTCATGAAATAAATTCATATCATGTCCATTCATAAGTTAAAATAATAGTCCAAGGTTTATGACTGCAATTACAAGAATCCTCTTAGATAGTCTGCTGCCTTTCTCCTATTAGTTTTGTAAAAGTACTTGTAGAAAAAGTATGACATTTTTTATAAAGGTTTTTATTTGTCAGAGAGAGAGAGTGAGAGAGAGAGCACATAAGTACAAGCAGGGGGAGTGGCAGGCAGAGGCAGAGAAGCAGGCTCCCTGATGAGCAAGGAGCCCGATGTGGGACTCGATCCCAGGACCCTGGGATCATGACCTGAGCTGAAGGCAGACAGATACTCAACCGACTTAGCCACCCAGGCATCCCTGACATTTTGTTTTTAACAACAGATTTAGTTAGAAAAATAAGAAATCAGCATCATCTTAAAGATGAACTTAAACAAACTTTCATCATCTACCTTCCTGCTGAAATTAACCAACAGGTTAGCTTCCTAACTGACATTAGTAGATTAAATATACCAATTGGAGTTAAATTTTATACCTCGTTTTTTAGCCTCAGCCACCATTTCATCATATTCTTGTCGGTGACGTAAAGCTTCTTCCACAGATTTGGCAGGTAGATTTCTGGGGGGAGAAAAGTTTTAAGTCAGTTTTTAAAAAACTAACTTAAATGTATAAACTTCTTCCTTTTTATAGCCAAATACAAAGAATTTCTATCTTAACCTTCTCATTTCATACCTTAAGGAAGTACAAGGTTGAAAAGAATTCTGCATTTTCGAAAAGAATCAGAATCCAGGTTGCTAGTATTTGTTATACAAATGTTACTATATTTATATGTCTGATGTACATATTTCTATATTATTTAAATGTGTTAGATTTCAGCCAATATTTCTAGGTTATTTGTTAAACCCACTTACTAGTTTTTTTAGTCAATTTTTTTTGAGGTATAATTTTCATACAATAAAATGAATGAACATTTTTCAAGAATACAGTTTGACAAGTTTTAACAAATGTATATACCTGGGCAACCAACATATTAATCAAGATACAGAACAGTTCCATCATTCTACAAAGTGTCCTTATAACCTCTTTGCACTCAATACTTACCCACTTCCTACCTTAGGCAATTACATCTCTGATTTCTATCTCTATACATTAGTTGGCTGCCTTTTAATTTTTTTTTAAGATTTATTTATTTTAGAGAGAGAAACAGAGTGAGCGGTGGGGGGCGGGGGAGAAGAGGGAGAGGGAGAGAAATCCTCAAGCAGACTCCCCACTGAATGTGGAGCCTGACACGGGGCTGGATCCTAGGACCCTAAAATCACCACCTGAGCCGAAACCAACAGTCCACGCCTAACTGACTGAGCTACCCTGGTTGCCTTTTAATGAATTTCAAATAGATTCTTTTGTGTCTAGCTTCTTTCGCTGAGCATGCTTTTGAAATTCAGCCATGTTATTCTGCATATTAGTAATTCTTTTAATTAGTATTTAATTAGTATTTAATTGGTGAGTAGTGTTCTATTTATCCATGTGGATAAACATTTAGATTGTTTCCAGTTTAGGGCCACCACAAATAAAACTACTATAAATATTCACTTCAAGTCTTTGTGTGGGCATCTGCTTTCATTTCTCTTGGGTCAATACCTAGGAGTAGAATTCTTGGGTTATATGGTAAGTGCAGGCTTACTTTTATAAATTGCTTCCTACTTTCAGAGTGTTAACAGAACATTCTACCTACAAATTTGATAATCAGTTAATCACTTGCATATACAATATTTTGGCTTATTAAAATTAATGGCTTTACAGAGCAGGTGATTTAGTTATATGATTAAGCAAAAGAAGTACATTTGAATATTACCACATACCCAAATATATCGTAATAATGTCCAGTTTGGGGAGTCAGGTTTTTTAATTGAAAAAAAAATTTTTTTTAAAGTAGGCTCCATGCCCAACGTGGGGCTTGAACTCATAACCCTGAGATCAAGAGTCACGTGCTCTGTGGCTGAGACAGCCAGGTGACCCTCAGCGTTCTGAATTATTTCAACAGGTTAGGATGGGGAAAGATATGTGACAAACTTTCAAATCATACATTTTACCTCTTCTCTCCAGTTAGATTCCTCAGGTATGTTGTAATAGGGAGGAACAACGGTCAGGGCTTCTTCAGGCCAGAATGGAATACGAGGGACCAGGCTTACCCTCTTGCCTCAAGTGGAAAAATGAACAGACTATTCTAAGCAGATACTGTCTAGACACTGGACAATAGGCAGCACAAGATAGTGATCCTTATGAGAAAGGAAACAAGGTAACGCTACAAATGCCTAACCACACAGCCGGGGGTTTCCAGGTCTCAGAGCTGGAAGAAGTACCCAGAGTCCCTCAGTCTTGCTGAGGTGAGTCCATAGCTAGACTTGGCAGATCAGAGTACAGAGAGAGGGGAGCTACCGAGGGGTCATCTCAAATTTCTGGCCGAGTACTATTTGTGCATGTGTGTGATTAAATTATGATAGCCAAGGAAAGAAATACCAGAAAGGAATAGGTAGAACATTCTCAAAGATCACACTGGGCCAGCCAGAGTGGAAAGACCTCCTAATAGATAGCGTATCCCGTGGAATCGTTAGGGTATTGCTTCAATAGTAAGGATACTAGTTCTAAACTAAAGACTCTTTTAGATTCACTCTAACAATGATTAGATTAAAAGGGGCAAGCCAATTCCAAAGAACTTTCTACGAGACTAAAGCCAAACAATATTTAAAGGAATACAAAAAATTCAGCATCCAGCAATGTAAAATCACAAAATCTAGTGTCCAATAAAGGTTACCAAGGAAGCAAAGAAGCAGGAAAATACAATTTATACTGAGGGAAAAAAACCAACAGAGATAGTGCAGAAATGTCAGATAACGGGATTGTAATTCAAGGATGATACAACTGCTATTATGAATATACTAAAGAAAGTAGAAGACAGAAGGAACATGATAAGAAAAACTCAAGATCCAAATCAAACGTCTATAGATGAAAAGTACAATTTCTAAACTGAAAAACACAAAAGATGGGCCTGACAGCAGATTATAAACTGCAGGAAAAAAAAGTAAGTGAGCTTTAAGATATAATAGAAATTTCGACAAAATGAAATAAAAAGAGAAAAAATATCCCTCAACCCCTGCAAAACAGCCTGAGTTGTGGGATATGAGCAATATCAAGCAATGTATGTTTGACTCAGAAGAAAGGGAGAGGAGGCAGACAAAAAAATAGCTGAATAAAGGCTACAATTTTTCCAAAGTTGATACAAAATTATAAATGCAGACACATTAGAGTTCAATGAACCCCAAACAAAAGGAACATGAGGAGAACCACACCAAAACATATCATGAAATTGAGGAAAATCAGAGATAAAGGAAAGTCTTAGAAGCATTCAGAGAGTAAAAGAATTCAGACAGCAGGCCAGCACTACAAAAACTGTTAAAAGAACATTCAGTGGGGCACCTGGGTAGCTCAGTCGGTTAATTGTCTGCCTTTGGGTCAGGTCATGGTCCTGGGATCAGCCCCACGTGGGGCTCCCTGCTCAGCAGGGAGTCTGCTTCTCCCTCTCCCTCTGCTCCTCCCCCCTGCTCATGCTCTCTTGCATGTATGGGCTCTAATAAATAAATAAAATCTTTTTTAAAAAGGGACATTCAGTAGAAGGAAATAATAGCAGATAGAAATCTAGTTACTCGGGCGCCTGGGTGGCTCAGTTGGTTAAGCGACTGCCTTCGGCTCAGGTCATGATCCTGGAGTCCCGGGATCGAGTCCCACATCGGGCTCCCTGCTCAGCAGGGAGTCTGCTTCTTCCTCCGACCCTCTTCCCTCTCGTGCTCTCTATCTCTCATTCTCTCTCTCAAATAAATAAAATCTTAAAAAAAAAAAGAAATCTAGTTACTCAAATTCTTAGCAGATAAAAGGTTGAAAGAAAAAAATAAAAATGTATGGAGGGATGTGATGGTTACTTTTGTGTGTCAAACTTTCTCACTCTCTCTCGCTCTCCCTCTTTCTACGCCTGCCTGCCTGCCTTAGAGATGGGACATGGGTCTTCTCCTTCCTTTGGACTTGGACTGGAAATTACACTATCAGCTTTCCTATTTCATAGCCTTGGGACTTGAACTGGACATGGACTATCAGCTCTCCTGGGTCTCCAGCTTGCTGATTGCAGATCTTCAGACTTCTCAGTCTCCAAATTCATGACAGCCACTTCCTTATAATAAATCTCTTACATATAGGATATATATAAAGAAGAACCTTAACACATGGCATTCCATTTCTCTAAAGAACACTAATACACAAGGTTCATAACATGTAAAGTGGAAGCATACTGCTGTAATGTTCTTATATATGTGAAATGGTATAATATCACTTAAAGGTAGTCCATGAAGAGTCAAGATATATATTATAAACTACTAATATTAAAAATATAGGCAATCCACCAATAGATGAAATAAAAAGTCAACAAAATATTTTATGCAAAAAAAAGCCAAAAAATAAAAGAGTAGAAATTTGATTGCCATCCTACAATAAAGACAAATTTCTCCATCTAGGTTTAAACACAGAATCCTTTCTATTAAGATTTAAAGAAAAGTGTGGAATCTCTTGGAAGATTTTCTAAAAGGAGAGTTGACTCAGCCACAAGAGACCTTTTGTTCTACCTGGTTTGTCCCAACTGCAAGTGCAAGGTCAGCATGAGACTGAAGTCAATTCCTGAAGGTGGTGCAATAGAAAGGTATGAACCTGGGTACTTGATGCATGGAGACACCATACTAGCTCTGAACTGCCCAACTCTGGGCCATGTATATATGAGGGAATAAATCCTTGCATGTTTAAGCCCCTATTAAGTCTCTTACTTGTAGTTGAATGTAATTGCTGAGTGATATACCAGTTAAACAATAATGCTCTAAAGGGCAAGGACCATCACAAACCTGACCTATCTGACTCCAACCACTCTCAAAATCCACTGAGTTCAGCCCTTACACTAGATTAATTAATCTTATGACTCCTAGTATTGCCTATCCTTAAACCTTACAAACTGATGTCGTCCAAAGCTGCTTCCTACCCAGGTCCTAACCAACCATTAAGCCCAATCCCAACCTTAAGTCTCTCTCATTTCCTTTTACAAACTATCCTGCCTGTCTCTCTGGATATAGTTTGGTACCACAAGAAAACAGGTTTAATGGTTTCTAAATTTCAGATGCTACTACTATGTAAAGAAAGGAGAAACCTTATTTATTGCAAGAAAATGAGACCACAGAAAAAAGAGAAAGAAGCTAAATATAAATCTAGTTTTCAAGTTAACAGTGATCCGGACTCAGTAATACTGTTTTCTCTTTTGCTCCCTCCAGTCCAGAGAGTAAGTATTTTTCTGAATCTATTAATCTTTTGACCTCATATTCCCTTCTTTTGCTTTTCTAGTCCTTCTAACATCCTTGTAATAAATTCCTCTATTAAAGTCCCTCTGTTTGAAATTACTATACTGGTGTCTGTTTTTCCTGATTGGACTCTGAACCTTTAAGATACAGAAAATTATCTGACTGATAGCTATAATTCATCTACCTTTGGAAATTTGTATCTTACCAACAGAGAAACAGCTTAATTCAAATTTTATTTCCAGTTTTTGAACTATAAATCTATTTTTTTTAAGATTTTATTTATTTGACAGAGAGAGAGAGCACAAGCAGAAGGAGTGGCAGAGGGAGAGGGAGAAGTAGACTCCCCACTGAGCAGGAAGCCCAACACAGGACTCGATCCCAGGACCCGGGGGTCATGACCTGAGCCGAAGGCAGACGCTTAACTGACTGAGCCACCCAGGCGCCCCAAAGTGTCAATCAGTTATGTGGTCAAGAGAAGAAACCATTAATGAATATTTAAGATGGCGTATCATGCTAAAATACATGATATGAACATTTGCTGCTTTTCAAAGGTATCACATAAAAGCCTATGCTTTACATTCTTGTCAGCCTTCACTTGTACCTTAAGGATTTCTCCATTTGGTTTGGTACTGTGTATGCAGTAATTCAGCAAGCCAGAAGAGAAGGAGGAGATAGCTCTATCCATTGGTGGTTTTAAAAAAGTCCTCTAAGTATCAGTGATTTAAAACATAGAAGAGTCAACTTGTATGGATGCTCTTACCTTCCTAAGGCTTTACTTTGAGGTGGATTAAGATAGCAATAGGCAGAGAGAAAATTAACCAAAGGATGAAATTACAGAAATTTCTACATTTGAAATCTTCTGAGACTTCAGATAATTAAATTCTAGAGTTGCTTCATATGTAAGGAAGTTCCGACTATAAAAACCTATGCAGTCGGGGCGCTTGGGTGGCTCAGTCGTTAAGCGTCTGCCTTCGGCTCAGGTCATGATCCCAGGGTCCTGGGATCGAGCCCCGCATCGGGCTCCCTGTTTGGCGGAAAGCCTGCTTCTCCCTCTCCCACTCCCCCTGCTTGTGTTCCCTCTCTCGCTGTCTCACTCTCTGTCAAATAAATAAATAAAATCTTTAAAAAAAAAAACAAACCTATGCAGTCAATGATTCTGGATGTTTCTGCAAAATTACAAAGGCTAAGAAAGGAAAAGTAGCACCAATTCACAAACTCCCTTTGCAAGAGGAAATTCTCCTCCTTCCACTATCACTGTGACCTATGAAAGAGGAAGTTTCCAACATCAATTTCATGCTGAGGAAAAACTTCTGCCCCTTTCTCTACCCCCACCCAGATGCTATCTCATAGATAAAGCAGTGGTATTGACAGAACTTGGCTGCATCCAGAAACAGAACAACACTACAGATTATACAAGTCTCTGCTCCAACTTCTCAGCCTATGAAGGGATGTGTGTGAACTGGCCCAGATCTGCTGGGGAGTATTCTGAGAGAGGATAAAGTAGGAAGTGCCATTTATTATTTATTTATTTTAAAAGTTTGTTTATTTTAGAGAGAGAATGTGCATGAGCAGAGGGAGGGGCAGAGGGAGAGTAAATCTCAAGCAGACCAGGCTGAGTGTGGAGCCCAGCGTGGGGCTTGATCTCATGACCCTGAGATCATGACCTGAGCTGAAATCAAGAGTTGGACGCTTAACCAACTGAGCCACCCAGGTGCCCTGGAGTGCCATTTAATATGCAGGTTGCACCCATGCATTCTCATCTCGTTTTATCCTTAATAAAGTCAAAGTTTTCATTCTCATTGGTTCTCTAGATCTGTTTTTCAACTGTTGAAGTAGAGGAGGAATGAGTGATCAGGTACTCCCATATTCTAAAGCATTTGTTTGTTGGCTTTAGGTACATAAATGGTAAATCATATAAATCACTTCCCCAAAAAAGACCCCTCCAATTTTAGAAAGGTGAACAAATTTTTTAATTAAATTGCAGCATCTCAGAACTGAGGGGAACAGATGCTGTCAAGTTGAATCTCTATATTATAGATGAACAAAATCACACAGAAACGGCATAGAAGCTATATTTATTATAATTCCCATATTAATTTCAGATAGCAGTGTGGAAAAGAAAGTCATTCTTTCCGTTGTTTATACATTTTCTGTACACTGAGATCTTATAAATTTACTGTGTCTAGTGTACTATTTCAAGTTCCAATTTTGTGGAAATGCTTGTATAAATTACAAAAAAAAATTTAAGAGAAGCAGAAGTCACTGAAGCTTGAAGTCAAAGACTTGATTGGATGGCAAAGATAAAGCCTAGTCCTTAAAGACTTACAGAAATAGGTTTGGCTGTATGAGAAAATATGGCATAAAGAAAAACATGTCCCCAATACTGTTTAGAACAGAACTTTTTGCATAGAATTTTTATGAACTCCTGGGAAGAAATGAATAGTCCTGGTAAAGAGCTTAATCCATTTTGGATGAACTTTAACAAATTTAAGAAAACTCTTCTGGGAACCTAGTCATCTACCTGCTCAGCTGGCTGCCTGGCGTCTGAAGGTCTTTAACCAGGTATTCTTTTCCTGCTTATCTAACCACTCTGAATTGGCCTGGTTCATTCTCCTCCCTGGCAGTAAGACGGAAATAAAACTCTGACATGTTCTCATAACTAAATTTCTGGAAATCTTTTTTTTTTTTTTTTTAGCCAATGGAAAAATAAATATGAACATGTTCACCAAGTCCTTTAAAAGGAGTGTCATGATCACAATTCTTATAGTGTGAAGGTATGCAACAGGAATGAAAAAAAATATATACTTATGTCCAACCTTTCTTCTCTCACAATGTCTAAAAAATACTCAGTTCAACCTCTGCCTGTTTGGCTCTAGATTCTTTTATTATGCTCCTCTTGATAATGGGTGGAAAAAGCTGCAGACCAGGAAAATGACAAAACAGGTTAGGAATTTTTACTTTGGAAGGAAAGAGAAGTCTAGAAGAAGAGAAAGAAGAGATCCAGAGAGCTCAAGAAGGGGAAAATGAGTTAAGAACCAAGGGGTCTTGCTTTAGGGAAGGTGTCTTTTGTTTAATGACAAATCAAAGACAGTATGTGGAAGAACACCAGCTTTGTGGAAGGCTGAGGTGGGAAGGGCAGAAAAAGCAAAGGGAAGAATTTAAAATGTTTTGCTGGGTATTAAGAATATATTCTTGGGGCACCTGGGGGGCTCAGTTGGTTAAGCATCTGCCTTCAGCTCAAGTCATGATCCCAGGGTTCTGGGATCAAGCCCCATGTGGGGCTCCCTGCTCAGCGGGACGTCTGCTTCTCCCTCTGCCTCTGTTCCTCCCTCCCCCACTCATACTCTCTTTCAAATAAATAAATAAAATCTTTAAAAAAAAATATATATATATATATTCTCTATAATAGTAAACCAACTAGTTGACAGTCAGTAGTTATTATTTCAAGTTGTAATTTCAAAATTTGTCCAAAAGGCAAGGACAAATACATCATAAGTACATATTAAATGTCAAGAAAGGAAAAATAATTGCCTTATCTTGTTAGGATAAGGCAGGATGGTAGAAATAAGTATAGATATGAAAAAAGCAAAGATTTTATATTTCAAACACTGGCTCAGAGATACGTCAAGAAAATATGTATAAAGTCTGGACATCAATAATATATTCTTCCCTATTAGTTTTAGGATACATGACTGAGATTTTTAAAAATTTTCTTTAAAAAAGCCATTTCTATATCTAATTTCTCAATATATTTAAATTGAAATTTAAACTGAAGTTTAAATTAAATTGAAGTTTAAAATATAAAGTGTGCCTGATGATGACCAGAACACTTACGATGGTCGATCCTCAAGAATTAGGGCAGTGGTAGAAAGTGGCTCAAATTCAAAATTCTTACGTCTTGAAGACTGAGGTGGTGGTTTACAGGTCCTCCCAGTTCGTGCTTCATATTCCTAGAACAGATAAAAATATACTTTATGCAGAATTTTTTCCAATTTTCAGTTTGTATTATTAAATCTGTATCATTAAAGATATTACACTATAATAAAAGATACAATTCATACATTAATTTGGTGAAACCATGAGGCAGATAAAAAAAAGCCACTAAATTTTTTCTCTGAAGCAATCAAAATCATGAATTTATATTACATATAAAGTATCAAAGTATGTTAAGAGAAGGGGAAGATACGAATGCAGTACATTAATGAGTTAAGGTTTTAGGGAGATGTTCCTGATTGCCTTCTATGGTATCAGCTATCCAAGTCCAGCTTTGAATAATCTACAAGCAGATAAACCTACTTTCTAACCCTTCAGTCAGATCAATAATGGAAATGTTGACACAGGCAGAATCCTACTGTAATGCCTTGAAGACCTCTCCCAAGAGTTAACACTAAACCTGTAATCAAATGCTCGTTTTCAATTTCGACCTACTTTGAATCTAAATACTATAAATCTACCTATTTACTTAAATGTAAACAATAATCCACCATTTCTTATCCAAAAATATGGCAAAAGATTGTCAAATACACCACTAAAATTAAGAAACTATTATTACAGTATTTTTCTAATTCATCTGAACAGATAATCTTAGCAAAAGAAATGAATTTGACATGGTATGTTCTTGGTGGATACCTTTAAATTTCTAGATGAGCATTTTTTCATAAATGTTCACAGACTTCTACTGAAATTATTTCCAGAAATTTAACAAATCAGTAACAAATTACAGGCTTATAGTTTCCAGAATCCACATTTTTCCCTTTTAAAAAAATAATAATAAAAAATAAATCAATCTAGATTTGATGATCTCTAGGTAACAAATACATTTTTCATGAAAGCCTCAAGGGGGCGCCTGGGTAACTCAGTTAAGTTTCAGCTCAGATTGTGATCTTGTGATCCTGAGATCGAGCCCTACATCGTAGGGTTCTGCATTCATCGGGAGTCTGCTTAGGTTTCTCTCCCTCTCCCTCTGCCCCTACCCACACTCACACGTGCCCTCTCTCAAATAAAATAAAATCTTTTAAAAAAAATTCTTAAAGATTATACAATTTCAAGGGTAGATTTGCAAGTCTTTACTGGCAGCTACAGAAAACATTAATTTAAATGAAGAAAATGAAAAGCAATTAAAGTGATCAAGTGCTTTACTTACTAGCTGCTTTCGTACCATGGCCTATAATTCTTTTTATATTATTATTTTTTCCAACTCAAAGACTATTTCTCCCTATTGAATCAAACAGTTGTAAAATAATAAATTGATGGTTCTATCCCCCTTAAAAATCTGATGGTCTTGTGATCCTTAATCTTCTAATTTGAGATATTACTTTTTAAAAAATTTATGCTGTTTTAAGCATTTTCTATAAACTCTAGCTTACTTTATAGTACTGCCAGTGTTTATAAAGGTTTGTATTATTGTTTTATAATTCTTTAGTTGTGCATCTCCCCTTCCATCTAGTAAATCTATGCTCTGTTAATCTGAGAGCTCCTTTGGAAAACTGCACCGGATTTTTAGAGACTTCTTTCTCAAGTTATTAAAGACTATGTATGCTCATTTATACTATCTCCCATCCCAAAGAACTATACAGCTTTTGAGATTCAAAGGTCACTCATTTCTTTTTCTTTTTCCTAATATATAGGATATATGTAATTATGATCAATTTTTTTTCTTCGTTACAAACTCAAATGTAACAAATCCCCTTATCTGTTCATGTTTTTCTTCTTAAAAATCATAGATGTGGGGCGCCTGGATGGCTCAGTTGGTTAAGCGACTGCCTTCAGCTCCGGTCATGATCCCAGTGTCCTGGGATGGAGCCCCATGTCAGGCTCCCTGCTCAGCACGCACTCCCTTTCCCTCTGCTTGTGTGTGCACTCTCTCTCTCTCTCTCTCTCTCTCTCTCTCTCGCTGTCAAATAAATAAATAAAATCTTTAAAAAAAATCATAGATGCTAGACATATATGAATTTTTTTTTTAATCATTTAAATGGCACTTTGTTTCCTACAATGTGAGCTGGTCTCATTGCCAGACAGAATACAATAAATATTACCCAATAAAGCATTTCCCATGCAAATAAATGCCAATGCACAGACAGCAAAATAGCACTTCTAAATCAATATATTAACAATATTTACTGACACAATGTACCATGCACTGTTATAAACATTTAACACATTTGATCCTTGAAAAAAACCCTGTGAGGCACCTAACTCACAACAGAGGAAACTAAGACACAAAGATATGCAGTCATTTGCTGCAGGTCATAAATGGCAGATGGTGTAGCTCCAGAGCCTGGCCTTTTAACAATCTACTACTTTACTATATTAACAGTCAAGTAGCTTTTCTATTACAATTTTAAAAAATGAGATAGATAAAATCATTCAGTGAGAGAATAATGGGGATCTTTAAAATGCGCAGATCAGGCTAACAATTCACTGATCCAACTAAACATCACAAGAAAAGACCACCAGATGATGTTTCCTGTTATGATGCAGTATGAAGTATATACCACCATTCTTGAAATATTCTTGCCAAAAGAAAAATCAAACTTAAATATGATTAAGCCTCTAGACTGTGCTCTCCAATATGGTAATCAAAAGAATAACCAAGGGCGCCTGGGTGGCTCAGTCGTTAAGCGTCTGCCTTCGGCTCAGGTCATTATCCCAGGGTCCTGGGATCGAGGCTCACATCAGGCTCCCTGCTCAGCAGGAAGCCTGCTTCTCCCTCTCCCACTCCCGCTGCTTGTGTTCCCTCTCTCGCTGTGTCTCTCTCTATCAAATAAATAAAAAAAAAACTTAAAAAAAAGAATAACCAAGTATGTCACATACGCTTAAATATATGTAGAAAAACAATAAGGAATCTGAACTATTAAGAGGCTCTCCTCTGGAGGACTGACTAGGAATGAAGGGCATTTGTTTTACTTTAATGTATTCAGTATTATTTGAATTTTCTTACAAGAAGAAATAAAGTATTTTGTAAGAGAGATCACTTACATTCATGGTAGATAATTGACAAAGATTTTACTGAACAGGTAGGATCAGAACTGGGGCAAAAATGATGGGTTTTAATTCCATAGGCAGAAAGGATCGGAAAGAACAAGTTGGGGGGAGCAAGGGCATGGATGAGGGAAACCCATTAATCTCACTGACCGTGAAAAAAGATAGGAAATAAGGTTGGAAACGTGTAGGCTAAATTATGGAATCTTCCACTGATGAAAATATTTGGAATTCATGAACACAATGGAGAGCCACTAAAAGTCTAGATTAAGACAAAAAAAAAAAAAGGAGGTAGGCTTTAAGTAGGCTCTACACCCAATGTGGGGTCTGAACTTATGACTCCCAGGATCCAGAGTCACATGTTCTACTGACTGAGCCAGCCAGGTGCCCCTAAAGTGTAGCTTTGATGAAAGTAGTCTTTTATTAAAAATTAACTGAATAAGTATACATTTAATATAAAAGGTGACACAAAATGAGGCACCTACATATCATTTATGTGTCTACCTTACAAATGGGCTTTATAAAGAATTGTCATTCAAGTATTTTTCACAAGAAGTCGTATTTCGTGCAATTTCCATCACAGATCCTTAGCATAAAAATGCTTTTAGTTTCTAGAGGGTAGTATGAACAAGAAAAGCTAAAAAAACATGGTATCAATCCACCCTTATATGAAAATAGTATAGGTTTATGTATCTGGAATGACTAAAATATTTGCTGAATTAAAGATGCTACTCTAATGTGATTAGAATTACAAATTATACTAGAAATAGTAAAATATTAAGTTTATCAGTACTCAGTTTAAAAATTAGGATTTTTAAAAAAAATAATATATAACAAAAATCCAACTCAAACAGTTTTAGGTGAATTTATCAGGTCATAGGACTGAATATTCCATACACTCAGCTAACTTTGGTCTTTGACCAAGAGGTTCAGAGCATTAGTCAAGGACTCCACTTCTCTACCAGTCCCTCAGCCACGTCTTCATCCATGTGTGGGCTTCACGGCTTGGTACTCAGAGAAATGATTGCAACAATATGAGTTGTCACATCCTTAATGTAACTTTCATGATCCTCCAGCTGCTTTTCTAGTAACTCTCACAAAAAAGAAGGAAAAAAATCCTTCCTGGAAGTTCTCAGTAAGTATCTCATTCCACAAGTATCACGACGACCTGAGAAATAAGCCTTACCAGTGAGTCAATCATGGCCTGTAGCTGAGGCAAATCACACGACTCTTAAGTAACTCAAGTCAAGGGCAGTAGGGAGATCATACGGCTCAAGTCATTGAAATTTAATTGAAATACATAAGACTTCATTTAAAAATATAACAAATAATATCTCATGGGTGGAATTCACTTTAATTCCACGTGTATTATCAGGTCATAAAAATCCCCCGTGTATTTCTTCAACAGAAGTTTAATAATGAGCTAAACACTGATAATTTTATAGGTTATAAAAGAACTTCACGATATTAAAAAGCAACTGGAAATATCATAGTCCAAGGAAATCAGTAAATAATGCTAGCTACAGTAGATTCACCACCTGAAAATACTGTAAGATTCTGCCTCATTTTCTGCCAACAAAGCTGTTTTAACTGACCTATTTTATGAGTAGTTAGAATCTACCTGCCAAATTTAAGACAAGAAGCACTTAATATATGGAATGTATTTCTACAGGATGTTGTAATGAAGCTTACTTATTCTTTCTGTAATTTAATTTATTCTTTGTTTTTCACTCAACATATTCTGTCCTATGAAATATGTTTACTTTAATTGAGATAACTAGAATAGTAGGTGAAACCAGTGCTAAGGGCAGGCGGGCATAGATCTGTAGAATAATTTATTCTGCTACTATAAAAAAATTGCATCAAACAGTCAATCATTCTAAGCCTGATCAAAAGATGGCAGGCAGTTGTTGTCATCTCCATAAGAGTAAAGTAGAAAAAATGTCTTCCAATTCCAAGATAAAAGAGATACTCTATACACATAGAGAAAAGATGTTTTTCCCCAAAATAATCGCTCAGAAAAGATGTAGCCCATTTGCTAATAGTATCTCTCATATTATGGGTGCTTTCTCTCTATTAATTTTGGACAGCAAATTACTTTTTGGAGAAGACACGTTATTCTGAAATTATCTCAATCAATGCTAGTGTGCAAGGTCACTTGTTGATTAGTGGGGTTTTTTGTTGTTGTTTGCTTAACTGGAGTAGGAAAGGAAGAAACAATGTAAAATAAGTAAGGATTCCTGAAGGTCTAACCATCTGATTGCAAACTATCACAAAGAACCTTTAAATATTACCTTAAAAAACAACATAGTAAAAACTTTGCCATAGAGATGATAATTTTATACCTACAGAATGAAAGAAAAAAAGTAATGCATTTGGAAATTTATGGCTTGAGACAAAATTTCTCATAGGAAGATAAATACAGAATCAAAAGCACTATATCTTTGGGGCACCTAGGTGGCTCAGTCAGTTAAATGTCCAACTCCTGATTTCAGCTCAGGTCTTGGTCTCAGGATCATGAGTTCAAGCCCCATGCTGGGCTCCATAATGGGTGCGGAGCCTATTTAAAAAAAAAAAAAAAAAAAAAAAAAAGAACTATATCTTCTACAGCTTGGACAAAAGTGAAAATAATGTGCTCTGGGGTTAGAGACTCCAAAACTGGTCACAGTGATTCCGAACATACTGATCTCAAAGATGTAGGCAAACAGTTCTGAATAAAAAACATTATCACACATTATTTTTATACTATGTGATTTGAATATGTAATTAGAAACTTAAATAAGCATTTTATTTTCACCTACATTCCTAAAAATTACACTTATGTGTGCATGCACACACACAAACTGGCCAATTCTTTGAAGGGATAGGGTAGATTCCCACATGGGGTACTAGGTAATTCATAGCAACTTTCTTGCTGAAAAAAGCCTTTGTGATGATCCCTGACAAATGGAAACAAGGTAAGCCTAATACCACTCCACTGCGCATGAAGGCTATTCTAGACATCAGTAGAGAAAGGGGGAACTCAAACAAAAACTGGCTGTTAGTTTAGAATGGCTGAGAGGAATCAAAATCTGTGTACCAGAGTAAGTAGAAAAGAAAGCCCTCCACTGAAAAAGAGCTCCAGGAATCTGCACAGGAGGCCTGTTGAGTCTTCGGCTAAATACTAACCTGCACATGTGTAAGGCAAAACACAAGACAGGGTAAAAAACAGGATCTGGGAAAAGAACAGTTACTGGGGAGCAGTAAGCAAAAACAGTCTGCAGAGCTCACTCAGAGATGAGAAGTATTCACATTCCCACCAACCAAAATGTAAAGTCATCACTGAATACACAGGACACTCAGGAGAGACGTGAATGTTCAGACCCATCTGAAACTATGCAAGTCAGAAGAGAATGGAAAAAAATCTTTTAAATGCTGAAAGAAAAAAATAAAACAATGGGGGGAAAAAACCCTGTTGACTTAGAATTCTATACCGAGATTAAATATCTTTCAAAAATGAAAGCATAATAGGGGTGTCGAGCTGGCTCAGTCGGTAAAGCATGTAAATCTTGATCTTGGTGTTGTGAGTTCAAGTCCCACACTGGACACAGAGTTTACTCAAAAAAAAAAAAAAGAAAGCATAAAATTTTTCAAACAAGCTGAGAGAATCTGTTGTCAGTAGACTGGAACTATATTTTAAAGGAAATTTCAGGCAGAAAGAATATATCATTTGAAAACATGAGTTTACACAAAGAAAGGAAAAGTACTAAAATAGTAAATATGGAAAAATATAAAAAGACATTTTGGAAAAAACATAAAGAACAGACAAAAATATAAAAGTCACTTAAATATTTCTAAAGGATATATGACTACTTAAAGCAAACATATTATCAATGTATTAAGGGGTTTACAGCACAAAAATCAGAAGGGAAAGAATGGCAATATACCATTGTAAGGTTATTACATCATACTCAAAGTAATAAAACACTATTTGAGGGTAGATTGTGGTAAAGTATGACAAGCCCTACTGCAGCAGTTCTCAACAGTGTCCCAGAGATGCTTTCATTGGGCCTGCAAAGTCAAAACGATATTCAGAATAGTTGGTCCTTCTCAATGTATTAACATTAGCTCTCCTGGTGCTAAAGCAAAGTTAAATAAAACTGTTGGCACTCTAGCACAAATCAAGGCAGACTCCAACTGTACTACTAATCACTGTATTCATCATGGCATGTCCTCACAATTAAAAAACAAAAAGGGAATGGGGGAAGTCTGGTCAGTTTCACTTAAGAATATCTATGATTAAACAGTAAATATTACTAATTATATTAAATCTTGACCTATAATAAACATCTCTTTAATATTTTATGTGATAGGTTTGAGCAGCCGAAGCAAGATGGGTCAGAGTCAGAGTGGTGGTCATGGCCCTGGAGGTGGCAAGAAGGATGACAAGGACAAAAAAAAGAAATATGAACCTCCTGTACCAACTAGAGTGGGGAAAAAGAAGAAGAAAACAAAGGGACCAGATGCTGCCAGCAAACTGCCACTGGTGACACCTCACACTCAGTGCCAGTTAAAATTATTGAAGTTAGAGAGAATTAAAGACTATCTTCTCATGGAGGAAGAATTCATTAGAAATCAGGAACAAATGAAGCCTTTAGAAGAAAAGCAAAGGGGGAAAGATCTAAGGTGGATGATCTGAGGGGGACCCCAATGTCAGTAGGAACCTTGGAAGAGATCATTGATGACAATCATGCCATCGTGTCTACATCTGTGGGCTCAGAACACTACGTCAGCATTCTTTCCTTTGTAGACAAGGATCTGCTGGAACCAGGCTGCTCTGTCCTGCTCAACCACAAGGTGCATGCTGTCATAGGGGTGCTCATGGATGACACGGATCCCTTGGTCACAGTGATGAAGATAGAAAAGGCGCCCCAGGAAACCTATGCTGATATTGGGGGGTTGGACAACCAAATCCAGGAAACCAAGGAATCTGTGGAGCTTCCTCTAACTCATCCTGAATATTATGAAGAGATGGGTATAAAGCCCCCAAAAGGGGTCATTCTCTATGGTCCAGGTAAAACACTGGCACAGGTAAAAACTTATTAGCCAAAGCAGTAGCAAACCAAACCTCAGCCACTTTCTTGAGAGTGGTTGGCTCTGAACTTACTCAGAAGTACCTAGGTGACGGACCCAAACTCGTTCGGGAATTGTTTCGAGTTGTGGAAGAACACGCACCATCCATCGTGTTTATTGATGAAATTGATGCCATTGGAACAAAGAGATATGACTCAAATTCTGGTGGTGAGAGAGAAATTCAGCGAACAATGTTGGAACTGCTGAACCAGTTGGATGGATTTGATTCAAGGGGTGACGTGAAAGTTATTATGGCCACAAACCGAATAGAGACTTTGGATCCGGCCCTTATCAGACCAGGTCGCATTGACAGGAAAATTGAGTTCCCCCTACCCGACGAAAAGACTAAAAAGCGCATCTTTCAGATCCACACAAGCAGGATGATGCTGACCAATGATGTGACCCTGGATGACTTGATCATGGCTAAAGATGACCTCTCCAGTGCCGACATCAAGGCAATCTGTACAGAAGCTGGTCTGATGGTCTTGAGAGAACGTAGAATGAAAGTAACAAATGAAGACTTCAAGAAATCTAAAGAAAATGTTCTTTATAAAAAACAAGAAGGCACCCCTGAGGGACTGTATCTCTAGCGGACCACAGGTGCCTTCAAGGAAATGATTGGGGTTGTCCTGACCCCCTTGAAGGGATGGGAGGTTGGGGAAGTTGCCCAGAGGAACCCATGTTCCAGTTGATCTTTCTTATTAGCAAAATCTCCTGTGTACCTTTTTGAGCATGATGTGTAGGATGCCCCCAAGGCTGCCTTCATCTGTTGGTCATGTGCAGTGCTCTGTCCCTAATAAAGTGTGCTCCTTCTCCAAAAAAAAAAAAAAAAAAAAATTTATGTGATAAAAGGAGATGTATACAGAAGGAACTTCTGTTGCACACCAAAGTACAATGGTTGTCTAGAGAAAAAGCACTTGTGCAATTATTTGAGTGGTAAAGGGGCCAAACCTCTTTTATTATGGACACTATTTTTTTAATTACTTTGCATTCTTTTTAATTTTTTAATTTTTTTATTAAAGATTTTATTTATTTGACACAGAGAGAGACAGCCAGAGAGGGAACACAAGCAGGGGGAGCGGGAGAGGGAGAAGCAGGCTTCCCGCAGAGCAAGGAGCCCAATGTGGGGCTCGATCCCAGGACCCTGGGATCATGAACTGAGCCAAAGGCAGACACTTAACAACTGAGCCACCCAGGCGCCCCTATGGACACTACTTTTTAATTAAAAGAAAACTAAGAGCAAACTATACTTATCCAGACTTGAGTATCTGGCAGATTATTTTCTCAAATTTGTACAAAGTAGGCACTCCATCTCCATGTTATTCCTCCAAAAAAATACAACCCCAGTCAAGTCATGAGGAAATCATCAAACAAACCCAAACTGAGGACCTGACATAATAAATATATACATTTGGTCTCTGTTTCCTGGCACACAGATCCTAAAACCCTTGAAATCTCTGAATTAAGTGGGGGTTTTTTTGTATGCTAATGAGATGATGGGTAGCTGAAGTCTCCTGGATATCCTCAGGATAGGGACTAGTTGACAGGGGCACCAACCATGTAATGAGAGGGTTGGACCTTTCAGCCCCACCCCCTACCTCTAGAGAGGGGAGAGGTGCTGGAGGTTGAGTTAATCACTAATGACCAGTGAGTCAATCAATTATGCCTACCTAATGAAGCCTCCATAAAAAGCCCTAACAATTTATAGAGTGTTCCTGGGTTGGTGAACACATGGGGGTGTGCAAGGGTGATGCGCATGGAGAAGTCACTGACACTCTACACCCCTTCCATATACCTCGCTCTATGTATCTCTTTTATCTGATCGTTCATGAGTTTTAAACTTTTATAAAACTGGCAATCTAAATCTAGTAAGTAAACCATTTTCTGGAGTCCTATGACTCATTCCAGCAAATTATCAAACCCAAGGAGGGAATCATGGGAGTCTCCAATTTATAGTTGGATGGTCAGAAGTACTAGAAGCCCAGACCTGGAATTGGCTTCTGGGGGGTTGGGAGGTGGGGCGGGCACACAGGACTGAGCTCTTATGCTGTGGAATCTGACACTGACTCCAGGTAAACAGTGTCAGAACTGAATTCAATTGTAGGACACCCTGCTGGTGTCAAAGAATTGGTCAGCATGGGGGGAAAAACCCTACACAGCTGGTG
The DNA here is from genome assembly GCF_003265705.2 of Callorhinus ursinus. NCBI lineage: Eukaryota > Metazoa > Chordata > Mammalia > Carnivora > Otariidae > Callorhinus > Callorhinus ursinus. The sequence continues at coordinate 24,320,675 of NW_027397082.1, forward strand.
TCAGAAATACTGAGGGTAGTTGATAAAATAGTTTTTCTTTTAAGGAACATGCTGGAAAACACCTGACCAGTACCACTCAAAAGTGTCAAGGTCATAAAAACAAGGAAAAATTGAGAAATTGTCAAAGGCCATAGAGACAAAGAAACACGGTAACAAAATACAATGTGGTATTCTGGACTGGATTCTGGAACAGTAAAAGGACCTAAGTAGAAAAACTGGTGAAATCCAAATGAAGTCTGGAGTTTAGTTAACAGCGATGTACCAGTGTCAATTGTCAATTTCTTAGTTTTGACAAAAGTCCAGAATAATGCAAGTAATATTAGCATTAATGAAAAATGAATGAATGATTACACAGGAACTCACTGTATTTTCTTCTCAACCTTTCTATAAATCTAAAGTTATTCCAACATAAAGTTTATTAAAACAAAAAAGGATGAAGTGAGCTAGTGATTTCAAGGAAAGCAACGGAAAGTAATTACTGTCAATGATAAAAGTCAACCTTTCAAGTGAAATTGAAATTCTGCAAAACTTATAAATGCCACATGTTTGACAGTTTCCAATAAATTTTTCAGATGAAGTCAGTGATGATATTACTGTAATTTTTAAATAGTCTATAATAAAATATTACATTTAAACGATCTGCAATATGGCAAACCAGTATTTTCCAAATGATCAATTTATAATATTATGAAACCACATAGGGATAAAAACATCCATTCAAAGTGCAAGAGAGACCAGTGGATTTTAATATAACAAAGTTACATATTTTCAGATTCCACAATAGAACTTAACCTTTAAGAAACTACCACTTGCTGAGTTTGAGTGTACCAAAGAAAAATATCCACAAATATCTGAAAAGGCTATTAAAATGCTCTTCCCTTTACAGTTGTTAAAAAGAAAACCACAGGCCCCAAATGGAGTCACTTAGACCACACAGAGGCTTGATACCTAACCTAACTGCAGTTTCAACCTGCCCCAGAAATGTAGTCTTATTAAAATCAGTCAGGAATTTTCTGGTCAGTACCAATGAGGTAATCTGTCACTGGGCCCTCTCCATCCTCTCTCCCCGTCCCCCCCAAAAGAAGATGAAGTAATCTGCATCATAAGACCCCTTAAAGGGTCTTCCCTAAAAAAGGGCAACTTTGCCTGAAACCATCCTTTCTTTTCTTTTGCTAATAACTTCTTGACCTACCCTCCTTCCTACAAAAACCTTCCATTTTGTACAGCTCCTCAGGGCTCCCCTCTACTTGCTGAATGGGATGCTTTACAATTCATAAATCACTTAATAAAGCCAATTAGATCTTCACATTTACTTGGCTGCATTTTGTTTTTAAACACTGTGTACATATCAGTTTGAGGCCAGATTCTCTTCACAGATGTAAACCAAAACAACATACAGCAAGAAACTGAAAGCAAGAGTAGATATTTAATCTAGCCTTCTTTTATTAAGTCAGGCTTCAAAGAGATAAGAAAAAGTAAAACAATGGCACTCTTCCTACCAGTTTTTTTTTTTTTTAAGATTTTATTTATCCATTTGACAGAGAGAGAGACAGCGAGAGCAGGAACACAAGCAGGGGCAGAGGAAGAGGGAGAAACAGGCTCCCTGCCGAACAGAGAGCCCGACGTGGGGCTCAATTCCAGGACCCCGGGATCACTACCAGAGCCAAAGGCAGCCGCCCAACTGACTGAGCCACCCCGGTGCCCCCCACCAGTTTTTTAAAAATACTTTTTAAAATACAGTTAACATAAATGTTACTTATGTTAACGTGTTATGTTAACATGTAATGACTTTACTACCATTATTTTAAAATGAATTAATAAATACCTCAACATTTCAGTTTTAACTTGGGGTATAGCAATAAACGATAATCAACTTAAGCAAAAAGTCTTTGAGGTTGTTAATAACTACAAATCCAAAGGAGTTGTAAAACTAAAACACTTGAGAACTGTTGGTCAAGTCAACCACTGAAAAACTAAAACAAGGATATATCTAATAAGCTAATAATGGAAATATAATGGAGTACTAAAATTACTCAGTTAATCCAAAAGAAGGCAGCAAAAGAGAAAAAAAAAGAAACAAAGACCAGATGGGACAATTGGAAAAGAAATAGCAAGATGGTAAATTTAAAACAAGTCACATCAATAATGACATTAAATGACACTCATTTATAAAAAGCTCAGCATTTCAGATGGTATAAAAAAGATTCAAATATGTTGTATAAGAAACCCACTTTAAATATAAAGATGAATAAAAAGGAAAAGAACAGAAAAACAAACATCATGAAAGCACTAATTGAAAGCAAGCTGCAATGGCTAAATTAAAGTCAGACAAAAACTTCATAGGCTGATTCATCAAGAAGACAAAAACAAGCTTCAAAACACATGTAGGAAAGGGAGAAACAACAAAGTAGACTGTGGTGGAGATTTTATTATTCCTCTTTCAGTAATTCACAGAACAGAAAATCAGAAAAATCATACAGGACTCTCGCAACATTATTTTCTAACAAGACGTAACTGACATTTACTTAACACTCCCCCAACATCTGCAGAACGCACAATCTTTTCAAGTGCACAAGGAATATTCACTAAGACAAGCTATGTCTGACGCATAGAACAAGTCTCAAACCGAAAAAGGCTGAAGTTGTATAATGTATATTATATGACCATAAAGGAATTAAATTAGAAGTCATTTACAGAAACTTATCTGGCAAATTCTGAAATATTTGAAAATTAAAATGATACACTTCCAAATAAACATTAGTAAAGGAAATAACAACAAGAACAAAAAAACATTTGAAATGGAGCAAAAAAATGAAAATACTGAAACTTGTGGAATATAGCTAAAGCATGGTTAGTGGGAAATTTATAAGCTTAATATACTTGTATTAAAAGGATGAAAGGCCTAAAATCAGTGATCCACCTTAAAAAAAACTAGAAAAAAAGCAAAAACAAATCCAAAGTTAAGAGGAAAAAGTAAAAAATGAAGAGCAAAAATAAATGAAATAGGAAACAGAGAGGAGGTAAAAATCAGTGAAATTAAAGGCATGTATTTTAAGAAATCAGTACAATTGATAAACTTCTGGTAAAACTGGTCAAGAAAAAAGAGAAGACACAAATTACTAAAATCAGAAATGTAAGAGATGATCTCTATCCATATCACATATCCAGTAGACTTTAAAAGAATAAGAGAATATTAAGAACAATTTATTCCAATAAAATCCAACAACATAGATGAAATGTAAAAACTTCTTGAAAGCATGCTACCAAAATGGACTCAAAAAGAAACAGAAAACTTCATGACCCTATGGCAATTAAAATAATGAATTTATATTTAAAAATTTATTCAAAAATAACAACAAACCTCCATATTTGGTTTTTGTCAGTAGTTCTCTACTGGGGTCAACTTTGGCCCCCAGGCAACATTTCTGGTTGCCACAACTCTGGGTGGGGGTGGAGTGTGGCTACTGGCATCTAGTGGGTAGGGATGCTGGTAAATATGCTACATTGCAGAGGAAAGTCTCCCACAACAATAATTACAAGGCCTAAAATGTCAATAGCACTGAGGTTGACAAACTTTGCCTTTGATAATTTCACTAACAAGTTCTCCCAAACATTTAAGGAAGAAATAATACTAATTCTACACAAATTCTTTCAGAATAGAGGGGGAAGAAATCATTCTCAATGCATTCAATGATGCCAGCATTATCCCAATACCAAAATCAGACCAAGATATTAAAAGAAAATTACAGACTAGTATCTTAAATGAAAATTCTTAACAAAACATTAGCAAATTGACTTCTGGTTTCTGGTCTAGCATGGAAGAAACTTAGAAGTTGCCACTCCATCCTAACAAGTAAAAAAGTCAAACAAACTAAAAAAATTAGTAACTTTTCTTGGGCCTATCAGAGAAGTAAAGTCACAGGGTGAACTGTGCCCCCCAAAATGGAGACAGGTAGGTGGATATAAAGAAACAGAGCAGAAAGCCACGAGCACAAACTGCTGTGGGAACAAATCCCAGGGCAGGAAAACAGGAACTATAATTCTATCATTTGAAAAATGGCTGGAGGCACAGCGTGCACAGGTCTGAGAGCTAAAACTACAAGAGAACCCAATCCCACATACTTCTGTTTAGTTTTACCTCCAGTAACTCTACCAGGTCTAGAGTGAAGATTAGAGAAAAATCCCCTCATGCTTCTAGCGGTAGAAGGGGAAAGGAACTATTTTTTCTTAAATTTAAATTCAATTAACATATAGTATATTATTAGTTTAAGAGGCAGAGTTCAATGATTCATCAGTTTTATATAACACCCAGTGCTTATCACATCATGTGTCCTCCTTAATGTCCATCACCCAGTTACCCCATTCCCCCCCATGCAGGAACCCTCAGTTTGTTTATATAATTAAGAGTCTCTTATGGTTTGTCTCCCTCTCTGATTTTGTCTTATTTTTCCCTCTCTTCCCCTATGATCCTCTGTTTTGTTTCTTAAATTCCACATATGAGTAAAATCATAATTGTCTTTCTCTAACTTATTTCACTTAGCATAATACCTTCTAGTTCCATCCACATCCTTGCAAATGGCAAGATTTCATTTTTTTGATGACTGAGTAGTATCCCATTGTATATATAGACCACTTCTTTATCCATTCACTGTTGATGGACATCTGGGCTCCTTCCATAGTTTGATAATTGTGGACATTGCTGCTATAAACACTGGGGTACAGATGCCCCCTTCGGATCACTGCTTTTGTATCTTTGGAGTAAATCCCTAGTAGTGCAATTGCTGGGTCATAGGGTAGCTCTATTTGCAACTTTTAGAGGAACCTCCATACTGTTTTCCAGAGTAGCTGCACCAGCTTGCATTCCCACCAACAGTGTAGGAGGGTTCTCCTTTCTCCACATCCCTGCCAACACCTGTCATTTCCTGACTTGTTAATTTCAGCCATTCTGACTGGTGTGAGGTGGTATCTCAACGTGGTTTTGATTTGTATTTCCCTGATGCCGAGTGATGTTGAGCACTTTTTCATATGTCTGTTGGCCATATGGATGTCTTCTTTGGAGAAATGTCTGTTCATGTCTTCTGCCCATTTCTTGATTGGATTATTTGTTCTTTGGGTGTTGAGTTTGATAAGTTCTTTACAGATTTTGGATACTAGCCAAGCTGAGGGTTGCTGGAGGGGAGGGGGGTGGGGGGATGGGGTGGCTGGATGATGGACAGTGGGAAGGGTATGTGTTATGTGGTGAGTGCTGTGTATTGTGTAAGACTGATGAATCACAGACCTGTACCCCTGAAACAATACATTATATGTTAATAATAATAAAAAAAAGGGCACCTGGGTGGCTCAGTTGGTTAAGCGACTGCCTTTGGCTCAGGTCACGATCCTGGAGTCCTGGGATCAAGTCCCGCATCGGGCTCCCTGCTCAGCGGGGAGTCTGCTTCTCCCTCTGACCCTCTTCCCTCTCGTGCTCTCTCTCTCTCAAATAAATAAAATCTTTAAAAAAAAAAACTTATCCCAAAGAAATTATCAGATATATAATGGGATACACATGCACACTTTTTTATAATAGCAAAAAAAAAAAAAAAACTGTACCTAATATCATATCTGATGGTAGCTCAAGGTTTTGTTGCTAAGATCAAGAACAACACAAGGATGTCCCCTCCCACCACTGTTTGTCAACATTATACAGGAAGTCCTAGCCCATGCAATGAGACAAGAAAAGGAAACAAAAGGTATACTGACAGAGAAGGAAGAAATAAAAACTGTTTTTGTTTGCAGATGACATGATTATCACTGCAGAAAATCTGAAAGAATAGACAAACTCCTGGAACTAATAAGAGTATTATAGCAAGGTTGCAGGATACAAGGAAAGTCAACTGCTTTCCTATATACCAGCAATAAATAAATGGAACTTGAAATTTAAAACACATTTACATTTTAGCATCCAAAAGAATGAAATACTTAGGTATAAATCTAACAAAATATGTACAAGATCTACATGAGGAAAACTACAAAACTCTGATGAAAGATATCAAAAAGAACTAAATAAATGGGGAGATATGCCATGTTTATAGCCAGGAAGAGTCAGTATTGTCAAAATGTCAGTTCTTCCCAAATTTATAGATTCAACATAATCCCAATCAAAATCCTGGCAAGTTATTTTGTGGATATTAACAAAGTGATTCTACAGCTTATATGTAGGGGCGCCTGGGTGGCTCAGTAGTTAAGCGTCTGCCTTTGGCTCAGGTCATGATCCCAGGGTCCTGGGATCAAGCCCCGCATCAGGCTCCTTGCTCCGTGGGAAGCCTGCTTCTCCCTCTCCCACTCCCCCTGCTTGTGTTCCTGCTCTCACTGTGTCTCTCTCTGTCAAATAATAAATAAAATCTTTTAAAAGAATAAAAATAAAAGATTTAAAGTTCATATGTAGTGGCAAAATATCTAGAATAGCAAACTTAATATTGAAGGAGAAAAATGAAGTTGGAAGACTGCTACTACCTGTCTTCAAGACTTACTATAAAACTACAAAAATTAATACAACGTGGTGCTGATAAAAGACAAATGTATCAATGGGACAGAACACAGTTTAAAAATAGACACATATAAATATAGTAAACTGATCTTTGACAAAGGAGCAAAGACAAAAAAATCAAACAAGGATAGTCTTGTCAACAAACAGTGAGTAACTGGACATCCACATGCAAAAAAATAAATCTAGGCATAGACTTTACACCATTCACAAAAATTAACTCAATAGGCATAAATGTAAAAACAAACCAAAACAAACCAAAACAAAAAACCCCAACTATAAAACTCCTAGAAGATAGGAGAAAACCTAAATGACCTTGGTCATGGTAATCATTTTATTTTGCTGTAACACCAAAAGTACAAGCCATCAAAGAAATCACTGAGAAGCAGAACTTTATTTAAATGAAAAACTTCTGCTCTGTGAAAGATGCCGTAAGAAAATGAGAAAACAAGCCACAAACTGGCAAGAAATACTTGCAAAAGATACATCTGATAAAGAACTATTAGACAAAATATACAAAAACTTCTTAAAAGTCTACTGAGTTCTGTTCTTATTGTTATATATGTATTAAAAATTTACTTATATTTAGAGAGAGAGAGCATGAACGAGCAAGTGGGGGGGGGGAGGTGCAGAGGTACAGGGAGAGAATCTCCAGCAGTCTCCCTCCCTGCTTAGCACAGAGCCCAACATGGGACTCAATCTCACGACTATTAGATCATGACCTGAGCCAAAATCAAGAATTGGACACTTAATTGACTGAACCACCCAGGTGCCCTGTTCTTACTGTTTTAAAATGAACCACCCAGGTAAAAAATGGCAAAAGATCTGAAGAGAGACCTCACTAAAGAAGATATATAGACAACAAGTAAACATAAGATGCTCCACCTCATATGTTAATAGGGAACTACAAGTTAAAACAACAGTAAGATAATACTGTGTACCCATTAGAATGCTCAAAATCCAAAACACTGAGTAACAAATGATGATGAGGATGTGGAGCAATAGGAACTCTCATTCACTGCTGATAAGAATGCAAAATGGTATACCCTGTTTGGAAGACAGTTTGGCTGCTTATTACAAAACTAAACATACCCGGGCGCCTGGGTGGCTCAGTCATTAAGCGGCTGCCTTCAGCTCAGGTCACAATCCCAGAGTCCTGGGATTGAGTCCCACATCAGACTCCCTGCTCAGCGGGAAGCCTGCTCTCCCTCTCCCACTCCCCCTGCTTGTGTTCCTGCTCTCGCTGTCTCTCTCTGTCAAATAAATAAATAAAATCTTTAAAAAAAAAAAACAAAAACTAAACATACCCTTACCAAATGATCCAGCAATCAGAATCCTTGGCATTTATCCAAATGAAATGGAAATTTATATCCATAAAAAAAAAAAACCAAACCTGCCTGTGGATGTCTATAGCAGCTTTATTCATTAATGAATAAAATGAAATTATTCCATATGATACTATAATGTCATTATACATTTGTGAAAACTCTTAGAATGTACACCACCAAGAATACACCCTAATGTAAACTATGGATTTTGGGTAATTATGATGTGTCAGTGTAGATTCACTGATTGTAACAAATGTACCACATGGTGGTACAGGATGTCAACAGTGGGGACTTTGTGTGTGGGGCGGGGGACAGGAGGTATATAGAAACTCTCTGTACCTTCTGCTCAATTCTGCTATGAATCCAACACTATTCTAAAAAAGTTTATCAATTAAAAAAATATATATATGCAAACCAAATCCAGCAATATACAAAATGGATAATAACTTTGACTAACTGGGAGTTTGTCCCAGGAACGAAAAGTTGATTTAACAATCAAAAAATGTTTTCCAAATTAATAAGAAAAACAGATTGCCTCTGAGCTTTGCCTCATTTTAATGGATGAGAAAACTAGATAACTAGCACCATCAGGTACCCGAAAGACATAAATTAAAATCTCTCAAGGATGGTATCACCTTAGCCTTCAAACTGTTTTCTCCATATGATGTTCCAAATATTATATCCAGTAGCGAAGCAAAGGTAACTAGGCATGCACAGAGATAAAATAGCATCTAACAAAAACTAGCAGAGGGGCACCTGGGTGGCCCATTCGGTTAGGTGTCCCACTCTTGATTTTGGCTCAGGCCACAATCTTGGGGTCATGAGATCAAGCCTCATGTGGGACTGCACACTTGGCAGGGAGTCTGCTTGAGATTCTCTCTCCCTTTCCCTCTGCCCCTCCCCCTATTCATGCCTGCACTGTCTCTCTCTTTCTCAAATAAATAAATCTTAAAAAAAAAATTAGCAGAAATGATTTTCAATATAAATGGACCTATAGAATTTGCAGACAGTGGAGTTATCAGACATGGGCTATGAAACAACTATACTTACTATGTTAAAGTAGATAAAGGCCAAGCTTGAAATTTCAGCAGGGAACTGTAAACTGTAAAAAGTGATATAGCAGATTTGAAAAAGAACCAGCTAGAAACACAGAGATTTGAAAAACACAAATCTGACATTAGGAACTCAATGTATGGGGCTGTATTTTTAACACATTCTCTAGGTAATCCACTGTATTTAGGAACCAGAATCATAGACTATTATAATAAATCTTAATGTCCTTGTTTGCCAACCCACTTTTTTCTAATTTAGCTTCTATAATGCCTCCAGAATTACTTTTCTAATATATGAATTTGATGTCTCAGTACCTTATTTAAAAGTATTTTGGGGGACCCCTGGGTGCCTCAGTCAGTTAAGCGTCTGCCTTCGGCTTAGGTCATGATCCCAGGGTCCTGGAATTGAGCCCCACATCGGGCTCCTTGCTCAGTGGGGAGCCGGCTTCTCTCTCTGCCTGCTCCCCCTGCTTGTGCTCTCTCTGACAAATAAATAAAATCATTAAAATAAATAAATAAATAAAATGTTTTTTAAAAAAGGTATTTTGGATAAAATCCAACTCTCTAATCTTGTGGCTAATGACCTTTCACCATCTATCCTATATCCCTGATATACTGGCCTACTAACTAAAAAAGTCTTGTGCATTCCTGCTTGCTCATTCAATTTCCTCTTTCTGGGATGGCTTTCCCCATCCTACCTTATAAACTCCTACCAGTTAGTATACTTCAGAACACAACTTATTATGTCATCCCTGAAAAGAATTAACTATTCTTTCATATGTACTCTTCATACTTAGTTCACAACTCTACTATAGCACTCAAAATCATTAAAATTATATATGAAGCTATGTCTCCCCCCACAGTTACACCGGAATAATTCAAAGGCTAGGACTCATATTTATTTATATCCCAAGAACCTGAACCAACATACACAGTCAATGTATGTTGAATAAATTATGAATTTACTGAAATAAAAGCCAGACAATCCTAGAGAAGAATCTAGAATCAGTTCAAGAATTTTGTCCTTCAATATCTGCTAGAGAAAAGGCTTAGAGTTTGCTAACATGAGGTCACATTGTTAACTGGTAGCAGAATGGTATTCTGCCACACTCTGATGTCTTGGGCTCTGTAGCTAAAGTTTATCTACCAGAAAGAAGGTGACTAGGAGAGAAATGTGAGAAAAGATCAGACTATAGGTTCAAAGGCAGGGTGGCCAGTGTCTTGGAATAGCTTCTTAAAGAAGTAAAATACTAGAACTGGGGAGAGTAAAGAATAAAATAGGAGCTTCTCTTCCAAAGACAACATGAAAACCAAAATAGCCTGACACATAAACTGACTTGACTTTGAGTTTCAGTAGACAGTGAGAACAACCCCCTAAAGGAGCTAATGTTAAAGCTGCATCAACCAGGGCGCCTGGGTGGCTCAGTCATTAAGCGTCTGCCTTTGGCTCAGGTCATGATCCCAGGGTCCTGGGATCGAGCCCCGCATCGGGCTCCCTGCTCAGTGGGGAGTCTGCTTCTCTCTCTCCCACTCCCCCTGCTTGTGTTCCCTCTCTCGCTCTAAATAAAAATCTTTTAAAAAAATAAAAAAAGCTGCATCAATATTTCTATATGCTATGAATAGTTTATAGACAGCCAGAATAATGTTTTAGAAATGGAAGTAACTTCCCATGTGGACCTCTCTACCACCTCAAGACCATGCCTGCCCAAGATAAAGAGGCTCTCTTACACAACTTGATCCAAGAGCCAGGAAACCATAACACTTGGAGTAAAGAGGATAAAGCCAATTATGATGCCTTTACTGATTCTAAATTTTATTCCAGAATCTGTGAAGTAGGAGAAATAAAATCCATCACATAACTCAACCTTAACTGAAACCTTGGGGCAAAACATTTAATCGCCCTTTGGCAAACAGGAATGCCTTAGTAAACTTCATTTTGGTAAAGTTATTAGCACAATTTTGTTTGTTTCGTCTAATTTGATGCCTAACATAATATACAAGTCTGACATAAAGACAGAATGAATACAACTTTTAATATAACTTTGATACAAACTGTATTTACAGAATCAAATAACAGGTAGTATTTTCAGACTGTAACCCTTTTCCAAGTCTCTGTCTCTGATGATAGCAAAAAACTTTCCTCCAAATCCCACCCAGTTCAATTTGTGAGAACTTACTGCTTTTATTCTTTTAATTTTCTTTAACCAAAGCAAGTTTCTTTCTTAAGGTTTATACTTTTCTCCTCTCCAAGAAGCACAGGCTGAGCTATTATGAATTCCTCTCTCAACCTTCAGACCATACAAATTAACTTTTATGAAATCAATTTATTCACACATAGGAAAGACAATATTTTATCATTAACTATAAAATAAAGAACACACATGCAGCCAGAAAGGTAGTTATTGACTAGCTTCTCAAGGCGACATTACACTAGGTAACAAAGGTGAAAATAAAACAGGCAAGGGTGTAACAATTTTAAGGACTTTTCAAAAATAAATTCTGAACACAGTCCAGCCCCTCCACAATTTAACCACAAATAAGGAAGTAGGTACTTTTTGCACTACTCAAATTTTACACCAAAGGTATCTATATTTAAGCATAATTAAAGCCAACAAATTGTTTTCAAATATTCTAATGCTGCACACACCAATCAAGTTCTTAACCAGAATATTAAGCTCTAACACGTTTACAATGTTATATATTTAAGTACTGCTCACAAAGCACACATATTCTAGTCCTTTTCATAATGTTATTGTTCCTGCAGTAAAACATTTCAAAGGCAATGGCTTAACTGAGGAGAGTGACCTATTCTTTTAGATTTTTAAGACATTTTAAAGTGCTCAGATTAAGAAATCAGTGTCTTAAAAGTTTTTTCCCTTACCTATCAAAAGTTATGTGAAAGTGTTTCAACCTCTCAACTGAACTTCACTCAGAAAAAGACATGAGTGATGAAAAACTGGAAACATCATCTAAGTATTACAATCTCATTTTCTTATTTAAAGATGCCAATATAAAAACAGTATCTAGCAAAAAAAGATCTGTCAGTTTGATATAAATAGGGTATAGTCAATGTAGTATGCAATCATGTTACAATTATACATAACATGGCTCCTTTGTAATCATTCTTACTTGCAGTTTGGAGATCAGACGACAATGTAGCTACATTCCAACTTTGGCCAATTAATTTAGAAAAACCAAAAACTTAGGTCAATTGAATTACAATATAACTGAAATACTATTTATTATTAATAGATGCAATTTTTAACATGGCTCACCAACTGGTTCAAAAGGCCACAAGCAGGAATTTCACACCTGCAAGAGAACACATGTGATAATCCTCATAAAATAATATTATGAATATTCATGTGATCTGGGAACTGATTCAAGTTAAATGCCAAACGTGAGTCAGCTGGACTTTGCTATTATCCTAAAATGGTTTTTATGTTGCTTTATGTTAACATGAAAAGCACTAAAACTGATCAGACCTTTAATAAAATTTACTATAATTTAAAAAAAATATTTAACCTACAAATATCTTTCACTTATGAACTTCATGTATCTCTGAAGTTACAGGTGCAAAACAAGGAAAGATAAATAAGGCAAAAAAATTTATATATATATAGTAACATTCTGTTCTTGGAGTAAAATATATATATATATATAACACCATATACGTAAAAATATACACACATAATTATATGTGCTTCCACACAAAAAATGAATTTTAAAAGGCCTAAAAATGTGAAGGGAAAGTGATATAAGACATATCTTCCTATAATGTCTTACATTTTTATAGAGAATGTAATCATGTGTTAATTGTATAATTAATAATTAAGAAAAAAGTTTGTAAATAAAACCTTAATTTTCTATATAGTTACTTTATAATCTTATAGAGGTCTTTCTACTAAAAAGAAAATTCTGACCCAATAATATAGTCATACTTAAGAATATATCAACTCCTTTCTGAATATCTGCTTTAAAAAATTATTATCCTATGAAATACTCCTCATCCTCTAATCTCTCAATAAATCTTACTATTTTGCCCCTCAAAAAGCAAGTAAGGAATCCTTAGAAAGCCCAGCAGAATGTACTTTCCTTCTGTATTTTTAGCACTGCCTCACTTTTTCAGGCACTTTTACACTGGAATTACTAGCTCCCTTCATTTTCTACAGCTTGAATAGCATAAGGCCCTTCCCTAAAACATGAAAGATGTATCCTGGGGCGCCTGGGTGGCTCAGTCGTTTAAGCATCTGCCTTCAACTCTGGTCAAGTGCCGCATCAGGCTCCCAGCCCAGTATGGAGGCTGCTTCTCCCTCTCCCTCTGCTTCTCCCCACACCTCCCCCTACCATACTCGTGCACTCCCTCTCAAATAAAATCTTTAAAAAAAAGAAAGAATGAATGAAAGATGTGCCCTAACATTCTTCATGTCTTTACTGATCCTTCATTTTTGATTTCTGACTCTCAACATATAATATTCATTCAAAAGGAGTACATGGTAAAGGATCTCAAACAACTTTTATTTTCATAATGTTTTAAAGAGTTTAAAATTCAGGGCTGTGAAAAACATGTTTTCAAGTGGAAACAGTGACACAAAGTTATAAATTTATTGTTACTAAGAAAAGAAAATCATGCCCACCTTGAAAATGACAACTGCAGGGAAGAGCAGAGCAAAGTCAGACAAACGGGGAGGAGAGCACAAACATACAAACAGGGAAAGAGAAAGCAGAAAGGGAGAGGCAGAAACAGGCTCCATTCATGGGGAGATACATATTTTGAGGGGGGGGGAAGGATCAGAAGAACAAAGACTTCACTATCTATCGTACCTCCCAGAAAACAAACAATCATGGAAAAAGCACCCAAATAACACACTAACCTACACATCACTGGAAAGTTCAAAAATTAAAAGTAGCAGGTAGGAGATATCATCATTTCTAAAAGGCCAAAGGACTACAGAGGAGAGCAACTGCATCAACTCCACTCCCTCGTCCCACATGAAAATACGAGTTGTTCTTTTCCTGATCCCTCATCAAATTTTCACACAATATATATGAAAGAGAGAATGTGACATCTTAGCTTTCCAAAATGAAAATCGCTAAAAGTATACAGCATATAAGTAAACCGATAATTATCCAACCAGTAATTTACTTAGAGACCTGTTGCAGAATGTTAGTTTACATAAAGATATAAAAGTATGCACATGCATATTTAACGTAAACTATCATAAAGTCAAGAATACAAACCTTCAATAGCAAGACCACTGTTTTGCCTCTAGAGGGCGAACTTGGTCTTCTGGAAAACTCTAGACAAGAGAAGTTACTTTCAGACTTTACAAAAAAAAGTTAAAATTTAAGATGTTGCGATAGCAAAAATTCCCAAACTTTCCTGGGTAGCAGTACCCTTAGCATACCATTAATTTTTTCAAGTCTTCCCCTAAACCAATAGAAATACCTAAGTATTCTGTTTAGTAAGTAGTTATGCCCAACAATTTAATAAGGATTTATGTCCTAACACTTAGTAGTCATTTGAAAAAATACACATAAATTGAAGGGAAAAAGGTTTTCATTCTTAAATAACCACAATTACTAATTAGGCATGTATGCTTCTTGTGCACTGTATAATTTCACAAATCTTGAAATCAGATTGGACCTGATCACACTCATTTCCTGTTGAACACTGATTTTTGCAGTTACCTGATTTTCATCACAGCAACCTCAGAAAACCAGATTTACAAAGATATGATGCCACAGAAAAAAAATATAGTGCCATTTAATGTCAAAATTGTGTATAATTTCAAGCTAACAGTCTGCACTGTAACCACCAGACGTGGAGTATCACTGAGTCAGCCACTGTTCCCCAGTGCCTTAGCTGTAGCACATGGAGTACCCAGGTTCACAGGCTGGAAAACACAACACTACAGTTTCAAGTCCCAGTAGCTATATAAACTAGTCAATATTTTAATTGTAAATAAAACTAACTACAACAAATGTTTTTAGAGATTTAAAAGTTTTCTTCTATTACCAGGGAAACCAGTTTTTCTTTGAGCAATAAAAGGAATAATACTAAATCCTTAATGGAAGGTATTTTTTCCAATTTGAATAATTATTGTCTTGATGTGATTATTTTTATACACAATGGTTGTGTTGAATCTGAAAAACTACAAGTGGGAAGGAGAGAGATAGGAAATGTATTACATACATATCTCCTTCTGAGCAACAACTTCTCAGAACTTAGAAATGCCTGCAAACTGATCCAGTCTCACTTATCTCCTAGTACTGATGGAGCCCAAGTTCAGGAGTCAAGCAAGATCTGAAATTCTTAAGAGCTTCAGAACATGTACATTAATACAGATATTGGAAGAACTGACTCCAAAATTACTAGAAACAGATTATACATCCACCTATCTCACAAAGTCCTTGGTTCAGTCAGAACACCAGAAAAGTGACCAAAGAAGGTGTTCAACCTCAAAATTTACTCAGCTTTTGCTTTCTACTGATTCACCGATTGACAACTCCCTGCATCCATAAAATCTGTGCCACTGGCAAACGCTACCATATTCAATTAGAAGTCAAAGTACGTGGTAAGACTGCTTAGCTAAGGAGAAAAACAAAAAACCAAAAAGCTCTCCAAGGAATAACCAGGGGAAAAAAAAAATCAATGTTCTATCACTTTTGAGAATTTTCACAACCATAAAAGATAAGTGAAAATAGTGCTTTTTTTTAAAAAAAATTAAGGTTACTATAAATATCTAATAATCCCTAAATTTTATATGTAGAAAAAGTATGAATGAAAGTGGAATATGATTATCAAGAAAAAATATTTGAAAAGCTAAGACAAACCACGTGGCTATATTAGTACTTACCTGTTGAATGATTTTGGAAGTTTTTTGAAGATTCTCTCTAGGAGGGACTTTACCAAATAATTTCCAGCCAGGAGCACTATGAACAACTGATTTGAGTTCCTTTGTCCTTTTTGGAAAAAGGTTTCTGAAACACAGAAAAGTTACATGAATTGTGTTTTTGGTAACCAGAGCACTATTTAATAATTTTTAAAGTATCTTTATACCCAAGACAAACACAAAATATGTTTAAATTAAATTCTTTCTATTATTTAAAGATTTTTTTATTTTTAAGTAATCTCTACACCCAACACAGGACTTTAACTCACAACCCTGAGATCAAGGGTTGTGCTCCACCAACTGAGCAAGCCAGGTGCCTCTAAATGAAATTATTTCCGCTACTTATACAACTGACTATTAGACTAACAGGACTTATTTAAGAATATCTGACTTATAGAGAAATTCTAGAAGAATTATCAACAGAGATACTAAACAAATTGGGAGAAAAATGACAGCTGTAAATAAAATGTAAATATCTGCTTTGGATCAGTTACAAAGTATACTAGAACTGACTATACCTGTACTTGGTAATAAAAGCCAAGAATCTGAGAACAAAAAAGTTAAAAAGAATCTGTATAAAATAGGTAAAGTAATAAAAATTTTTGGGAAAATACTCTTTAATTATTTTCAGTAATAATTTGTTATTATTTGCAATAACAGGGCATCTACTGATCCTCCACTGCTAGAATATATGTTTATGTAAATTGTTTTCCTAGGACAGATATGTACAAGAAAGCTTAGTGCCAAAGACTCAATAAATAGCCTTGGAAGAAAGTATCTCCTGGGCGCCTGGGTGGCTCAGTCAGTTGAGCGTCTGACTCTTGGTTTCAGCTCAGGTCCTGATCTCAGGGGTCATGGGACTGAGTCCCACATCAGACTCGGCGCTCAATGTGAAGTCTACTTGGGATTCTCTCTCCCTCTCCCTCTGCCCCTCCCGCTTATGCTTTCTCTCTAAAATAAATAAATAAATCTTTAAAAGATTAAAAAAGGAAAGAAATTATCTCTCACTGAAATCTAAAGGAAACCTGTACAAGGATCAAGGATTTTTTTTTAGAAGACTTTTTATTTATTTATTTGAGACAGAAAGCACACAAGAGCACAAGAAGGGGGAGGGTCAAAGGGAGAGGGAGAAGCAGATTCCCTGCTGAGCAGGGAGCCCAATGCGTGGCTCAATCCCAGGACCCTGGGATCATGACCTGAGCTGAAGCCAGACGCTTAACTGACAGAACCACCCAGGTGCCCACAAGGATCAAGGATTTTACTTATTTATCTCTAGGCCCTTATCAACCAAAATAAGTATCTATAGCAGATATAAGGAGGAATGATATTCAAAATATGTATCTATCAATAAAGCATGACCAGGGCACCCTTAGAAAGTACCGATGAATCCAACCGAATAGGAACCCTTCTTATCAGCTGTGATATAAGTGATCATTAAGCAAATTTTTAATTTGTACATATAGTTACAAATTATTTGAAGTCCTAAGTGACTTGGTTTATCTACATTCAAAAGATCATATACCTATTCTTAAAAGTAATTATTGTGATAAAAAGGAGTTAAGTTTTTAAAGCCTAATGTTAAAGCCATTCTTTGAGTTTAGAAAGGTATCTATGGACTCCTACAAAAGAATGTGGACTAATCCCTAATAAAGAGACACTCCCATTTCCTTGTGTGTGCAATGGAAGTGAACTGATGACAATGTAGAGTAATTTCTATTTAGGATGCTTTAGAAGTTTCATCTCTGAGACTATATATAGTGACTCAATTCTCTACTTAATAAGATCTCTAGATTGGAGGTTTTTAATAATGATTATACTGAGGACTGGTATATTTATAACATACAATTTCAAGCCTCAAAGGATGGCCTATTAATTTAAATAATATTTGATATCTTGTGTGTAGTAACAGGATTTCTATGAGCATTTCTCCTTCAAAATGAACATGAAACTGTTAAATTTTCTTAATAGAGGGAACTGAAAAAGACACAGAAGGAGAAAGGAGGTCTCCTCTGGTTTCCAGCTGCTGCAGAGTGGGTGGCATAACTCTACTCAGTCATGTGCCCAGGACATGCAGTCTTTCAGCAAATTTGCAGCATTGGCAAACTCAACCTGGAGATGGCTTCTGCAGCCCTCTTGATATGGAAACTAGCATCCCAAAGGCTTCCTGCTGGCAGGGATATACCAGTTCCCTCGGTAAGCCCCACAGAGCTCACCTGTACTCCCTGGATAGTTCTCACCAGCCAAGCTATGCTCCCCCTACCAGCCCCTCTGCGGCTTGCCTGTATCACAAAGGTTTGCCATCCAGCCATGCTAAACACAGGAGAAAAATCTTTGTCACCGTGGTTTATGCAAAAAATTATTGACTATGACATCAAAGTCATTACCCATAAAATAAAAATTTTTAATTTTTTTAAAAGATTTTATTTATTTGAGAGAGTGCACATGTGCACAAGCAGGGGGAAGAGCAGGGGGAGAGGGAGAAGCCGACTTCACGCTCAGCAAGGAGCCTGATGTGGGGCTTGATCCTGGGACCCTGGGATCATGACCTGAGCTGAAGGCAGACACTTAACCAACTGAGCCACCCAGGCAAAATAAAACATTGAAAAACTGGCCTTAATCCAATTTAAAACAAATTTAAATCAAATTTGCAGTTCAAAAGCATCACTGATAGAAAATGTAAGAATAGTAAGATCTAGAGGTCAGTTCCTCCCCAAAGTAAAAACTGAGCTGGAAAGAGCAATTGTAATCAACCGGTTCAGAACTCTAGAAACTTATTAACAAACAGGGAAGTACATGAAGGAAGAGAGTGCTGATCCTTCCTAAGAAGTCTACGGGTGTAAACCAACCACCTTCCCTCAAGTCCTCAGCCCTTCCTTCCATAGCAGTGGGGATTAGGAGCCCACGTTTCTGAAGTGGTTGATGCATCAGGAGGGATAATAGGGCTGTCTTTCTAAAATTTGGAGTTATGAATTTTGGTTGGCCTGGCAGTGCCTTGAGGGCCCAGCACAGACATCTGTATCAGTTCAGTCATCTTGCAGCAGTGGCTTCCACTGGTGGTGTGTACCGGAACTTAAAAAAGATAAAACTCTTGGGCGCCTGGGTGGCTCAGTTGGTTAAGCATCTGCCTTTGGCTCAGGTCATGATCCCAGGGTCCTGGAATTGAGTCCCACATCGGGCTCCTTGCTCAGCTGGGAGCCCTCTTCTCCCTCTGCCACTCCCACCCCCCCCCCGCTTGTGCTTTCCCTCTCTCACAAATACAATCTTAAAAGAAAAAAAGATAAAACTCTTTTTGTCTCTCTTTTTGAGCCACACATTTAAGGAAAAAATCTTTTTCAAGCTACCAGTTGACTGCAGAAGTAAGAACAGAAACTTGTGCGGCGCCTGGGTGGCTCAGTCGTTAAGCGTCTGCCTTCAGCTCAGGTCATGATCCCAGGGTCCTGGGATCGAGCTCCACATCAGGCTCCCTGCTTGGCGGGAAGCCTGCTTCTCCCTCTCCCACTCCCCCTGCTTGTGTTCCCCTTTCTCGCTATGTCTCTGTCAAATAAATAAATAAAATCTTAAAAAAAAACAAAAAACAGAAACTTGTGACATCACACAAAAAGAATTATATACTTTGCAAAATAGTCTGGAAACATCACAAATGGATGACTCTAGCACTCAACAAACAAAAATCAGCAATCACTGAAGAGTTAATAGATTTACACAATACCACATTATAGTAATCGGAATATCCAGGTCTCAACAAAAAATTACAATACACACAAAGAAAGAACAAAGTATGAACCATTCACAGGAGCAAGATTTGACAAAAACATCCCTGAGGAAGTCCAGACAGTGGGACTACTACTCAAAGATGTTAAATTAACTGTCTCAAACATACCCAGTAAACTAAAGGAAACCACAAAGAAATAGGGAGTGGGGAATGCATGAACAAAATAAGAATATCAACAAGGAAAAAGTATTATAGAAAGGAACCAAACAAATTCTAGAGTTGAAAACTAGCATAACTAAAATGAAATATTTCTTTTTTTTTTTTTTTTTAAGGTTTTATTTATTTGGGGACGCCTGGGTGGCTCAGTTGGTTAAGCATCTGCCTTAGGCTCAGGTCATGATCCGAGGGTCCTGCGATCAAGTCCCGCATTGGGCTCCTTGCTCAGCAGGGAGCCTGCTTCTCTGTCTCCCTCTGCCTGCCAGTCCTCCTGCTTGTGGGTGCTCTCTCTCTGACAAATAAGTAAATAAAACCTTAAAAAAAAAAAACAAGGATAAAGAGAAAATTTAGAAAACAGCAAGAGAGAAGCAAATACCACAAACAAGATTAATGACTAATTTTTCATCAGAAACCATGGGGGCCAGAAGGTAGTGGGATAATATATTTAAAGTTCTAAAAGAAAAAAGTAGCAACTACAAATTCTATATGCAGCAAATCTATCATTCAAGAATGAAAGAGAAATGAAGACATTTCTAGATAAACAAAAGTTGAAGGAGTTCATTACCAACAGACCTGAGCTATAAGAAATGCTAAAGGGAGCTCTTCAGGCTGAAATGAAAAGTAACCAGAGAGTAACTCAAAGCCATGAGAAGAAATAAATAACATTAGTAAAATTAACTACATAGGTAAATGTCAAAGCCAGTATTATTGTACTTTCGGTTTGTAACAACACTTTTTTTTCCCTATGATTCACAAGACAAATGTATAAAATATTTATAAATTTATGCTAATAGACACACAATGTATAAACATGTAATCTCTGACAATAACAATATAAAGGAGGAGGGACAGAGATGTCTAAGTGTATACTAGTGAAACTAACTTGGTATTATTCAAAATTGGTTGCTGTAAGTTTAAGATGTTACCTATAATCCTTTTTTAAAAAACTTTTTTAAAAAACATTGTATTTATTTATTTGACAGACAGATACACAGCAAGAGAGGGAACACAAGCAGGGGGAGTGGGAGAGGGAGAAGCAGGCTTCCCGCAGAGCAGGGAGCCCGATGTGGGACTCGATCCCAGGAGATCATGACCTGAGCTGAAGGTAGACGCTTAACGACTGAGCCACCCAGATGCCCCATGGCATGTTAGTTTTACATGAGAGTTCTACCAAATTTTTCCGGATACAGATTGCACCAACACTGTATCAACTATTTTTGAGAATGAAAGAGAGAATAATCTTTAATCATATCTGTAAGACCAATATGAACTTAGTAACAAAACCGGGCATGAACAGCTTAAGAGAGTAAAATTACAGACCAATCTAACTCATGAACACAGAAGAAATATACTAAACAAAATATTAGCAAACTAAATATAATCTGTAAAGAAAGAATACATCATGACTAGGTTGGATTTGTCTCAGGAATGCAAAGGTAGTCAAACATTGTAAGATCTTAAATGTTATTCAATACATTAACAGAAAAAAAGGAAAAAAAAACTCTGATAATCTCAAAGCTAAAAAAAAAAAGATGGTAAAGTCAAACATTCCATTCACAATAGAAACTACAAAAGACAACTAGAAGACAACTTAAGGACACCTACCAAAAACCTACAGTAAATGTCATTTTTTTAAAGATTTATTTATTTATTTATTTATTTATTTATTTATTTATTTATCTGAGAGAGAGGAGGGGCAGAGGAAGAGGGAGAGAATCTCAAGCAGACTCCCAGCTGAGCACAGAGCCTGATGCAGGGCTCAATTCCACAACCCTGAGATCATGAACTGAGCTAAAATCAAGAGTTGGATGCTTAACCAACTGAGCCACCCAGCTGCCTCAGTAAATGTCATTCTTAATAAAATTTCAGAAACATAGTCTTTTAAGATCAGGAACAAGACAAAGATGCCACTATTCTCACTTCTCTTCAACTTTGTACCGAAGGTCTTAGTGCAATCAGGTAAGAAAGAGAAATAAATGGTAGAAGGATTGGAAAGGAAGAGCAAAAGCCATTATGCATAGACAATATGAAAATCTGTATGTATGTATGTATGTATTTATTTATTTAAAGATTTTATTTATTTATTTGACAGAGAGAGACACAGCGAGAGAGGGAACACAAGCAGGGGGAGTGGGAGAGGGAGAAGCAGGCTTCCTGCGGAGCAGGGAGCCTGATGCGGGGCTCGATCCCAGGACCCTGGGATCATGACCTGAGCCAAAGGCAGACGCTTAACAACTGAGCCACCCAGGCACCCCGAAAATCTGTATTTAAAAACTCTATAATATACTATCAAATTACTATCAAACTCCATAATATACTATAAAATTACAAACTAAAGAGTTTAGCAAGTGGTTATCTGTAAGATCAAAAAACAAAATCCAGCTTTGACTTTGTATTTATCAATAGCAGCTAAAAATAAAAAAGTTGAAAGCAATATCAATATCAACAAAATATAAGGTACCTAGGGGTGCCTGCTTGGCTCAGTTTTTCAACCCTGGACCTCAGGGTTGTAAGTTTGAGCCACACATAGGGTGTAGAGATTACTTAAATAAATCTTTAAAAATGTGTGTGTGTGTGTGTGTGTGTGTGTGTGTGTGTATACAATTGATCATTGGAAAAACAATACACAACTCAGAAATACACAAAAGCATAAATGGAAACAGAGATGGCACTGCAATCAATGATGACAGGATAGATCATTTAAAAAATGACGCCAGGGGGCTCCTGGGTAGCTCACTCGGTTGAGCATCCAACTCTTGATCTCAGCTCAGGTCTTGATCTCTGGTCAAGAATTTGAGCCCTGCACTGGGCTCCACAATGGGCATGGAGCTGACATTAAAAAAAAAAAAAAAAGGGTGCCTGGGTGGCTCAGTTGGTTAAGCAACTGCCTTCGGCTCAGGTCATGATCCCGGAGTCCTGGGACTGAGTCCCACGTCGGGCTCCCTGCTCAGTGGGGAGTCTGCTTCTCCCTCTGACCCTACCCCCTCTTGGGCTCTGTCTCTCAAATAAATAAATAAAATCTTTGTATATATATATATATATATATATATATATATATATACACATATTTAAAAAAATGCTGGGACATTTGGCTATCAATGGGGGGGGGGGAAATGAAACTGGATCCCTACCACAAATAAGAGTCAGTTCCCAATGGATTAAATAGTTAGATGTGAATAAACTTCCAAAGTTTTAGAAAGAAATACAAGAGAATTTTAAAATAAGCTCATAGCAGTGAAAAATCTAAAAATAGGACCCAAAGGACTATCATTTTTTAAACTTAATTAAATCACAATATTAAAATTAAGGACTTCTATTCAAGGGGCAGTATAGAAAAAGTAAAAAGACACAAAACTGGGGCACCTGGGTGGCTCAGTCGGTTAAGCGTCCATCTTCGGTTCAGGTCATGATCCCAGAGTCCTGGGATGGAGTCCCACATCGGCCTCCTAGCTCAGCAGGGAGTCTGCTTCTCTCTCTCCCTCTGCCCCTCCCCCCTGCTCATGCGCACTCTTTCTCAAATAAATAAATAAAATCTTAAAAAAAAAACCCACAAGGGGTGCCTGGGTAGCTCGGTCGTTAAGCGTCTGCCTTCGGCTTGGGTCATGATCCCAGGGTCCTGGGATCAAGCCACTCATCAGGCTCCCTGCTCAGCGGGAAGCCTGCTTCTCCCTCTCCCACTCCCCCTGTTTGTGTTCCCTCTCTCGCTGTGTCTCTCTCTGTCAAATAAATAAAATCCTAAAAAACAAAAACAAAAAATATGCAACAGAAACTACAACACAAATAAGTGACAAAAGATTCGTACATCGAAAATATAAAGAACTCCAACTAATCATTTTCATAAGTGATAAAATGTCTAATAAAAAAGATAAAAATTATTAAAAAGTATTGCACAAAGAAGGCAAACAAATGGCAAATAAAGAAATCTATCAGAAGATATTTAGCCTCATTCATAATTAGTGAGCCCACAAACTAAAACCAGAATAACATTTTTATTTTATAACAGGATTGGCAAAAACTAAGAAATCTGATAATACCAGATTTGGAGGGAGAAGAATGTTCACACCTTGGTTTCTATCTCATAAAGCTGAACACTTGCATATACTACCATGCAGTGATTATACTTCTAGCCACATACTGTAGAGAAAGTTCTGGACACGTGCACTAGAAGATCTATTTAAGAACATTCAAGGAACACTATTCAAAAGAGCAAAAATCCTAAACAATCTAATAATCCACCGGCAGAAGAATGGAAAACTTAAATCATGGCATGTTATTAAATGTAATATTGTTCCTCAACAAACACAAATCAAAGCTACATCCATCAACATGGATGAATCTTAAAAACAATGCTGAGTTTTAAAAACAAACAAAAATGCAAGATGCAGAAGAGTACAAACTATACTATTTTTACGAAGCTCTAAAATAATAAAATAGTAAGAAAAATGTTCTGGCAAAAACTATTGCTTAAATCACTAAATGAATTCAGTTTAGTTTTTACCTCTTGGGGTGAAAAGGACAGTAAGACACACACAGGTATATTTTCCACAGTACTGATAATGTTCTATTTCTGAGACTGGGCAAAGGGTTCACCAATGTATACCACGCCTCACAACTCATGTGTCTGTTACATGTTTTCTTCTGTATGTGTCCAAAAAAAAATACTAGTTTTTTTTTTAAGATTTTATTTATTTATTTGACAGAGAGAGAGAGAGAGAGAGAGAGACAGCCAGAGAGGAACACAAGCAAGGGGAGTGTAAGAGGGAGAAGCAGGCTTCCCACTGAGCAGGGAGCCCAATGCGGGGCTCGATCCCAGGACCCTGGGATCATGACCTGAGCTGAAGGCAGATGCTTAACGACTGAGCCACCCAGGCACCCCAAAATACTAGCTTTTACTAAGTTATGTAAACCTAACATCCCGAATGGAACTCCCTGATAACTGTAGAGCATCATATAAACAGTTAAAAGATTGCATATTCTGAATCCATCATCGGGGAGCTATAAAGTTAGCCTTTTCCTACATAGTGCTGGGTATCCGCTTTTGCCACAGGCTTAGGTATACTTATTTGGGCCAAAGTTGATAAACATTTCAGATTTTAGGTACTCCTCTTAGGGTCAATTCACATCTCTATATAAATTTGTCTCAATCATTGTACTGAGGTAGTTACTGGGTCAGAAGACTCCACGCTAACAATTAGCTCTTGGGGGAGGGAGGGATAAAGAAGTATACAATGAACAATAACTTTGTTTGTTTGGTTTTTACAACTACCACCAACTCTAATCATTGACCAGAATCAGATCTTTCACTATAATCTTAATTGTTTCAAATCTAAAAACCCATAAATCGCTTGCCTCCTCACAATGTATAAATAAGGTAGTTTTATGATGGGGAAAAAAATAGCATTTCATTCTCTATACTAGAAATGTAGAATTACATATATAATTAAAACAGGCTAACAAAATAGAAGGGGTTATGCAGTGTTTTCAAATACAATGAAATATAGCTTCAAATAATGTGACCTGGCTGAGAACACAGACATAGCAGCAGAATGAGGAGACCACAGGCAGAAGATGCAGTTATACCAAGAGAGAGTAATAATCACAAATCAGAAAATTCTCCATGCACAGAGCTTTATAGAGAGCCCTTGGGGGTGGTCACATCTCTATACTTTTACCTACAATTAAGGTATTGTAATCACTACCAAACACATTCTCATATAAAAAACTAGAGGCTATACATAGTAATACTGTGCATCAGGCCACCTATAAGTTACAGAACTCTTTATAAATCAGAGCCAAAATACCAAATATACATGATTCTTTTAGCAAAGACCTTTAGAAATAATCCTGCATCACAAAAAGCCTGTTAAGATGTGGGTTTATGTCTGAAATTAATTTATAAGGGTATTTTAGACTTCCAAAATTGAAGTCAAGGAATACTAACATCTTAAACCAAACAATAATAGGCCTTTCTATGGATGTAGTCTCTGAAGAATCTTGATACGATTGGAAAGGATAAAAAGGAAAAAAGCAAAATAAATGCATAACCCCCACAACAGAAAGCCTGGTTTCAACATGTTTTATAGCATAATATTACAATGATAATAAGTTCAGCATGAAGTTTAAATTTTAATTAAATCATTAAAACAAACGAAAGCCAAATACCTTAAGCTTACATATCCAATAAACTTTGGTTACTATAAGAAATTTCCATAAAAGAAATATGAGCCAACAGGTATCCAATTGCTAAGAAAGGCCACCAGATAATGTTCCACATTAATTTCTTATGCTTCTAAGAAATTTTGGATTAGGTTTTCAGGTTATCCCCTGCCACAAAAACTGTGTATAATGTAACTAAAAGGCATACAACTGCAACAAAAAGTAATTTTAAGATATTGTTACAAATAAATGAAATTGTATTAAAATAGTACAGATCAGATGGGTTCTACTAGTCAATCTAGAAAAAGAGTACCACTCTGTTAAGTCTTAAGGGAAAACACAACAAAAAGGCACATTAATAGTTCAAATATATGTCATATGTTGCCATTCTTCCCATACCCCACCCCTCGTCTCCCAATCCACTCTCAGGGCACTGGTGAAGTTGAGGTCTCAGTGCAAATAAATGTGTGGGACTAGGTTCCTCCTCACCACCTTTTCAAACTGAATACATACACACATACACACACACACACACACAGTTCCCTTTTTTCTATCCCCCAACATATTCAAATTTCTTAAATTTAAGTCAACACTAAGGTTCTTAGCAAAACAAACCAAACGTGTTCAAGCACCCATATACAAAAAAGAGGACAGTTCTTCCTCTCTGGATTTCAGGGGTAGAGCTTGACTGTATGAATGAGATTTATATGGCAGTGTTGGGAGGAAAAGGTCACTCCTACTCTGTATTCTTCATGCTTCAGGGGAGAGATGGAGAGGAGGGACACTCCTGGCTTCGTTCTGCTCCCTTATTCATCTCCTCCACCTGAGGGGTTAAATTTTGGTGACAGACATTGCGGCCTAACAGCAGAGAAGATACAGTTTGCTCTGCCTTCCTAATAATATGAGGTTGGGTTTCCTCTGTACCCCTCTGCCTCCGACCCCCTAAGGAAAGGCCTGTGATGCTAGTGACCAGCTGGATACATCAGGTGAAGTTTTAGAAGGCACACTGCAGCCAAAGGCATGTCTTTCAATCCAGATTTCATCAACATAAAGCTGATGTTTTAAGGTCCCATTTGTCTGTGTCCTACGTTTTTTTTTTCCCTACTGATTCCAAACTCAGATGGGCTGATAAAGAAGTGTTATTTGCTGGTTCTCCCCAAATTCCAAAAGTCGAGTTTTTAGAAGCTGAAAGTATCTTATGGCTTCAGATACAGTGGAGATATTAAAAACTATTTTTCTAGTTTGGGTGTTTTGGCTTTTGTGGTTTTTTTCCCCCCATTCTGCGACAACATGTTGTCTAAAGAACAGGAAATGGTAGTGGTAATCCATCTTTTCTCCATTAAGTTCATTCTCTTATCCCCAATCAACACTACTTTCACACACACAACTATCTACACACACACAGACATAAACACACCATCTTCCATTCTCTCCTCTAATCTGTGTCCGCTCTTTTTAGCAAAAAGAAAATGAGAAAATCTGCTGTACCAGCTAAGAAACAGCACTAGGTGAGAAGTAGCAGTTCAATGTTTCCATATCACTGAAAACATAAAAAAGAAAAAGAGGCACACCAAGAAAAAACTGATATGGGGATTAGAGAGAGAAAAAGAAAAAAAAAAAAGGCCTAGCCATTTTTCTCAGTGGCTTTTATAATAAAGGTTGCTGAATGATTCTTGCTTATTAATACTAGTATTTGCTTTCACATATCTGTGTATCTGAGTCCATTTCATTTTTCCAAGATTTCATTTCTTTTACCACACAAAAAGAGTTACATATAATAAAACAATCAGACCACTTGCCTACTACACCATATTAAAGGATAAAGCTAACCAAAAAGGGGCAAAACTTAACACCGTGATTTCTAAAGTAGCAGAATCTCCAGGGTTTCAGTCTTCAAGAACTGCCAAACCCATGTAAACATGACAAAACCATGTAAATTCCATAGTTTCTCACACTATGGAATTTGACACTTACAGAAAACTAGGACTGCCTAAGTCGTCAATCTTCTTATTGCCAACAATGTCAGCTCCAGGAAAAAAAATCACTCTTTTTGCCTAACATTTACACCTATATGACTATTTTAACTTTTCAGATTAAATTCTAATCATCACTTAAATGGGGTTGTACATAAAAAGGGGTTAAAATGCTTTTCTGAATAGTTAATCCAAATTCAATCAAGAGTAAAATCAGTTAGGGGCGCCTGGGTGGCTCAGTCATTAAGTATCTGCCTTCCGCTCAGACCATGATCCCAGGGTCCTGGGATCAAGCCCCGCATTGGGCTCCCTGCTCAGCGGGAAGCCTGCTTGTCCCTCTCCCACTCCCCCTGCTTGTGTTCCCTCTCTCACTGTGTCTCTCTCTGTCAAATAAATAAAATCTTAAAAAAAAAAAGAGTAAAATCAGTTAAAAAACAAAACAATACTAGAAATCATGACCTGATCTTCGAACTCTGTCTCAGTAGAAACTGGACTGCTGAAAACACAGGAACTTCCTGGACTTTGTACTTAAGTTTCCCTGAAGCATAACAGAAGGCCAAAAAGAAAACATTATCTAGTGATCATGGAATGCCACAGTTGACTACATAATTAATTCAAAGAAGTAGAAGTACTGTCTCTTTAAAATTCAGTACTTTGGCTACCCTTGAGTATTTTGGATTAAAGATCTGGCATGAAGATTACTTACATTCTTTCCAAACCTCAATCATTTTTCACTTGAAAAAGACTTTCAGCTGACTATATGCAAAAAAAGTACTTTTTCTGCCAGATAATGAAGGCTTTTTTTTAATTCCAAGAATTCTCTTTTTCAGGCTTTTTCTGGATCTTCTCTTTGTTGTTATTACAAATTGTAAAAATAAAAAAATACAGAATTTTTATTTAACATACACTGCTACACTAACCTACATATTCTCAGAAATTGGAACTATCAAAAAGGGACAGAATTCAGTATAATTTACTCTTTGTCAAAACACACACACACACACAGAATTTCAAGGCTGAAAGTAAAGGTTATAATTTTTTTGTTGTTGTTAAGCATTTTAGAGCTGCTAGGGACTACAGAGAGTAACTAGGTCAAAGGTTCTTCATCATGAATCAATGAACCTACATGAATGAGCTAGAGGAGGTCCACAGCCTCCTCAAACTGCATGCACAATTTAAAGTAAACGATGTACTTATGTAAATTTTTCTTGGGGAGTTGTCTATAACTTCCATCAAATTCTCAAAGTATTCAATATGCCACCACCACCACATCGGGAAAGCTTATAAAATCACTTGTAAAAGTCACATCACTAGAGACCTGAGCCAGATCTCTTGAAGAGTTCCTCTTCTTTCTTTCTTTTAAACATTTTTTTATTTTTATTGTTATGTTAATCACCATACATCATTAGTTTTTGATGGAGTGTTCCATGATTCATTGTTTGTAACACCCAGTGCTCTCTGCAGAATGTGCCCTCTTTAATACCCATCACCTCTTCTTTCTAATCACACTTAACTTGTTCATGTCCTTCACAGAACGATTAACATGTAAGAGCTTCATAACATAACATATTCCTATTCCCTTTCATTCTACACATTGCCAAAATGCTTTTTGATACTCATTTAAAGTTCAAAAATACAAATTATTTTCTTCTTCCTCCTATGTTCATGTCAGCAAGTCACCTTATGGTATATCTTATTTCTTGTTTAAGCAAATATTTATTTTTTAAGTAATCTGGAGCTTGAACTCATGACCCCAAGATCAAGAGTAACACGCTTTACCAACTGAGCCAGCCATAATAAGTTTTGGGCAATATCTTACTAATAGAGATCTTTTTATTCTTTCGTTGCACAGAGCAAAATAGAATACAATTAAGGGGAAAAGAAAAAAACTTAAAAACATTTTTGCTTTTGTGCTATATACTAATTACATGTTTGAATGCCTCATGAAGAAAATCTCCATCTCTCTACACCCAATGTACTACCTAAGACATTCAGAGGGAAGATAGAAACCACCAGAAGAAAAGAGGAAGAGTATAGGAAAGAACTTTTAGAACAAGAACATGAGCAGGAACAAGGAACAACACATCAGCAAAATATGAGAAAGGTATTCCAATCACCAGGAGGTAATCTATCTTTTAACCTAAAAGAAAATTGGAAAAGAAAGGCAAGAACACGACTGATGATGATGAGTAAAGCTAATCACATCTGTGAATACGTTTCCATTTATGCCTCTTGCATAAACAAAAAAATTATGTTAGTGTTTTTGTTATCTTCAATAATGGATACAGGGTTTCTTTTTGGAGTGATAAAAATGTTCAAAACTGATTGTGGTGATGGTTGTACAATTCTGTGAATATACTAAAAGCCACTGAATTGTATACTTTGAGTGGATCAGTTATGTAGTGTGTGAATTATAACAAAATAAAGCATTATTTAAGTGAAAAAATAAAAAGGTGACAATATCTAAATATAAAAGTAAAAAGAAAAGTGGGGTTTATCCCAGGAATGCAAGGCTAATTCAATACTTGAAAGTCAATCTAAAGATTATATAAATTTTTCTTGGGCAGTTGTATCAGCAGTCTAAAGAAGAAAAACCGTATTAGCAGTCTAAAGAAGAAAAACCACATGATCATATCAACTGATACACTGGACAATATCCTAAGTCCATTCTTGACCAAAAAAAAAATACACAGAAAATTAGGAATAGAATGGAAGTTCCTTAGCCTGGTTAAGGGCATCTTAAAACACACACACACACACACACACACACACACACACACACACACACACACACACACACACCCTATTGCTATCATACTAAATTGTGAAAGATCAAATATTTTGGAGATTAGAACAAAATAAAGATGACCACTCTCATCACTCCCATTCAAAATCATACTGAAAGTCCTAGCCAGTGTAATAAGATAAGAAAAGTAAGTCTTATAGATTGAGAAGGAAAAAAAAAGTTTCCCTATTTGTACAAAACATTATCTATATAAACAATCCCATAGGATACATAAAGAATCTCCTAGAACTAATAAATACATTTAGCTTGATTATAGGATGTAAGGCAAACATCAATCATATTTCTATATACTAGCAGTGAATAAATGGAAACTAAAATTTTTAAAAGTATATCATTTAGGGCGCCTGGGTGGCTCAGTCGTTAACATCTGCCTTCGGCTCAGGTCATGGTCCCAGGGTCCTGGGATCGAGTCCCACGTCGGGCTCCCTGCTTGGTGGGAAGCCTGCTTCTCCCTCTCCCACTCCCCCTGCTTGTGCTCCTTCTCTCGCTGTGTCTCTCTCTGTCAAATAAATTTTAAAAAATCTTAAAAAAAAAAGTATATCATTTACAGTATCTCCAATATTAAGTATTTACATATAAATATAACAAAACATGAGCAGGATGTATATGCTGAAAAATACAAAACACTGATGAAGGAAATCAAACAAGACCATAATAAATGGAGAGACCTGCTGTACTCAAGGAACAGAAAATTCAACATACTAAAAATGTCAATTCTTCCCAAGTTAATAAGGATTATCTGTAGATACAGACAAGCAGATTCTAAAATTGATATGTAAAGGCAAAGTACATACCCAAAACAATTTTGAAAATTTATTTAGTTGTTATCTTCTGCATTTGAATACAAGCTCTATGATGCTGTCACTGTATTAGACTGTGACCTCTGTGTTCATCATTGTACCCCTAGTGCTGTGCTTACACACATGAACGAAAGTTTACTAATTTGGGCAGCTACAGAGAAAAAAAATCACTTCTATTCCTACTTGTCTTAGTCCATTTAGGATGCTATGACAAAATACTATAGATTTGGTGGCTTATAAACAACAGAAGCTTATTTCCTACAGTTCTGGAAGCTGGGAAGTCAAAGATCAAGGCACTGGCAGATTCAGTGTCTGGTGAAAGCCTCCTTCTTGTTCACAGACTACTGTCTTTTGATTGTATCCTCACATGGTGGAAGGGATGAGAGAGCTCTCTGAGACCTCTTTTATAAGGACATTTATCCCATTCATGAGGGCTCCACTCTCATGACCTAAGCACATCCCAAAGTCCCCAACTCCAAATACTCTCACACCGGGGATTAGGTTTCCAACATACGATGGGGGAGCACATGACAAAGATGCAGTCCTACAGCATAGTCTAATGGAGGAGTGCAGTCTAGTGAGCCATTATTTCCACGAACCCTTCTCTTAGGAGCCACTTCTTGCATCGTTCTCTTCTAATACTTTCCACTTTCTATCATCTATACTGACCTGAATGCAACTTTTAAACTATAAATGCACTGAGAACAGGATTGTATAACATTCACAATGCCCTGCACATAAGCTATGTAAAACTAAAACACTCAGTAAATATTTTTTAAACTAACACAAAATGAAAATTGGTCATTTTTCTTTTGATGTTAAGTTCTACAAGTTTCACCACATGTATAGATTTGCATAACTACCACAATTGAGGTATACAACAGTTCCATCACCCCCAAAAATTCCATCATGTTACTTCTTGGTAATTGCCCTCTCCCCTAACTCCTGTAAAGTACTGCAATGAACCTGAAGATAAACTTGCAAGGCCGACTCAGTGCCTGAGAAGTAAATCTTGCCTCTCCCATCTCATGCTCCCTGCTAGTATCAAATCATAGCATTTCAATTTATGTCTGGCAATGTGATCATCGCTGACTTCACTAAAGGCCTTATTCTAGTTCCTTCCTTTCCTGG
The DNA here is from genome assembly GCF_003265705.2 of Callorhinus ursinus. NCBI lineage: Eukaryota > Metazoa > Chordata > Mammalia > Carnivora > Otariidae > Callorhinus > Callorhinus ursinus. Next base: position 24,353,268 of record NW_027397082.1, read on the forward strand.
AATATAGCTGGTGTACAAATATGCTTGTGGAATGAGCAAGGGAGGGTCCAGACAAACAGAAATTAGAGAGGAGAATGTTAAAGAACTCATTCTGGCTAGAATAAACTATAAAGTACAAACAGAAAAGAATAGAGCATTCCATTTCCTTGCCCTCAAACCCTCAACAGTCCCTAATATTTATGGAAAATTTTTAATTCTTTATCCTAGTATTAAAAGCTCTTCACAACTTGAACCCAAATTATCTGTCCAACATTAGTTCCTACTACTCTTGCCACAACTAAAAGAAATACATGTGACTTTAGCATACCTGCAACCCACTCCCACTTCTTTGTGCATTTGCCCCAATCCCTACTGAAGCAGTAGCCCAATATGACTGCATTTGTATCTTATGACCTTGCCCTTCAGAACAAATTCATTCATAGGCTGAGACAATCAGATTCCCAGGATTTTTGGGGGTGGGGTCGGCAGCAAAGTAAAGTTTATTGAGTGACAGTACAAAGCTCCCAAGGAAGGAGGGGACCCGAAGGGGCCGCCCCTTTTTTTTGGTCCCAGGATTTTTAGATAGGAAACTGAGAGACTGAGTGAGTTGAAGGCTGGTAGATGCTTGAACTGATAAATCAGGTAGAGCTGGGACAGCTATATAGGGCTTTTGCAGGTGGAAACCATGCACTGAACAACCAGGAGACAGAAAGATGAGAAAAACCATCTCTTGAAAAGTGGAGAAACCACTGTTCCAGGCACTCTACAGCCCAGGTATATTTTATTTTCTATTTTCAAAACATAAGATGCCTATTACATGCCTACAATAAACATTCCTTCATTTAAGGTAGCTTAGGTGGGCTTCTGTTCCTTAAAATTATGGACACTAACCCTAATATATTAGCCAAACTCTATATCCTTTTCCACACATTCTGTACTTTCCTGCCTCTATGCTCTATATAGCTTATATACACATTTTATTTCTCCTATTAAAGGATAAACTAAGTTGGTCACACATACTTAGAACTGTAGTATAGCCAATCTAAAGAGTTTATTTATTTGAGAGAGAGAAAGAGTGCGTGTGCACCTGCAAGCAGGGGGAGGGGGAAAGGAAGAGGGAAAGAGAGAGAGAGAGAATCTCAAGCAGACTCCACGCCGAGCATGGGAGCCCCACATAGGGCTTGATCTCACAATCCTGAAATAATGACCCGAGCCAAAATCAAGAATCAGATGTTTAACTCACTGAGCCACGCAGGCACCCCAAATATAGCCAATCTAAAAAGTTCCTACTTTTGTGCATCAAATGATACTATTAAGAAAGTATAAAGACAAAGGCGCCTGGGTGGCTCAGTTGGTTAAGCGACTGCCTTTGGCTCAGGTCATGATCCTGGAGTCCCGGGATTGGGTCCCGCATTGGGCTCCCTGCTCAGCAGGGAGTCTGCTTCTCCCTCTGACCCTCTTCCCTCTCGTGCTCTCTATCTCTCATTCTCTCTCTCTCGAATAAATAAAATCTTTTAAAAAAAAAAGTATAAAGACAAGCCATAGAATAGGAGAAAATATTTCCAAATTATATAACTGATAAAGGGCTACTATTCAGAATATATAAAGAGCTCATAACTCAACAAAAATACAAACAGCCCAATTAAAAATGGGCAAAAGATATGAATAAACATTTCTCTAAAACAGATACACAATTATCTAACAAGCACATGAAAAGATGCTCAACATCATTAGTCATTAGGGAAACTCAAATTAAGACTACAGTGAGATACCACTCCATCCATACCCACTAGGATGGCTATAACTAGGGAAAAAAAAGGAAAATTATAGGTGTTGAAGAGGATGTGCAAAATGTGGAATCCTTGTACATTGCCGGTGGGAATGTAAAATGGTGCAGGTACTGTGGAAAACAACTGGTGGTTCCCTAGTAAGTTAAACATTATCATATGACCTCACAATTCCACTCCTAGGCCTAATACCCAAAATAACTTTAGAGGTATTAAAAAAAAAAAACTTGGTTATACACAAATGTTCATAGCAGTAGTATTCATAAAATCCAAAACATAAAAACAACCCAAATAAATGTCTGTCAATGGATAAGTGGATAAAAAATTCTGGTATGGCCACACAGTGGAAATCTATTCAGCCATCAAAAGTAGAACGGTACTGATACATGCTACAACATGGATGAAACTTGAAAACATTATGCTAAGTGAAAGACACAAAATGCCATGTATTGTATGATTTCTTTTACACAAAACATCCAGAATATGCAAACCCACTGAAACAGGACACAGATTAGTGGTTGCCAGGGGCTTGGGGGGAGAGGGGAGTGCAGTGACTGCTAATGGGTATGGAGGTTCCTTTTGGAGTAATGAAATGTCTTGGAACTAGACAGTGGTGATGACTAAACACCATGAATGCATTAAATGTCACTAATGGTAAATTTCCTATGTATTTTACCATAATAAAAAATGTTAACAGGTTTCTAAAACTGAATTTCCAATTATCAATTTTTAAAACATGGTCACCAGTTTAATTAAGACTAGACCCAGGGCGCCTGGGTGGCTCGGTTGGTTAGGCGACTGCCTTCGGCTCAGGTCATGATCCTGGAGTCCTGGGATCGAGTCCCGCATCGGGCTCCCTGCTCAGCGGGGAGTCTAATTCTCTCTCTGACCCTCTTGGATCTCGTGCACGCTCTCTCTCTCTCTCTCTCTCTCAAATAAAAAAATAAAACATTACAAAAAAAAAAAAAAAAGACTAGACCCATATCTTTAAGTAGTAATAAGTATGCCAAACCAAAAACCATGTCTAAACCACACAACTTTGTAAAGTAAGAACTATTTCAAGGAAATTCACTTTTATTTTTTTTCTGGCAGTTTGGAATTAAATATATTGCACAGAAAACTAAATCCCACTGGTTAAGGCTTTTTAAACAAGATACAAAAATGACTGTTTATATCAAAAGCTGTTTATTCTACACGAGCTGTTTTTAAGCTTTATCAAATCTAAAATGGGGCGCCTGGGTGGCTCAGATGGTTAAGCGTCTGCCTTTGGCTCAGGTCATGATCCCAGGGTTCTGGGATCGAGTCCCGCATTGGGCTCCCTGCTCCTTGGGAATCTGCTTCTCCCTCTGCTTCTCTCTCTCTCTGTCTCTCATGAATAAATAAATAAAAATTTTTAAAAAAATCTAAAATGAAGGCTAATATTTAAAATTATTAAAAATTTTGGCGATGGCAAACAAATGTTATTTAATATAGATTTGTAAGAATGAATAAGAATGAACAAAATGACAAAAGATGAATGTGTTTGCTATTAATAAAGGATCAAAAATACAAGACAGAGTGCAAGAAAAAGCCAGATAAATCTACTTCTACTGAAATTGAGAATAATTTGTTTTGCTAATCAGAAAAGCTGAAGAAGGGGCACCTAGGTGGCTCAGTCAGTTGTGTCCAGCTCTTGATTTTCACTCAGGTCATGATCTCAGGGTCATGAGATCAAGCCTTGCATCAGGCTCCATGTTGGGCATGGAGCCTGCTTAAGTCTCTCTCTCCCTCTCCTTCTGCCCTCACCCCCCTCTATGGGCACACGCACACACCCTCTCTCCCTCTCTCTCAAAAAAAAAGAAAAGCTGAAGAAAATTATTTACTTCCCAAGTGGAAAAAACATAAAGGATATTTCAAAACTTGCAACATCATTAAGGCAACATTTACCATACAGAGTTCAATATTTCTTTTACATTATGACACTGCCAGTTACAGATGTTATATTATGGATTTTCCCACGATCTATATAAAATTTAGTCCTTTAGGGGCACCTGGGTGGTGCAGTCTGTAAAGCGACTGACTCTTGGTTTTGGCTCAGGTCGTGATCTCAGGGTGGTGAGATCCACCCCTATACTGGGCTCCATGATGAGCACAGAGTCTGCTTGAGATTCTCTCTCCTTCTCCCTCTGCCCCTCCCACTTGTGTGCGCCATGCTCGCTCGCTCTCCCTCAAAATCAATCAATCAATCTTAAAAAAAAAAAGTTAGTCCTTTAAACATGGACTGTTTTTTGCAAACACAGTGGTAAGTAACAAAAGAGTTTTAGGCTCCACCAAAATTGAACTGATACTGCCAGATCTACCCAAGATGACCAAATTTAAGGGTGGCAGACACCAAGTCTCTGACTTTATTTAATCCTTTAAAAGAATATGAAGGTGAAATCATTTATGCTGGTTTGTACAAACCACAACTATTTACATATTATGTCTAACTATTTGCCTGGGGACAAATCTATTATAACTAAGATATTACTTAAAGTACTTACTATAGTTAATGTACAACTGAACTTGTTTAGTTGGCTTCCTAATGTGTTTCAGCTTTGATCCCCTCCAACATTCAGTTTTCTAGCCCTATTTTACATTGGCCCAACCGATTTCTCTCCTACAGAAACATCTCCCCAAAGACAGGTACCAAAATAGTTTGAGAAATGATATTTTTAAAGTAACAAGTGGAGAGCCTCCCAGAGTGATCACTTCAAAGGTTCCATTTAGTTATATTACCTTCTTGTACCTTTTTAAAGGCTGTAGCCCAATAAATCTTTGTGTTCCTATTACATATAAGGCCCTATGTTCCTCTGCAGAGACAAAAAAGCAAAAAAGACATGTTCCCTATCTCCAGGGAGTTTGGAAGTCTCAAGACTTTGTGTTTACCTCATTCAATCCCTGAAATGGCTGAAGCGTAGACTGCCAGCATCCACTTTTATGAAGCGATGTATAGAACATGTGCACTGAATGTAAAGACTTGATTTTACAACAACTTAACACTTGCAGGGTTTTCCCTGAAGTTGTTTCCTTTCTGATTCATTACAGTAAAACAACCAGCCTAACAGCTATTCTGGCTCTTCCCCCCCCCCATCAAATTCCTTACAAAACATGGTAGACATATAATTTTTCATATGACTCTCCATTTTCATGTCATCCCACTTCCCTCAAAACAAAAATCAGATTCAAGGTTTTTCTCCATTAAAGCTTCACAAAAGGCATCTGGTATAAGCATATGTCACTCAATTTGTTAGTGATTCCTTCTGACAAGGATTGAATATAATGTTATTTACATCAACTACCAGATATCACACTTTAACAGACCAACAAGCACCCATAAACTACCACAGTGTATCCAAGCCTGGTTTCACAAGTCCCAAATCATCTGCCACAAGAGTCATTGTTCTAAATTGCAATTCTGCGGGGTGCCTGGGTAATTCAGTCAGTTAGGCATCAGATGCTTGATCTAAGCTCAAGTCTTGATCATGGGGTGCTGAGTTCAAGCCCCACATTGGGCTTCACGCTGGGTGTGGAGCCTACCTAAATTAAAAAAAAAAAAATGCAATTCTGAGCACGCTGCCCTTGTTTTCAGAGCCCATCCGGGGAACCTGGGTGGCTCAGTTGGTTAAGCGTCCGGCTCAGGTCATGATCCCAGGGTCCTGGGATCCAGCCTGGCGTGCAGCTCCCTGCTCAGTGGGGAGTCTGCTTCTCCCTCTGCCCTTCCCCCAGTGCTTGTGCTTGCTCTAATAAATCAAATCCTTAAAAAAAAAAAAAAAAGTCCATCAAAGGTCCTGTGTACTGCCACCCCTCGTGGAATCAGTTTACACTGCTTAGTTCTGTCATACAAACTCTCTCACAATTTAGCTCCAACTTTTTGCCTTCGGATTTTGACACTGCCTCACTTGCCCTAAGGGCAGTCATACTGAGTATCTGCAGTCCCAAGCACTGTGCTATTTCATGCATAAATTCTGCACATGTTGTTGTGTGCCTGTATGGTCCTCAGTCAGCCTCATTCCAATCCCAACTGTTCTCATTAGTAAAACACCAACCATTTTTGTTTCATCTACCGTGAAGAGTTCCCTAACTTCCTACCCCAAAGTTAATCACTCCTGCAGTGCTACTGATACATCCTGTATCTTCTTTTATAACACTAATCAGGTAATACTGTGTAAGTACTGATTTATGTGACTCCCCCATCTTAAGTTTAATACTTTTTCTTATTGTTTAATATTATTTAATTTCCTTAGTGCCTCATATACATAATAGGGCTCAAAAGCGTTTGTTTGAATAACTAAATGGTAAGAAAATTACAAACTAACTCATAAGAACTGTGTATGCTTAGGTCAGAAGGTCCAAAAACAAAAAAGAGGCTCAGAAGCTATCTTTAAATTTATGAAGGGTGATTATGTGAAAAAACCAACTTGTTCTTTGTGGCTCTAAAAGGCAAATTAGGTCCAGAAACATTACAAAGAGATACACTGTTTTCCACATAAAGAACCTTTTAACAATACCCTCAATAGGCTGCCTTGAGGAAATTGACCTCCTCGTTAGTGAAAGAATTCAAGCAGAGGCTAAACAATATCCATCAGGTGCCCAAACTCTCTAAGAATAAAGAGGCAAACACACTTAGCTCTAGGGTGGTGGTGGTGGTGGTTGGTTTGTTTTGTTGACCTTTTTGCTCAGGCCTGACCTAGAAGTACTTCTTGAACAGATGGCATGCGATAGAACTCATCTTCCAGTAGCATAGTTGAAATCCCTCTAGTGATCAAGGTGTTATGATGTTTCCATTAAAAGTACAACTAAATCAAAAGATTGTATTTTGGTGGTCTCTTAGAACAAAACAATCTTATCTCATTAAAGATATAGCTAGTTATTATTTTATTTGGGAAAATGTAATAATGGTTATCTTCTACAATTGTTCCTTTCTGCAGTACAATTCTCAGTTATTTGTACGTCCAATTTTGAAATGTAATTGCTATCCTAGGTCTTCTTGACAGTATTAATGCATTTCTGGGAGTATATCACAAAGATGACTATTATTCTCTGGTTATATGTTCAATTATCGTGCTGGTTACCTTATATAATAATCTATCAAAAATTGTATTAGTCTTTGATAACAAAGTTTGGTTCCCAACACCCAATTCTGAATCACAACAAATCTGTTTCCAAACAACACCCAGGATTTCAATCTCTTCGATCCTAGGTAGTACCAATGAGGTAGGTTAAAAAGTCAATCCAACAGGGTGTCAAGGGCCATGTAAGAAAAAAAAAAGAGCATTACATTTTATCACTTACGTTTTTTTTAAAGATTTTATTTATTTATTTGTCAGAGAGAGAGAACACAAGCAGGGGGAGAAGCAGGCAGAGGGAGAAGCAGGCTCCCCGCTGAGCAAGGAGCCTGATGTGGACCCGATCCCAGGATCATGACCTGAGCCAAAGGCAGACGCTTAACCGACTGAGCCACACAGGCGTCCCTATCACTTACATTTTAAAAACCCACATTTTATCACTCTTCAAAAATACAGAAACTGCTCAGTTGAGATCTTTTACTGACTTAAAACTTCAATAGTTTACTTCAGAACTTAAATTTAAACCTACACAATATATCTTCCCGCTAATGAGCAATTAATTTTCTCCTTATGGGTGAGAGGGATTTTAATTCTGTTTGCTAGACTTACCATGGTGCTTGCAGAAAATTCTCCTTTTAACAATGAAACTCAAGGAAGAACACATTGCATAAAATACTACTTTTTAGTATCTGAATCTATCATACTAGCACCTAAACTTTTAGAACCTAAATGAAACCATACACACACACACACACACACACACACACACAAACACATATATAGGTTATTTTACATTATGTACATTATATCATATATGTACTATATATATTAACCTAAATATATTACATACATTAGATAATTACAGGTTATATATATATATATAAAACCTATCATTAAAAAATATTTCTGCTGCACAATATGACCTCTTAAGAAGCCATGACAGGATGAGGACATTAGGGAAGTTAAGAGGGAGACACAGCAGATATCTTTAAGGCAAGAAGTTGCCAGAAACCTCTACAAAGGCACTGAGGTAAGCAGGGCAGAAAAATAAATATGGGAATAATCTGCAGTAATACTCTGAAACCTAGCAGCCAAAGTACAGAGCTAACTTCCGGCTAACATGTATTCTCCTCAGCAATTTTTTTTCTGTAGAAACATCTTCCAACTCATTCTCTTAACAGCTTTTCCTGTCTCTAACTGTAACTTCACACTCTCCAATTTTCTTTATCTATTTCCTTAGCACCTTAACTGAAATAGTATGGAAACAACGTATTTAGCCTTAGTAGTTTTATTTTATATTTCCTGCCCTGCTTTTCAAAAGCAAATAAGAGCATTTTCTAAAGACAAGGAAATGGACCCTCCCCTCAAGCCTCTAGAGAAGAAAGTAGTCCTGCTGACACCATGATTTTAGCCCATTGAGACATACGTTAGACCTCTAACCTACAGAGCTATCAGATAATGAATTCCTATTTTTTAAGCCAAAAAAAGATGAGCATTTTCTGTTTTTCTTACAAAAAAAATTTAAATTTATAGACTCTGAGTACCTTTTTCTGGGGGCAATAAAAGTATTTCCCCTACTTGACTAGAAGATGACTATAGACAGTCTAGATGAAAACCAGATTTGGAAACTGTAAATAATTCCCAGTGTATGATGGGTAGTTATACATTACAGTATTTGTGAAAATATGAGAAAATAGCACATAATTTGATTTCAAAACTATCATGTTCAGTTCCAAACTCAGAATGTTTTAATCTCTGTGGGGTTAGAAACAGGCAGATGGAAATATTTTCTAGCCAATAATGTATCTCAAAATAAAATTCAAATTAAAAAGAAAGTGAAAAGCCAAATTCAAAGGTAAATTTAAACACATTACCAAGTTCACTCTCAAACTAGCTCTAACTAGGAACATAACTTGTAGCTTGGTTTCCTAAGGTAAACTTCTCTTAATTGCAGGAAAGAGCCTGCTGAAAACCCAGACAGTCACATGGGTTTCCCTCTCTTTCTTCTTTTGGCCACAGAAATAAGAAGTCCAAGAAAGGCTGAAGCAGCAAATTCTAGAGGGGAATAAGCCATGTTCAATCTGCAGGATCCTTTCTTAAAGGCATGGAAAAGAGTTACAACTAGCTGCAGAAGGAACGAAAATTAACACCTTTTTTTGATAAGCTATAAATAAGGAGAGGTAAAGTTGTGTCTCCAGGTTAAAGAGATCTGAGTAAAATTTTAAAAGTTAAAGCTTTTCACAGGATAGGCAAGCATGACTATCTACACAGCATAAAATGAAAGTAAAAGACCCTTCCCACTAATAAAAAGGAAACTAAGATTTAATCAGGCAGAGATAACTTCTCAACCTAGTGAAAGTTAGCAAAATACTTCTACATTTGTATTTACCCCTGTTCTCTACTGTACCTGTACTTACACTCACCAATTACAGAGGACCTGCATACGACCTAATTTTAAATCAGTAAGGTAATATGAGTTCTAAATGCATGTTGTACCTTCTTTCAGTTATTATCTGAGGACACCTGCCTATCAACAATTATTTCAATAATTATATTCTGGGAACCACCTGCATCAGAATCACTAGGGGGTCCCTGTTAAATACTTGGTTTCCTGCTGGCCCCACCCAAGATCTAGTGAATCAAAAACGGAGGGGGAGCTCAAGAAATCTGCATTCTTAACAACCTCCTCCCTCCAGGTAATTTTAAACACTAAAGTTTAAGAATTATTGTAGTAGGGTCCAAGCAACTATCAATCAGAACTACCTGGGGACAACTCAGGGTAGCTAGCAGAGTTCCTAGGAAGAAACAAGCTGCCTCAAAAAGGACCGACTTTCCCCTTCCCGATATACTTGGAGACGCCTAACAGATGTGTCACCTCAAAATCTCCAAATGTTTCCACTCTTCCCAAAGCTTTCCCACCACAACATACTAACTTTGAAATGTGTGAGTGAGCCAAGCTAAACATTTCATGAATTTAAACTAAAAAACTGGCTTTGCCTGTCTATAAGTTCCTTAAAACAATAAAAGATACAAATATTTTAATACTTCTCAACATTCCCTCCTTTCAGTTCCTTCTCAGATTGACTTTTTAGTCAAAGCTTCAAGACTTTTGGAAATTTTAGATCATAATGTTACAGTCCATTTTAATTCCCATACAATCCCGAATACCAATTATAAATCTACTATAAATTTTACCAATAAAAATCTACTAATTGTGTAATGTTTCTTCAGGTAGTACACAAAAAATCCATTCATCTCTTCCCTTCTTTAAACCAATGGATTTCAGGGCGCCTGGGTGGCTCAGTCGTTAAGCGTCTGCCTTCGGCTCAGGTCATGATCCCAGGGTCCTGGGATCGAGTCCCACATCGGGCTCCCTGCTCAGCGGGAAGCCTGCTTCTCCCTCTCCCACTCCCCCTGCTCGTGTTCCTGCTCTCTCTGTGTCTCTCTGTCAAATAAATAAATAAAATCTTTAAAAATAAAAAAAATAAATAAACCAATGGATTTCAGTAATGAAGCTGGGGAAGGGACTGCAGCTGTCATACTGAAGTTTGAATAATAACATTTGAACCTTCACTATATGCCAGATAAGAAACACAACACACTTAGAACATTATCCCATGGACAATCTCATGAGGCGGGTATCACCATTATCCTTACTTTATGGATGAACTGCCTAAGATCTAGAGGGGTCAAGTAACTTGTGCAGAATTATACTGCTAGGTAAGCTAATTCAACCAAGGCAGTCTAACTCCAGAACCAGCAGTTTTAACACTACACTATCCTGTATTTTGAATATGCCATCTGCCAAAAAACCAAGTCCCCTGAAATCTAAAGTTGTGGATTCTGGAGAATTTCGTTTTTAAAAATGTGCTTTTAGGTGATTTTGAAGAATAACAAAAGCTGGAATTATTGCACTAAGGCTACTAGTTCGCCATGGTGGAACCCTGGCAATCTTTGAGATATAACTCATGGTCCAGAAGTTAAGGTCTCAAATTCCACCACATTGATTAACTAGAATTTACTTATCCTATTTTCTCTCCTACTCCAAAGAAATTATAAGAAAAAAAAATCTAGAATTTTCTAATTAGAGCAGATGGTCTATATTATCTATACATAAGAAACTAAACAAAGATTATTGATGTTCAGCATGATTATTCTGGGGCAGAGTTAGACCTTTACTAAAAGAAATGTGCAAGGTAGAATTTATTTTTTTTTCCACTGAGGCATTTTATTTGCACATATGTATTACATCCCTAGGAAAAAAAATCCCAGGATTTTCCTTCCTGTGTTTTCAACTTCCTTCTTCATGGTCCATGATGCCAGCTGAGGTTGTCAGTACAATGAAACCAAACTGGGGGGACTGGAGCCGATTATTCTGCCATTTTTCTAGATCTCTGAGTTGTACATCAAATCTGGGGCTGATTATTCCACATTTGTTTAACCTGCCCATGAGGTTCACAACAATTTTCCCAGCTCTGTGATCATCAATGATTTCAAATTCGCCGGTGTAACCATGCTGCATCATCACAGAAACCAGATGACGACTTTGGAGCATGGCCTATAAGAACCTGGCGTTTGCCTCTCTTTTCAGCTTTGTTAATGCTCTTGAGAGCATCTACCATGACATTCATGCACACCATTATGGAGGGACAGAAAGATGGTGGAAAGAGTTGCAAGGTAGAATTTAGAGTTGGAGATACTTCTATCTCTGGCAACTTTCTCATTTTACAGGTGAAACAATCACCCTCTTTTTTAAAGTACCATCTTTAACTCAGTTCACATTTGCAATATTTAGCTGGCAAAATTTTGAGGTCCACAATAGTACTGCAAGAAAATCATGTAACATAATATCACAGTATATTGGAGCTGGAAGGAACTCTGAATCTCCTAATTTCACAGATGAGGAAACTGAAGTGACAAATTTAGTTATTTGCCCAAGGTCACACAATTATTTAGTGGCAGAAGAAGCTACCCAGGACAAAAACCAAATTTCTTATCTCTCAAGTCAATAGTATTTTTACTACACCAAAAATTATGTTTTTGTTTGTAAACTTCTCAGGATTCGGAGAAATCAGTGTATTAGCTTCAAGCCCTAGGAATCAGATCTTTTTTTTTTTTTTTAAGATTTTATTTATTTGAGAGACAGAGAGACAGTGAGAGAGTACAAGAGGGGAGGAGGAGAAGCAGGCCCCCCGCTGAGCAAGGAGCCCAACGAGGGACTCCATCCCAGGACCCTGGGATCATGACCTGAGCCGAAGGCAGATGCTTAACCGACTGAGCCACCCAGGCCGCTCCTTTGCTCTAGTTCTGATTCTTTTATTCATTTGCTATCTGACTGTGGGCAAATAATTGTAAAATAAAAATAAATCCCACCCTTAGTAGGTCATGGGAATATTTCCAGAATTAGAAAACACATATCAATGTAACTTTGGAAAAATATGAAATTATGTAGAATTAAGATATGCTTTCATAATTTTTTCTAGAGGCAAATGGGTAGGTACTGGTTGTTAAATACTGCCCCGAATAGTCTGAACTGAAAAGCCTTGAAAATCAATGCCCTCGGTCCCTCGGTCCACCTGAAGAACAACTCATTACCATGTCTAACTCATTTCCGATATTAAATTAATACCACCTTACTAGGTGATGTCTAGCAAATAAAAGATTTCTCTGATTAACAGCACTGTTGATTTTCTTTTATTTTTTATTTTTTTAAAGATTTTATTTATTTGACAGAGACACAGCGAGAGAGGGAACACAAGCAGGGCGAGTGGGAGAGGGAGAAGCAGGCTTCCTGCAGAGCAGGGAGCCTGATGCGGAGCTCCATCCCAGGACCCTGGGATCGTGACCCGAGCCGAAGGCAGACGCTTAACGAATGAGCCACTCAGAAGCCCCTGCTGATTTTCCATAGGATATTAAACGATGAATAAAGTGATCCCTGAAGTCCCTTCTACTTTAAACATTTTTTATTGTACACAAAACACAACTGCTCCCCAAACAAAAATCTTTTAGTCAATATCTCTATGCTAAATAAAGTGTGAAGTTTAATTAACAGCAATGTACAAATGCTGGTTTCTTACTTGTGTTAAATGTACTACAGTAATGTGATATTAACAATAGGGGAACAGGGTGAGGAATATACTAGAATTCTCTACTATCTTTGCAACTTTTCTGTAAATCTAAAACTATCCTAAAATAAAAAGTATTTTAAAAATAAATTTCTATGCCCATTTTTAATAGTTCAGAAAATTTCTACTGAACAAGTAACTCCAAGTTAATACTGGAGTAATAGTCTGCCTTGTTATTGGGATCTAGTGTTAAAAATGTTAATTTAGCACTTCAAAATAATATTTGAGCACTTAAAATTATCTTAGTCTCGGGGTCCCTGGGTAGCTCAGTTGGTTAAGCGTCTCTTGATTTCAGTCAGGTTATGATCTCACAGTTGTGAGATTGAGCCCCATGTCAGCTCTGCGCTGGGCCTGGCACCTGCATAAGATTCTTTCCCTCTTCTTCTGCCCATCCCCCCATTATCTTAAAATTTTCTTAGTTTCAGAAAAATTAGAGTTCCCCAGTATTTTCTACCTGATTTATATTTAGATTATCACATTTCTAACCATCCACCCTAAAACCACAAATTTCTAAGGTAACATCCTTGAACCAGAGCTGGATTTCCAGTGGTTTAGTGTTTTAAGAAAACACTGGATGGGAGGGGGGGTATCAGACATAGGGAACAAATACAAAAGGCTCTTGAGCCATTAGCTCCTCAATCTAATATGATGGGTAGCTTCACAACACCCTAAAATCTTAAAAAGAGCCTTATTTTTATTCTAGAGCAATGAATTACATATTATTTTCAGCTTTTCTAAAAATTTCAAATATTTTAATTATATAAGGAATGTTAAAGGAGTTTCATTAGTGACACAGAAAAGAGTATTTTCACATATTTTTAATCTCTTGCAGTTCCTTCATTCTTACAAATAATTATACCACACCTATATTAAATGCTTGATTTGGGGAGCTATAAAAATCTTTTAAAACTTATCAGAAATTTGATGTTTTGCCTCTTCTTTATTGAAATGTTGAAAAAGGAATTTTTTGAAAAATAGGTTTTTATTTTAGTTGGTTGGGAGGAATACACGCTGTGCAACAAATAAGGGAGCCCTATCTGACAGAGGTCTATGATGGTTCAGTTGGGTGAATTATGATGTTGCCAACCAGTTGTAAATTCTACGTGGAAAAAGGAATGTGGTTGATTTTGTTGTTTCTGAGAACAATAAAGAAAAATTGTATGGGACGTCAGAGTGGTTCAGTCGGTTAAATGTCTGACTCTTGATCTCAGCTCAGGTCTTGATCTTAGGGTGGTGAGTTCAAGCCCCACGTTGGGTGTGGAGCCTACTTAATAAAATAAAAAAATTAAAAAAGGAAAAGAAATCACTAAAAGAGCCTTTAGTCTTCCTTATTCAGCCTAACTGTAATAAAAGAGTTCTGTGAAAATAATCTTTTACCACAACATTTAGTAAGTTTCAGAAGTCAATAATTATAGAAAAAGCTACATGGATCTGTATGTTTCATAATCTACGTCAATTCTCTTTTTAATACTTTCTTTTCTACCTTAGCTATGCCCTTTAAGGCCACCAAATTCTCATGATTCATATGAAGACTTTGTAAAAAAAAAAATTATCAGCAACAGATACCTGTGTGTTTCTAAATAACAGTACCTTGCCAGTGCAATCTAAGCAAAACTCAAAAAGTATTAAATGGCTTAAAAAAATACATCTATAAAGGGTGTACCTATCTAAAAAATAAATCTTTCTAGTTTGAAAAAAATTAAGACATGAGTTTGCCTTAAGGACCCATAAAAATAATTTAAAATTTTATTTTATTTTTGAAGAATAATAAACAGATCCTTAAAGAACGAAGGCCAGCCTGGAAACACAAGAGTTTTTTTTTTTTTTTTAAGTTTTCATCTCCTTCTTACTGCTAAGTTGGTGACAGTAGAGGTAGTGTACCCACCTAGTATTTTATTTTTTTAAGATTTACTTATTTATTTGAGAGAGAGAGAGAGAGAATACACGAGCAGTGGAGGGGCACAGGGGGAGGGAGAGAATCTCAAGCCAACTCCCCAATGAGCATGGAGCTGGATCTCACAATCCTGAGATCATGACTTGAGCAGAAACCAAAAGTCCAAGCTCAAATGACTGAGCCACCTAGGCGCTCCCCACCTAGCATTTTAAAACATTTATGGACAGGAAAAGACCACGAATCTGAGGGAATATTACTTCTAGGGCTCCCAAGGTCAAGTCACCATTCACAGAGAGATGCCCATGTGAGGCTGAGGCAAGCCCCCAAAAGGGAATGAACCAGAACTCACCTCATCTGGAAGAGAAGGAAAGTAGGAGATGGAGAGCAGTCCATCCTCGACCAAATTCCTTTAGCTCCTACAGAATTTCTACCCTATTCAACGAAGCTTCTGTTGATGTGTCTTAATTGAAGATAACTTTGTAGTAATAGATAAACCATTGTAAAATGTTCCCCTCTCTTAAGTTAAAACATGAAACTATTCCCTAAAAGTCTTTCTGTTACAGATTTTTGCCAGGTTAAGATGAAGAAAAGAAGCAGAAAGAAGGGAAAGATGGAGGATAATCAGGTGGGAGAGAAAAAAGCCACAGGTGATTATAAATTGTGATCGAATGTTAACCTGGTCTGAAAATCAAGAATCCTGGTTTCCAATTCCAGCTCTGCCATCAGCTACCTAAAATACCTTATGTAGACAGTGAATTTCCTCATCAAAAAATGAAGTGGCAGTAGGTAGCGCCTGCACTCAAGAATGAGAATACATCCTAGAACAAGATATCCCCAAAGGGATGCCTCATCTGGAGCTTCGGAGTTAAGAATAACAATTATACACACGAAGAGAAAAGAAAAAAACAAAAAAACCCTCATAGGTTGTCAAGGCAAAGGAAATTTCTGACCATTCTGCCCGGGAATGGGAGATTTCTTCAAAATTACTTGGGGTACCTGGGTGGCTCAGTCAGTTGATCTCTTGATCTCAGCTCAGGTCTTGATCTCAGGGTCATGAGTTCAAACCCCGACTGGCTTACTAACAAAAAAACAAAATTACACTAGCTAGAGAATAGTGAAGAGGAAGAGCCTATAAAAGTTGCCAATTCAACACAAACTGAGCAAGGTTCTCAATACCACTGCTAGATACTGTAGACTCAGAGATGACTATCATAGTGTCTGCCTTTAAGGTGTTCTGAATCCAGTTAAGGTTTTGGTTAAATGCTAAAAGAAAAATTGTGCCTCTGTGCCCTTTCCTAAGTATGTTATACAAAGAAGCAATTGACACCTAGAATCCTGACATTCAGATGTCAATTAAAAAATGAGGCTTAGGGGCGCCTGGGTGGCTCAGTCGTTGGGCGTCTGCCTTCGGCTCAGGTCATGATCCCAGGGTCCTGGGATTGAGCCCCCCATCAGGCTCTCTGCTTGGCCGGAAGCCTGCTTCTCCCTCTCCCACTCGCCCTGCTTGTATTCCTATTCTCGCTTGTGTCTCTCTGTGTCAAATGAATAAATAAAATCTTAAAAAAAATAAAAATTAAAAAATTAAAAAATGAGGCTTAGAGAAGTTAACTTCTGGTACCTGTTTTCTGACTTGAAATCCAATGCTCTGATACACATGATTAATGTGGCTTTATGAATGTCAGCTAGTTACATTAACTGAAATCCTATTAGTGTACGGATTAAGAAAAAAATTTTAATTATATCAAAAATCCTCCCTACTGTTAACATGAAAAACCTCATAATAGATTTGCCTTGCTATTGTTCATAATTTGCAATGCATATATATGTATCTGTCTTCAAACTTAATACCTACTAGCCTGCACTCCACTGTCCAAATCATCTCTATTCCCAATGGTGGCACAAGCAGGTATTCTGGCTACACTGATTGAATTAGCAATCTCCAAAGCCCCTTCCAGGTCTAAAATTGCCTGACACCTGACATCAAAACATGACCAAAAAACACCCAAAGTTCACAAATGTATAAACTTAGCTCACCTTGCAAGCTTTTAAAATATTGCCACTATAGGGGCGCCTGGGTGGCTCACATGGTTAGGCGCCTGCCTTGGGCTCAGGTCATGATCCCAGGGTCCTAGGATCGAGCCCCACATTGGGCTCCTGGCTCAGCGGGGAGCCTGCTTCTCCCTCTCCCTCAGCCTCTCCCCCTGCTCATGCTCTATCTCTGTGTCTCAAATGAATCAATAAAATAAAATCTTAAAAAAAAATATTGCCACTCTAAGCTTTAAGTATATTTTTGTATATTTTTGCAACTATAGGCACAAATACAATTGTCACTACTATATATTTTGTCCCACCAGTAACACAAAATTAGGATTTCCCAATCTTGATGTAAACAACTTTATAAATTTTTGTAAATTCATACAAGGGAAAATAAGCGCTAATAAAATAGAAAAAGAAATAATTACAATCAGAAAATTGTGTCTACAAAAATGCACACAGATTGTATAATCCTCTAAAACTGGAGCTGCATAATTTGTTTCTTTCATTTCTATCAAGATCCCTGAAAAGTTAACAAAAACACAGGAGACTCTGAAAAGGAGGGTTTACAAGTTGGGAATACTCTCTTATTTGCCTAGAGATTAAAAGGAAAAAAAAAGCATATCAAGCAAGATCTAACTCCGGGAAAATTGGCATTTCATTAATGTGCAACAGGATGAGCATTTTATCCCTATCAAAGCCCTATTCCGAAATCTGCAATGTCCAGAACCATAACTTGATTTCAAGAATGGCAGGTCAAAACACAAATACAATGGCACCAAAAATTAAAAAGTTGCTGAAAAAAGTGTAGGCCTATTTGGCAGAAGTAGAGAAGAGGGATTTTCTAGATAAAGCGCCATAGTAATTTGGCTTTAAGGGCTGGGATCAAATTCTAAACTCGAAACTGACTGCATTTTAATAAAGGCCATTAAAACAGTTAAACACTATGAAACACAATCACTTCTAATTTCAAGAATTCCCAAGCCACTTGAATGGGTTTAGACTACACACAAATAGACATTTCTGCAGAATGACTTCCCTTTCTCTTTCACAACCACACCCGTACGCACATACCGCCGCGCCCACCCCCATCCCCACCCCTAATCCCCGTAGTACAGTAAAAATAAACTGAGAGCCGAGCAGGTTGTCTGCTTTTCCGGAGGAGGCAAAACTGCAGCTGTAGCATGAGCACACTGCCAGGACCTAAATACACGGAAACCAGGTGTGAATAGCAGGTATAGATAGCCTCCAGCCCACAGGGGAACAGAAAGATTCGCTCCCCACAAAGTTGGCAACTTCTACAGGCAACACAATGCTGACCCAGTTCCTCTTCCCCCGGTGACAAATCAAAGCTAAGTCCTGACGCCAGCAAAGAGCCCGCACGGAGGCGGTCCGCAAGGCGCTCTCGGCCAGCGCCCGGCCTCGACCTCCGTCCCGGCCCCGGCCCCGCCCCGAGCCCCGGCGCAGCGGGCGCTGTACCTGGCGAAGAAGTCGGCGAAACCGCCGCTCCGTCGAGCCCGGGCCGAGGTCCCCGCGGCGCCCTGCTCCGTGGCGGGCGCGGGCACCGGCGGCCCGGCGGGGGGCAGGTGGTCGCGGCTCACCTCGAACGTGTTCCGAGAGTTCACCTGAACGTTCGAGACGCCAGGGCGCGCCTCAGCGGCGGCGTCCCCGCTAGTCCTCTCGGCCGAGGCGGCGGCGGACGCGCCCTCCTCGGGACCCCCAGCGCTGGCTCCCGGCCGCTCCAAGTCTTCGCTGCTGCTGCCGCCGCTGGCCGGGCTGCCCTCCGAGCCGCTGCCCGCGCCCTGGGGCTTGTCAGAGACCGCCGCTGCTAGGCAGCAGCTCCGCAGCGGGTCTTCGAGCGGCGCGGCCCAGTCGGACGGACTGCCCGGGCCGTCCGCGCCCTCGTCGCCAGGCCCCTCCGGGCGGAGGCGACGGTGGCGCGGATCCCGGCCGCTCGCGCAGGCCAGCCCGCGAGCCTCCTCCAGGTCCCGACAGTCCTGGCCCGGCAGAAAGCCCGAGTCCCCGTTGGTCATGCCTCTGTGCCGCGGCGGGCGGGCATCCGCCACCTCCGTGTCTCGGTGCTTGGAGCCCGAGTCGCGCGGACAGGCGTCCGAGCGCGGAGCTGCCGGGAGCGGCGGGGCGCGGGGCTGGCCAGCGGGGAGTGGACAGTAGCACAGCCCCGGCTCCAGCTGTCCCCCGGCCGCCGCGAGGTACCGCCGAAGGAGCTGCTGAGGCGGCGTCTCCTTCTCCTCTTCCTCCTCCTTCTCCGCCGGCGGCTCCACCGCGCCGACGCCTCCGCCAAAACCGCCCGTGGCCCGGATCATCTTCCCGTCCTGGCCCACGGGCTCCGGCGCCGGCACCGGGAGCAACTTGGGGTTTCTTCCCGAGCAGGCTCCGGCATCCTCCGGACCCACCATCTAGGGCCGGGTGAGTGCCGCCCGAGGAGGCGACGGAAGAGTCCCCGGCACAGGCTCGGCCCGGGAATAACCCTAGGGGCTGGGGCCGCGGCGGCCGCCGCCGCAACCTTCCCAGACCCACCCCTCCCACCCGGGGCTCCGGGCAGTTGCGGGAGGGCGGGCACGCGCCGTAGTCCGCGCACGCGCAAACGCCGGCCCGGTCAAACCACGACCTGGAGATTCCGCGAACCATAGAGATAGTAGCTAGAGAGGCCGCTCCCTGACACTCCGGCGGCCAATCTGGGATCGGCCATCTGGATGATGGAGGCTGGTTGGCTCACTCCGAGCGTGACAATTCTTACAGAGGCACGGGTTTGCCTCTCTTAGCAAAAATTCACTTGACGTACTTAATTTATGGGAGTTGATTACAGGATATTAGATATAAGTCCTTCCAGCTCCAACTGGTCACCAGTGGACTTTACGCTTTTTCATGCATCTTCCCTACCGCCGTTGCCACAATCTAGAGCTTCGTCGCTTTATGTCAACACCCTCCCTTCTCCACTTTATCTTCCAGGATACTACCAAAGGAATCTTTCTTATCTAGCACCACGTTTCATCATATCACTTTTCTTAAAAATTTCCATCATCACTCAAGGAGGGAAAAGAAGTGGAGTCAGGCGGAGAAGGGCTGTTGAAATAATTCCAGCACCCTGTGATAATGGATTGAAATGCGGTGATAGCCACTGAGTGGAAATGAAAGGCGTTTAAAGAAATCGCAAGACGTGATAACTGATATAAGGAGCGACTGAAGAGGGAGGAACCAGCAATTACTACAAAACTCTTGTTATTGAAACTAATGTAGTTTGAAGAAATGGGATCTGGATTAGAAAAAAAAAAACCTCGATTAATAGGGGAAATATATCTGGTAAAGACAAGACTGGGACTATCCAGGATATAGTTAGAGATCTAAAACTTGGGTTAGGGCTTAGGTTTGGAGACTCGGATTGAAAAGTCATCTGCATATTGTAACAAGGTGAGTCATTAGTGACTTCTCCTGGGAAGAAAGAATAAAGATGGAGGTGGGGCAGAGACTCAAAGGTGTTATTATTTCAAGATGGGCAAAGAAGTTGTATTGCAAAGGATTAAAGAGGAATTAGCTGTAGATAAAATGAAGGGGAAAATATTGGCCACTCGTTCTAGAGGTATGTCAATGAAAAGAGAGGAAAGAAATAGGAGAATGGGGTAGTAATGAGAGGAAGCAGCATTGCCAAGCCTTTATATTTTTTTTCTTATATATGCAAGAAGGAATATAACCTATATAAGAGTAACAGTAAAATAAGTAAATAAGGGCGCCTGGGTGGCTCAGTCGTTAAGCGTCTGCCCTCAGCTAGGATCATGATCCCAGGGTTCTGATCAGGCTCCCTGCTCTGTGGGAAGCCTGCTTCTCTCTCTCCCACTCCCCCTGCTTGTGTTCCCTCTCTCGCTGTGTCTCTCTCTGTCAAGTAAATAAATAAAATCTTTTTAAAAAATGTAAATAAAATGGACACCCACGTACCCAGCACCCAGTTTAAGAAACATCAAGTGTCTTTTACAATGAGCATATCTGAAGGCCTTAAGGAAGGACTAAGTGTCAAAGGCACAGTTAACAATATATTTATTGCCAAGATTTTTCAGAAGAAGAAATGACTTCCAGGACACAGGTGGAAAAATTAATATAGGAAGAGAGAAAATATTTGTAAATCATATATCTGATAATAGTATCCAGAATATGTAAAGAACTCTTACAAGTTAACAAGCCAACCCAATTTTAAAGGACTTAAACAGACATTTCTCCAAAGACTATGTTAATAGCTATTAATAAGCATATGAAGTAATGCTCAATATCAAAACCAAAGGACAAGGCACTCAAACTGACTAGAATGGTTATATTCAAAAAAGTGGAAAGTAAGTGTTGTAGAGGATGTGGAAAAACTACAACCCTCAAACATTGCTAGTAGAAATGTAAATGGTATGGTTGCTATGGAAAATGTTTGGTGGTTCCTCAATGAAGTTAAACATTGAATTACCTTATGACCCAGAAATTCCACTCCTAGATACGTACCCAAAAGAACTGAAAACAGATGTTCACACAAAAACTTACACATGAATATTCATAGCAGCACAATTAAAAACCAAAAGATAGAGACAACCCAAATGCCCATCAACAGAGGAATGAATAAACAGAATGTGACATTTACACAATGGACTATTATTCAGCCATAAAAAGAAGTGAAATACTGATATATAAAGTAGATGAATCTCAAAAACATTATGCTAAGTGGAAGAAACCAGACACAAAAGGTCCACATTGTATAATTTCATTTGTATGAACTCTCCAGAATAGTTAAATCCATTGAGAAAGAAAACAGATTAGTGATTGCCAATGAGGGGGTGGGTAGGAGAGAAATAGGGACAGACTACCTGATGGATATGTGGTGATGAAAATGTTTTGCAACTATGGGCGCCTGGGTGGCTCAGTTGGTTAAGCGACTGCCTTCGGCTCAGGTCATGATCCTGGAGTCCCGGGATCGAGTCCTGCATCGGGCTCCCTGCTCAGCAGAGAGTCTGCTTCTCCTTCTCACCCTCCTCCCTCTCATGCTCTCTATCTCCCATTCTCTCTCTCAAATAAATAAATAAAATAAAATAAAAAAGTTTTGCAACTAGATACAGGTGGTGGTTGCATGACATGGAGAATGCACTAAATAGAACTGAATTCTACATTTTTTAAATTGTACATGTTTAAATAGCTGTATTTTATGTAAATTTTCACCTCAATAAAAGAAATTTAAGTTAATTTAAGATACCTAGACATAAGTATAGTTAATATGATGGTAAAGATGAGGACAGCTGAAAGAGGCTAATCACAAGCTTGCTTCATTTCAACTTTTTTCTTTTCTAACTTCCTAATTTTTCAAACCTTTTCTTTTTTTTCTTAAAGATTTTATTTATTTGAGACAGAGAGCAGGAGCGAGAGAGTGGAAGCAGAAGCAGAGAGAGAGGAAGAAGCAGGGGTCAATCCCAGAACCTTATGACCTGAGCTGAAGACAATCGCTTAACCAACTGAGCCACTCAGGCGCCCCTTTCAAACTTTTCTAACTTGTTGACTTACTCCTTTCTAGGTATTGCTCTATTTCTGCCTCTATGAAATCATACTACAGTATTTTAAACTCCAATTTCTCTAAATGGTTTATTGAGTTCATCTCCTTCTTCTCCCCTTGTCAATGGCAACAAAAGTTTTATGAATAATAGCCCATAGCTACTGTTTTCTCAGTGAAGACTTCAAAACTGAAACACATTTATATTTTGTAACTTTGTCTACAATAACATGTATTCCATAATAAATTATTTTAGGCATTCTTCTTGGTTAGTCGTTATATTTTCCACTTTTAACAGTAAAAGTTTCTGTGTTACCTGATAAGTAATATATGCCACCTTATAAATTTTTTGAAAATCTACTTTCAAGGTGTAGCATATCCTTTTTTTTGTGGTCCTTAAAGAGGTTGCCATTAAAAACTTTTTTTTTTTTAGTTTTACTTATTTAAGTAATCTCTACACCCCACCTGAGACTTGATCTCATTACTCCAAGATCAAGAGTCATGTGCTCTTCCAACTGAGCCAGCCAGGTCCCCCAACATTAAAACTTTTGATACCATATTATATTACTACAACTGTATGCATAAATAAAATATCCTGGTACATTCCTATAAATCAGGTGAAACTATTATCATGATAAAGGATTTTTTTAAATTTTTTAAATTTAAATTCAATTAACATTTAGTGTATTATTAGTTTCAGAGGTAGAGTTCAGTGATTCGTCTTTTTTTTTAAGTTTTATTTATTTATTTGAGAGAGAGAGAGCACAAGTAGGAGGAGCAGCAGAGCAGGAGGGAGAAGCAGACTCCCTGCTTAGCAGGGAGTCAGATGTGGGGCTCCATCCCAGGATCGTGAGATCATGACCTGGGCAGATGCTTCAACGACTGAGCCACCCAGGTGCCCCTGATTCATCAGTCTTATATAACATCCAGTGCTCATTACATCACATGCCCTCCTTAATGTCCATCACCCAGTTACCCCATCCCCCCAGCCCCCTCCCCTCCAGCAACCCTCACTTTGTTTCCTATGATTAAGAGTCTCTTATGGTTTGTCTCCCTCTCTGATTTCATCTTGTTTTATTTTTCCTCCTTTCCCCTATGATCCTCTGTTTTGTTTCTTAGTTTCCACATATGAGTGAAATCTTATGATAATTGTCTTTCTCTGTTTGACTTATTTCACTTAGCATAATACCTTCTATTTCCATCCACGTCGTTGCAAATGGCAAGATTTCTTTTTTGATGGCTGAGTAATATTCCACTGCATAAAAATATACATCTTCTTTATCCATTCATCTGCTGATGGACATCTGGGCTCTTTCCATAGTTTGGCTATTGTGGACATTAATGCTATAAACATTGGGGTGCAGGTCCCCTTCAGATCACTACATTTGTATCTTTGGGGTAAATACCTAGTAGTGTAATTGCTGTGTCATAGGGTAGCTCTATTTTCAATTTTTTGAGGACCCTCCATACTGTTTTCCAGAGTGGCTGCACCAACTTGCATTCCCACCAACAACATAAGAGGGTTCTCCTGAGAAAGGATATTCTTAATCTCTCTGTTATAAAATATTAATTAACAGTTAAAATATGGAAAACTATGAGTATACTTTGGATTCCTACATTTGCTAAGAAAATTCGACTTTCATAGAAATTCTCAAAATACATACAATTTGTCATATTCTACCTGTATGATCCTCCCCTCATTATTGAACAGTAAATATGGTCCCATTATCCCATAATATTATTTTGCCAAAATTGTACTCAAGGAGAGTACAAAGGCCTCAAAAAAAAAAAAAAGGCCTCAAAACTCTTCATATCTTGGGCGCCTGGGTGGCTCAGTTGGTTAAGCGACTGCCTTCGGCTCAGGTCATGATCCTGGAGTCCCGGGATCGAGTCCCGCATCGGGCTCCCTGCTCAGCAGAGAGTCTGCTTCTCCTTCTCACCCTCCTCCCTCTCATGCTCTCTGTCTCTCATTCTCTCTCAAATAAATAAATAAATTCTTTAAAAAAAAAAACTCTTCATATCTTTCTTTAATCCTCAACCTTTTTCTTATGTACTGGATTTCCAAAAACCTTTCAAACATGCTTTAACTTCTATTATGTTAAATAACCACTATCACCACCCACATACTCCTAGAGCAATGTTTCTCAAACTCACCTGCACATTAGTAACATTCAGGAAGTTTTAAAAATGCTTATGTCTGGGCACCACCCAAGACCAATTAAGTCAATATCTCTGGAAGAGGAGCCTTACACTGATATTAAAAGCTATTCAAGTAATTCTAATTTACAACCAACGTTGAGAAATACTGGCTTATAGCTACAACCTTATCTCTCTGCTTCCCTGAACAAGCAAGCTTCTTTAAAAAGCTGTTTACACATTGTGTACACTTAGATGTGATACCATGAAAAAGACACATTGTGGCTGAGAATGTATAAGAACCTAATCACACAAAAATCATCAAATTTAAAATGAAGAAAATTCTATTTAAACAAGGAAATGGGGGATTCTTATTCTTCAAAAAAATGCCAGTATCATGAAAGACAAAGAAAAGCTGTGGACATAGCTGAGATGAAAGAAGATTAAAACAAAATGACAATTATATGTAATACCTGCCCATAAACTTGACTTTGTACTCAGTAGACAAAAGAAAACAGTCTACAAAGGACACTATTACATCAACCAACACAACTGTCATATGTACAGTGGGTTAAATAAAGGTGTCAATGTAAATATTGATAGTTACAATTATAATTGGTATTTACAATTTATAATTGCTGTATCAGTTCTATAAAAAATATTTCTATTCTTAGGAAATATACAGTGGAGTATTTAAGATAAGGGCCAGGATATATGTAATTTACCCTCAAAAAATTCAGAAAAAAAATTATTCATGCATACACACACAGAGCTCGTGACAAAGTGAAATGGGATAAAATGTTAGCAGTAGAGAAATCTGGGAAAGATATACGAGTATTCTTTGTGTTATTTTTATGTTTGCAACTTTTTCTTAAGATTTTATTTATTTGAGAGAGTAAGTGTGAGAGAGAGAGCGCGTGGGGGAGGGGCAGAGGGAGAGCTGAGCAGGGAGCCCAATGTGGGGGCTCAGTCCAGGACCCTGAGATCATGAGCTGAGCTGAAGGCAGATGCTTAACTGAGCCACCCAAGTGCCCCTATGTTTGCAACTTTTTCTAAGTTTAAGGTCATTTCCAAAAAAATGTTTTAAAGATGTCTCAATTTCCTCACCTCCCATTTACTCTGTTCTAGCTTCTGTATACTATTCTTTACTCTCATTAATGACTTTCTTATTCTTGATCCAGTAGAAAGTTTTAAGTCTCCATCTTGCTTGATCTTTCAATAGCATTTATACTGTTAATCACTCCTTCCATGTTGAAACACTCCTTTCCCTAGCTTTTAACTTTTTAAAAGAAACACTTTTTGGGCGCCTGTGTGGCTCAGTCGGTTAAGCATCTGCCTTCGGCTCAGGTCATGATCCCAGGGTCCTGGGATTGAGTCCCGCATTGGGCTCCCTGCTCAGCGGGAAGTCTGCTTCTCCCTCTTCCTCTGACACTCCACCCCCCACTTGTGCTCTCTCGCTCTCAAAAAAATAAATAAAATCTTTTAAAAAAATAAAAGAAACACTTTTTCCTTAGTTTTCATTACTCTATTGTTGCCATAGTCTCTCTGTTTTCCTCTTACCTCTTTGACCACCTCCTCTCAGTTTCTTCCTGGGAAGGCAGGATTTCTTCCTCTTTAATGAAATTTCTTAACAGAATAAGTCTGAAGCCTCTTCTCACTCAACCCTCTGTACTCCAGGCAATCTCATTAATTCTCATGATTTAGATGATCATCTATAAACTGATGACTAGAATTTAACCTACCGCTCCTACATTACAATCCAAATATATGACATTTCCATACAGATATTTCTAGGCATCATAAACATAACATGACTAAAATGAGTCTCTCCTGGTTTTCCATCTTTTTATGTACCACCACCATCCACTCAGTCACTCTAGATCTGACATGCTGTCTACCAAACATTTCTGCTTGCTGGTGTCAAAGCCACCTAAAACCTAATATGTACAAGTCTAAATTCATAATTGCCTCCTTTAAATCTATTCTTATTATAATAATCTATATCTTACTGAATAACAGTACTGTACATCTAGTGGCACAAACCTATAACCCAAGAGTCATCCTTGATACTTCTCTCTTCCTTATCTGCTCCCAAGAGATTATGTCCAGGTCCTAACCCCTAGTACCTGTGAATGTGACTATTTAGAAAAGGATCTTTGCAGATGTAATAAGGTAAGGCTCTTAACATGAGATCATCCCAGAGTAGACTTCTCCCCTCCTCATAGAGCTAATAAATAGGTGTGATGGGTGTCCTTTAAAAAGACAGAAAAAAAAAAAGACACATAGAGACCTGGGGAAGAAGGCCATGTGAAGATGGAGGTAGAGATTGGAGTGACATGTCTACCAGCCAAGGAACACAAAGAATTACTTACAGCTAGGGGCACCTGGGTAGTTCAGTGGGTTGAGCATCCAATTCTTGATTTTGGCTCAGGATCATGGGATCAAACCCTGCCTCAGGCTCCATGCTCAGCAGGGAGTTGCTTGAGATTCCCTCCCCACTCTGCGTGCTCTCTCTCTAATAAATAAGTAAATAAATCTTAAAAAAAAAAAAAAAGGAATTGCTAACAGCTACCATAAGTTAGGAGAGTAGTATGAAGTGAATTCTCTCTCAGAGCCTTCATAAAAAATCAATCCTGCCAACACCTTGATTTCATATTTCTGGTCTGCAGAACTGTGACAGAATAAATTTCTGTTGTTTTAAGCTACCTAAGTTTTGGTAATTTATTATCACAGCCCTAGGAAGCTAATACACAAAGAAGTTACTAAAGTTTGTCTTTTTTCCTTCTTACATGTCTTGTATTTTTTATATAAAATGTTTTTATTGTTCTTTTTAAAAAATATAATACAGTGTTGGGCGCCTGGGTGGCTCAGTTGTTAAGCGACTGCCTTCGGCTCAGGTCATGATCCTGGAGTCCCGGGATCGAGTCCCACATCGGGCTCCCGGCTCAGCAGGGAGTCTGCTTCTCCCTCTGACCCTCCTCTCTCTCATGCTCTCTGTCTCTCATTCTCTCTCTCTCAAATAAATAAAATCTTAAAAAAAAAATAAAAAAAATAAAAAATATAATACGGTGTTATCAACTGTAGTCATTGTTTGGTTTACATTAGATCCTCTGAAATTGGATAGCTGAAAGATCCTTACATACTTTCAGCTATAATATGAATAAAGTCTGAGGATCTAATGTAAATATCCTTTAAATTTATTCACTTCACACTATATCCACCTACCCAGACTAAAATGCCATCATCTTTTCCTGGGTGATGGAATTAACCTCCAGCTGGTCTCCCCACATTCATCTGGGGGCACATCCAAACAATTCTCCATGGCTGCAGCCAAAGTACTTTTTTATGAACACAAATCTGATCATGTCACTGCCCTGCTTTTTTAGTCATCATCATGTTAACCTTTCAACCTTTATTTATTTTTTTAAAGATATTTTATTTATTTATTTGACAGAGAAAGACACAGCGAGAGCAGGAACACAAGCAGGGGGAGTGGGAGAGGGAGAAGCAGGCTTCCTGCTGAGCAAGGAGCCCGATGCGGGGCTCTATCCCAGGACCCTGGGATCATGACCTGAGCCGAAGGCAGATGCTTAACGACTGAGCCACCCAGGCACCCCCCCCCCCGACTTCGACCTTTTAAAATAAACATTTCTTCCTCAGTTTTCATTGCCCTACTGTCTCCATTTTTTTTTTCTCTTACATTTTTGGCTATATTTTTCTGAGTATACTTGGGGAGGGTTCTTCTTCCTTAATCTAAATGTAATGGCTTCCTATTCTCTTAAGACCAAAGACAAACTCTTTTCTCATGACCTACAAAGCTCTTCACAGTCTATGTACCTATCTAGCCTCCTCTCCCTCTTCTCTCCCCAAAATCCCTGGGCTGTAGTCATATTGATCTTCTTTTCATCCCAGCTACTATAAAACTTCTTCTGCAAGCTCATATATCTAGGATGTTCTGCATAATGACCTGGGATTTTTGTTATACTAACTCTTATCCGTCTCACCAGCCTCTTTTCTCATTTCTCTTCTCCCCACTCATCATGTTTCAGACAAATTGCTCTTTTCTATGTTTCTGAAATTATGTGCAAAGCCCCCTCTCCCTAAGGGTCTTCATGTATGTTGGTCCCCCTGCCTAGAAAGGGCTCTTCCCCACCTTGATGACCTGGGCTAACTCCTACTCTTTCTTCAGGACTCAGTTTGTCTGTCTGTTTGTTTATTATTTTTTAAATAGGTTCCGTGTCCAGCATGAGTTTAATGTGGGCCCTGAACTCATGACCCTGAGATCAAGAGTTGGCTACTTAACTGACTGAGCCACCCAAGTACCCCCAGGATTCAGTTTTAATGTTACCTCCCCAGAGAACTCTTCTCTGACTTTCCCTCTAATTGATTAGACTTAAGTTATATGCTTTCAAAGCACCTTTTTTCTTTGTAGCCACTGTCACAGCTCCAATCTTATAGCATTTTGGACTGGCGTTTGTATACACACACATAAATAAATAAAATTTCTTTTCTTTTTTAAAGGTTTTTTTTTTTTTTTTTAAATCTGACAGAGAGAGACAGTGAGAGAGGGAACACAAGCAGGGGGAGTGAGGGGAAGAAGCAGGTTTCCCGTGGAGCAGGGAGCCCAATGTGAGGCTCCATCCCAGGACCCTGGGATCATGACCTGAGCTGAAGGCAGACGATTAACGACTGAGTCACCCAGGCACCCCGATAAATAAAATCTTTAAAAAAAAATACATATGTAGTACCCAGGAAATTCCCAACTCAATAGATTAAGCATATCTATAATCCTCAAAGCCATTGTTCAGAAACTGCCTGAGGCTGATTCCTATTTATACTCTTCAATGCATACAATTTCATCTTCATCGATAAATGTTTAACCTAAAGATGACTTGTGTTGTATGAGTAGGCCCTAGTGAGATCTAAAATAACCATAGGTTATCCTTACTGTATACTGATCTGAAAGCTTTGATGAGCTTATGAGGTTTGATGATAAACTGATTGAACAAAAATGTGGTCAATATGTTCATCGGGAAATTCACTGAGAAGACTCAGAATGAATTTGATATCAAAATCCAAAAGAAAGTTCTGTAAAGCAATGGGAATGAACAACCTTCTGTGGGACCATGTGACTTGGATTGGCACTGAAATCATCTTCAATGTCCACAAATGGTTTAAATTCCATGCATGCCTGGTAAAGCCTCAGCTGTTAACGGGGGGTGAGTAAGTCTAAGGTTGTGGATTATAGCTAGATAACAAGTATTGAAAGGATGTGTATTACAGATGAACTCAGCAGGATAAGTTATGTGTGGGAAAGAAATGATAACAAAATCACAAAGCAGCTGCTGTTTGGTAAGCCACAGAGGGACGGCCACAAACCAAGAGACAGATGAAATGCTTTCCAAGTGCACACGGATCTTTTGGAGGCACGAACTGATGGCACATATTAAGGGGCACCGTAATCCTTCTCCGGGGAATCCGTCATAAGGAAAATCATTCAAAAGAATAAAATAAAAGCTATACAAAGATGTCTTATAGCAACATATTTGATAGTTAAAAATGAAAAATTACTGAAATTGTCGGGGTGCCTAGGGGGCTCAGTCGGTTAAGCATCTACCTTCGGCCCAGGTCATGGTCCCGGGGTCCCGGGATCAAGCCCCCACGTCGGGCTCCCTGCTCGGCGGGGAGCCTGCTTCTCCCTCCCCCTCGGCCCCTCCCCCTGCTTGCGCTCTCTCTAAAATAAATAAAATCTTTAAAAAGGATTACTGAAATTGTCAATAATACAGGAAGTGTAGGAAAAATTAGTGTATCAGTGAAATAGGCAGATGATTAAAATGATAAAAATGTAAAAACATGGATAAATTTTACAAAGTAATATTAAAGGTAGAGATATACAATTACATATCATAATGACAATGATGTCTAAAACTGCATTTCTAGCTTGATAAGGCCACAAATGATAGACATGAAAGAAGACTAATGGAGGTTTTTAAAACTTTTATACTCTTCCTTTTTATGAAATTTAAAAAACTGATTCAGTGGTAACCCTCTACAAGAATGCTCTTGAAATTGTTTCCATATACATGCCACAGCTATGAGTTATGACAAAACAAGAGTTGCAAATATTTTTTATGCTGCAAGAGGGCATTCAGTTACATTTGGAAGAAAAAGCATCTATAAGCATTTATTGAGGTGCACCTGGTTAAGTGGCTCAGTCTGTTAGGTGAGGGACTCATGATTTCTGCTTGGGTCATGATCTCAGGGGGCATGAGATCAAGACCTGCATTAGCAGGAAGTATGCTTCAAGTTCTGCTTTAGATTCTGCTTGAGATTCCCTCTGCCCCTCCTCTCTCTCTCTCTCCTCCTCATAAAGAGGAGAGCTTTTAAAAAAAAAAAAGCTCTTGACAGACTTGCAAAAACAGTGACAGGTTCTGCAAATAGTTGCTACTGCTATAATCAAATGAGAGTTTTTACATAAATTTGGCATAAGGAGGACTAAATTTGTCAAGTGTTAGTATTTTCAGAAATGTTTGGGGCCAGACTTGGAGTAGATTAAATATTTCCCTTTATATTTCAATGATGTCTTTATTTTTATTACCAAAGTATAATAGGAAGCCATTTTATAATAGAAAAGAATATAGAAAACAAATTTTTAAGTATTTTTAAGCTATTCTTAACGATTTCAAATTACTTTTCTTTGACTAGTAATGAAGCTGAACCTGTCCCACACCTCATTCCTCTCCCATTTTACTTAGCCATTTACATTGCTTTTTTTTTTTTTGAGACTAAGTCAAAAATTTATTTGGTCCAACCTATTTCCAGTCCACTTTAGCGACTAGATAATCCTAAGAAATATTTGTGAATTGAAAGGGAACCATGGAGAAGCGTATAAATTATGAGCTGAAAGATAATCTTACAGTGCTTTAAATGTTTACGGAAAGACAACAGAAATCTCCTTTAGAAGATACAATTATCTTTAGGATATAGTGTATGTTGTGAATTCCTGAAGGGAATGTGGTCAACTAAATCTGTGTCTAGGCTACTGGGGGAGAATAGTACCCTGGTGGCTTGCTCACAATGGGTTTGTGAAGGGTAAAAGGGATAGAAGAGAAAAAAGAATAGAAGAATCCAGGACTCACTGTTAGAAAGCAGTAGGGATAAAGTAACCATAGAACAGAAAACCTCCCATAACTAGAACTATCCTGGAGACCCAGCCGGCATGACTTAGTCAAATCAAGTGCACGTGTAACCTATGACCCAGCAATTCCACTTCTGGTTATACCCTTCAAATGAATTTTCTCAGAGATCCCTAAAAGGACATGTTAGAGGATGCTCATTAAAGAGTGTGATTGATGTTATTGTTGTTG
Organism: Callorhinus ursinus; assembly: GCF_003265705.2. Taxonomy (NCBI): domain Eukaryota; kingdom Metazoa; phylum Chordata; class Mammalia; order Carnivora; family Otariidae; genus Callorhinus; species Callorhinus ursinus. Next base: position 24,385,207 of record NW_027397082.1, read on the forward strand.
TTTGAGGTGGAAAGGAATTGGAGAGAGTCCAGTTGGAGTAAATATATAATAAGTGGTAGATGAACCATGATGGAGAACAAAGCAACAATTTGTAACAACAGATTAGATACACAGAGCAACCTGGATGGATATTAAAAACATAGTGTCAGGGCACCTGGGTGGCTCAGTTGGTTAAGCGGTTACAGTTACGAGTCTGCCTTTGGCTCAGGTCATGATCTCAGAGTCCTGGGATTGAGCCCTGTGTCAGGCTCCCTGCTCAGCATGAGTGGGAGGAGAGGCGGGGGGGGGGGGGGGGGGGGGGGAGAGAATCTCAAGCAGACTCCCTGCTGAGCATGGAGCCCCATGCTCCCAGGACCCTGAGATCATGACCTGAGCTGAAATCAAGAGTTTTTTTCCTCTTGGTTCCTTCACATGGTTTTACCTCTAAACCTGTATCCTAATCTCCTCTTCTTATAAGGACCCCTATTTTTATAAGGATCAGGGCCTACCCTAATGACCTCATTTGATCTCTTTAAAGAACCCATCTCCAAGTATAGTCACATTCTGAGGTAGTAGGGGTAGGATTTCAATATATAAATGGGGGGGCACAACTCAGCCCATAACAGGATTAAAGAATCAGTGTTTTCAATTCCCACCCCAAGTGATTCCAATGCGCAGCTATATTTGAGAGTCAGTGCCTCACGTAGGAATCTCAAACATGGCTGTATTAGAGTCACCTGGGTAGCTTAAGAAGAGTAAAAAAACACCAATGCTTGGGCATCACCCTCAGAGATTAGATTTCATCTGTGTGGGATGGGGTATTGTTAGTTTCCCAAAGTTCCCAGGTGACTTAAATATGTAGCCAGGTCTGAACACCACTGTATGACTAGATTTTTTTTTTTAAGATTTTATTTATTTATTCATGAGAGACAGACAGAGAGAGAGAGAGAGGCAGAGGGAGAAGCAGGCTGCCAAGGAGCAGGGAGCCCGATGTGGGACTCGATCCCAGGACCCTGGGATCATGACCTGAGCCGAAGGCAGATACTTAACCATCTGAGCCACCCAGGCACCCTGTATGACTAGATCTTAAAAGGCTTTAGAGCTTTCCCCTTGCTCTCTTGGATAACTTGCTTTGGGGGAAACCAGCTGCTATGTCATGAAGACACTGACGCAGTCCTAAGGAGACGTCCACATAGTGAGAAACTGAAGCTTCCTGCCAACAGCCGGTAAGGAACTGAGGCATTTTGCCAAGAGCCATATGAGTGAGCCATCTTAGGAGTTAATCCTGGAGCCTCAGTAAAGTCTTCAAATGAGTGCAGCCTTAACCAACACGTAGACTTCAACTTCCAGAACCAGAACTATTCTGCTAAGCCACTCCTAAATTGCAAACCCACAGAAACTGTGAAATAATAAATGTTTATCGTTTTGAGTTGCCAAGTTTTAGGGTAACTTATTAAGCAGAAATAGGTAACTCATATGCCCACTAAAACTATAACTCTATTATGATATAAATATACATCCTTAAATTATGTTTAAAAACTAGCTACTTTATAGGAGCCTGTCCCTTCCAGTTACATCCTTCCCCTCCTTCACGTCCCATTTTTGCTACCTACAGAAACCAGCAATTTCCTTTTTTTCTGGGTATTAAAAGGTCCCAAATAGAATATTAAAAAGTCTCTTTTGCCCCTAATGGGCACAAGAAAGAGATTCCTTAGGGGCAGATCTTTTATCTTCTTTCTGGAGTGACAGCTGTAGGAGGAGATATTTTAGATCATCCAGGCCTCTCAAAATTCTATTCATAAATATCCACTTATTTCATTTATGTATCCATTTATTCACCCAAGGGGATTTTAGCAGCAGCAACTTGGAAAAGAAAAGCAATCAGAAACTTAAATGCCACATAAGCAGGCCCTCTGTGTGTATGTGGTAAGCCCATGAATGAAGTATTTCCAAACTCGTAACCAGAGGGAGGACTTGAGCTTTGGTGATAGGTGTAAGAGAGAATATTAGAATAAGCAGGCGCATGTTGTGGGAGGTGTGAGATGACCTACATGTTACTTTAGATATTAGTTTCACTCTATAGTTCCTTCCCTGCTCAGGGATACTTCCCAGCAGCTTTGGAATAGAGGTCTAGAGACAAAGTGTCCTTGTTTTACAGAACATTCTTTCATAGAGAGCTCCTAGCAGAGTCTGGTACAGGGAGGGGAGAGAGGAACTGTTGCTGCCAAAGGGACTATCAGAAACTGTACATGACATTCTGCATGGAATCTACTTCCCCTTGCCTAGAGATTTTGGAAAGCCATGAATAAATAATAGCTCTGAACAACTAATACAAGAAAGAAGAAATGTCATGTGTTATAAGTTTAATTTGTCAACAAAAATCCTAAGCAGAAAAGAACATATATCAAAAACCCTAGGAAGATCCTCTTTAATTTTTTCCTGTTCCATAATATAGCAGATTAGGAAAAGAGTTTAAGGCATTTGATGCCCTTTGCTGAAAAAGCACTCCCACTGGTGGAGCTAGCATTTTATTACATTTCCCACCTGGTGAAACACAGACTTTGTTACAGTATACCTAATCCTCAGATTCATTAACTTTAAAATGGAGCTAATATTTATCTCATAAGATTATTGAGGATAAAATGAAATAATTTGTACTTAGGGAAACATAAAAAGTGCTTAATAAGTGATAAGTCTTAGGTTGGGATCCTCGAATTTGACCCTGAGCCAAGGTCCTATGGGTTGAATTGTGCGCCCCACAAAAGATGATAAAATCTTAACCCTCAGTACCTATGGATGTGACCTTATTTGGAAACAGGGGTTGTGCAGATGTAATCAAGTTGAGATGAGGTCATTAGCGTGATTCCCTTAATCCATTATGAGGAGAAGACAGCCATGTGAAGACACAGACACAGGGAGAATGCTGTGTAAGGATGGAGGCAGAGATTGGAGTCTTGCACTCACAAGCTGAAGAATTCCTAGGACTTTTAGCTGTCACCAGAAGGTAGGAGAGAAGCATGGAAGAGATTCTCCTTCCGATCCCTAAAAAGGAACCGACTGGGCCAACACCTTTATTTCTAACTTTCAGCCTCCAGACTGCGAGAGAATAAATTTGTTACGTCACGCAACTTGTGGTACTTTGTTATGGCAGCCCCAGGAAACTAATACACAAGGATTTCAGTGCAAATGGTTTATTTCAAAGAAGAGTCCAGAAACCATTGACAGAAGGGTGGGGAAGTGAGACTGGGAAAAGAAGGACAATGAGAGAGTGGGCTGATGAGTAGGTTAGCTTTGCAGGTGGAGATCATTCCTTCTGTGGATCTCTGGGAGACAATGTAGAAGATGCCTCAGAGTCATCCTACTTCTGTGGAATGAGGACACTGGCATACTGATTAGTAAAATATTGGTGTTTTAGTTTTTGATGGCTCTTGTGACAAATTGCCACAAATTTGGTGGTTGAAAACAACAGAAATTTAAATTTTTTTTTTTTTCTTAAGGAATCTCTACTCCCAATGTAGGGCTCGAACCTACAACACTGAGATCCAGAGTCACATGTTATACCTGAACCAGTCAGGTGCCCACAAAATTCATTGTCTCACAAGTTGGGAGGTAAGAAATCAAGAAATCATTATCACTGAAATCAAGCTGTCAGCAGGTTTGCGCTCCTTCCCAAGAATCTAGGGGAGAATCTGTCCCTTGCCTCTTCCCCTATCTGGTGCTGGGGCATTTCTTGATTTGTGGCTACATCACTACAATCTCTGCTCTGTAGTCACATTGCCTCTTCCTCTTCTATCTGTGAAATCTCCCTCCTCCTAGCTCATATACAGACACATGTAATTCCATTTAGGGCCTACCTGGATAGTCCAGGATAATCTCCCCATCTTAAGATCCTTAATCACACCTTTGGCCATCTGAAGTAATATTCACAGGCTTTAGGGATTAGGTCCCATTATCTGGGGAGGACATTTTTCAGCCTACCACAATTAGTATATGTATCCTTCAACTTCAGTTTATCGCTGCAAAGGCTGCTCTCAGGAGTGAAAATTCTTTGGCACTTCTGGCCTGCTTTGCATGCTTTGTGAAAAAGTCTTCAAGTGAAAATTTGCAAACACTTGTAGAGGACTTTTTTCTGCATGTGTGTAATAAGTGCTGAGAGGATGTTGATAGGATACCAACAACATCTGCTACATTATTATTTTTTGGCATCAGTCTTTTGATTACAATTTTAATTCCATAATTAATCATTAGTTGTAATTATGGTTATTAGCTATTTTAAGCTAATTTCCTGATGGGTCACAATAAAAATTATTTGTATTACCTGTGTGATCTTGCTCAGAAAATATCCCATCTCTATGAACTTTGTCTATGAACTTTGTCCTTTCTATAAGGGTCCATTTAAGTATACATTGCTCTGTCATTTCTTCCCAAGCTTTTCTTTCTCTTTTAGCACCTATAAATATTTTTTTAAAAAATAGAAGAGAGAGAGCACAAGCAGGGAGAGCGCCAGGCAGAGGGAGAAGCCGTGCGCACGCAGAGCAGGGAGCCAGATACGGGGCTCTATCCCAGGACTCTGTGATCATGACCTGAGTCGAAGGCAGATGTTTAACTGACTGAGCCACCCAGGTGCCCCTACAAACTCTTCTATTAATCTCTATTTGGTCATGCATAATTATCTTTCTCAACTATATATACTTTTTTTTAAGATTATTTATATGATAGAGACACAGAGAGAGAGGGAACACAAGCAGGGCGAGTGGGAGAGGGAGAAGCAGGTTTCCCGCCGAGCAGGGAGCCCGATGCGGGGCTCGATCTGAGGACCTTGGGATCATGACCTGAGCCAAAGGCAGATGCTTAACCGACTGAGCCACCAAGGCACCCTATATATACATTTTTCTCAACTATTTTTGACATTGCTAAAGGAAGAGGCCATGGTACATATATTTTCGAATTCTTGATGTCTGAATTTTGGAGATTTACATTTATAATCTGGCACCATTTAGTAATTTCTCATTAGGAAATAGGACATCTCCTTTGAGCCTATTATGTGCTTTTAGTTTCAAGGTCCCTTACTACAACTTATATGAATTATCTTGTGGGACAGGAACACCAGAAGCCTTATTGTTCCATGCCTATTTAGTGACATTTTTCAAATCAGTTTATTAATAGAGAATGGCCAAGAAAGCCCTAGCTTGTGTCCCAAGATCTCTGGAATACTGGGATTCTAGCTGTGGGTAAATGAATGAAATAGGGAATCTTGGAAGAGGCCCAAGTGAAGAAAATAGTTTGCTTTTGAACATGGTGATTTGAAGTTCTATGGTAACTATGTGGAGATGTCCTGAAGGAGGCAGCTATAAAATGGAAGCTTGGAGGGAGAGGTATGGACTGGACAAAGGATTTGGAAATCTTTCTGCAATATGTAGATGGATGAGATCACACTGGAAGAGCAAGTAGAATCAGAAGTAGAAAAGTGGGCCCAGACCAGCACCCTGAAAATCACCTACATTAAAGAGGCATGAGGAAGAAGGAATGGAGGTGGGACAAGAACCCAGGGAAGAGGCTGTTAGGAGAGCCAAGGACATGGACACTGTAATGTGAGAAAGAAGAAATGTGTAGCATCAAATGTAGTGGAGAAATCTAGTGAGGTTAAAAAGAAAAAAAAAAGTAAAAAGAAATGATATAGCTTAGTGCACACTTCAAAAAGAAAAACATTTTGGAGATTCTTAGTGACCCCAATGAGAGTGACAGTGGAATGTTACGGGCAGATCCAGATAGGTTCTTAACAGACTGCTCAGAAGCGCTCATAGGAATCTCTGAGTACAATCCCTGTGAAGCTAGTTTGGGGTAGCCCAGGGACTCTTAGCCCAAGAGTTCAGGAAAGCTCTGGAGGATCCAAGAGGACCTTGAAATCACGCTGTCAGCAGGGTTTAGAACTCAAAGGTTAGAACCCAAACTGAGGGGTGCCTGGGTGGCTCAGTCAGTTGGGCATCTGCCTTCGGCTTGGGTTATGATCTCGGGGTCCTGGGATCAAACCCCGCATAGGACTCCCTGCTCAGCAGGGGCGTCTGCTACTCCCTCTCTCTCTCTCAAATGAATAAATAAAATCTTAAAAACAAACAAGAACCCAAACTGAGTTTAGCAGTGGGTTGAGCTAATGGGAAATGACACAAAGCTGGAGACCATAGAATTGAGAAACCATTAAGATTAAATTAGTAGGAATCATGTAAACTTCTATTTTTAAGTTTGTGTTCAAATAACAGATTGTTCAAATTCAAGATGGGAGGGATTTAGCTTGGCACAATTGCTTAAAAATGATCTAGGGATTCAAGCTGATTATAAACTTAAAATGGGCCAAGCATATGATTTAATTCCTCAAGAAAAGAGCACAAACTTGGGCTGTGATAATAGAGAAGAGGAAGTGGAGACACCAGAATACTAGTTTTTTTTTTTTTGTTAATAAGGACAAGTAGGAAAGGAGGAAAATGAAACAGCAATTAAAAGTAGATAAAGTCAGGGGCACCTGGGGGGCTTAGTTTGTTAGGCGTCTGCCTTCAGCTCAGGTCATGATCCCGGGGTCCTGGGATCGAGTCCTGCCTCGGACAGGGAGCCCGCTTCTCCCTCTCCTTCTGCCCCCCCGACTCGTTCTCTCTCTCTCTCTCTCAAATAAATAAAAATTTAAAAAAAGATAAGTCATTCGAAAGAAAATTATGAAAGAGACTTGAATGTGCTAACAGGTTGAGGGTATCCATCGGAGAGTGAAAACAGAAAAGCGTTAATTGGTGATACAGGAGTCTGATAAGGTTGAGAGAAAAACCGAAGCGGGGATGCCTCACCCTTGGAGAGACTGGAGGGAAGGCTGGAAGGATGGGAGTGACCAAAGATAAGATTGCTGTTTGGGAAGGGATTTTTCGGCACTTTGGAAGAGCACAGGCAGTGTGTTTGATGACGTAATACCCCAGTGGGGCAGGCGCTGCTGTTCCTGAGGGTGTGTGTGCGGGCGGAGAGCGCACGACGGGCGAAACTGGTGAACTTGGGAGGGAGGGAAAGAATTCCAGACAAAATGGGACTCTTGGTCTCTGAAGTGGAACCCAGAAATTGGCAGTTTTCCTCCCAATCTATTTAACACTAACGCCCACCAGGGAGCTCAGACTTCTGAGCCTGTCTCTCCTGGCTTAGGACTGCACGGCCAGGTCTCAGCTGAGAGACGTGCTCAAGAATCACAGACTTCACTTCTTTAAAAAATAAACTGAAGGGCAATTCTTCAATTTATTCAGGAAAAAAAAGTCCTTGAGGGACAAACATTTTGAAAACCACATTTTTGCAGTACATAAATCTTCCTGTTGGAATTAATGACTTTGGCGGAATTAATAAGCAGACAGAAAAGTTTACACAAAGGTAATAGTTGCAAAATACTGAAATGCAGAGTCTCACCGACATACCTCTTTATCAGACAATGGTTAAAACGAAGGCAAGAAATGTTTCAAAATCAAATTATCAAGCATCAAGAGAATTTTGAGCTCCGGAAGGTCAGGAAAAGTCATTCGCCATTCCACAAACACGCCCAGGGAGCCCGTCGAGGGGGCAGGCATTACACAAAAGGAATAAACCTTTCCTGCCCTCAAGCCCCGACGGAGGAGAACTAACGGCCAAAGTCAGTATCTCTGACAGAAAGATCAGATACGCTGTGTGAGGACAGGCACGACGTGCAGTAAGGCGATTGATAAAAATCAAGCCCTTTCGTTCTGAAAGGTGGAGCCCGACTTCTCCAGAACTTTAAAGGAAATTTGGCGACAGGACAGGAATCACAGACCTTGTGAAGCTCCCCCGGGGCCACCCGCCTTCGGCCAGCGCGCCGCTCTAGGACACTGCAGGCTCACACGCTCGTTCACCGGTGTGCCGCCCGCCCGGCGCCGCAAGAGGGCGCGCGGCCGAGCCCGGGCGCGGAAGTCCCACCCCTATTTTCGGCGGCGGAGGATGGGGAGGAGCCAGCGGTAGCTTCCGCCTTGCGCAGTGTTGGGACTTGGGCACGTGTGTTAATTGCCGACTCGCGATTCCTGGGTTAACTCTATCCCTGGTGAAAGTGTAGGGTCGGGACTCTTCATATTTAAGGATGAAGGCGGTAAGTGTCTTGGGGAGCCCGATCTCCGCGGCTTAGGGCCCCTTTTGCTGACAGTCGCTGCCTGTAGTTTTTCGGCGAGTTTTTGCCCTTGTATAGGGGGCGGTGGCTTGGATTCGGGGCTCCCTCCTCACTGTGCTCTGCCAGCTTCCCGGCACTTAGATCTGGAGCTTCCTTGATCGCCCCCTGTGCTCGCACTTGGCTTCAGGGGGCCGCGATGAGTCTTCTGTCCGTAGGGTGTCGGACATGAAAGGGTTCTTCGAGACTATCTTTCGTACCCTTTATTTTACAAATGGGTAACAGGGTCCTGTTCTCAACGAGTTTATAATGTGAGTCATGGGAAGCGAGATGAGTCCATTTTCTTCCCTAAAGGGTAAAGGGATAGGAAAGTAAGTGATTTGCCCTGGTTCTCACGGAAAACAAGAGCTGGGATTTGCATTTCTGAATAAGGGGTTACCAGCAAGCGTTGAAATCCAAAGATCCGAATTCTGTTTTGCCCTCCTTAGTTCAGGGGTCTTTAACAAGTCATATAATCTCTCTCAGCTTTAGCTTTTTCAGTAATAATTTGAAGGTAACAGCAATAACTGCTTAACTAGGCTGTTGGAATCAAATATGTTGGAGAACTTTGCAAACAGAGGATGTATGAATGGCACTTACTTTAAAGACAACATTTTGTTCTGAGTTTGCAGTTTAAATTTCTGGGTATGCGGTACTCCTGTTGTTGTTTTCTAGAGAAGAAATAAAAAACAGATCCCCAGCTTTCGGAAGTTACTAAAAACTAGTAAAGTCAAGCTTGAAAACAAGCTAAAAAATAAGCAATTTAAACAACAAAGCACTCTCAAGAAGTACCGAAAAGAACAGAGGAAACTAAGGCAAGCTGTAAAAGATGCTGTGTCTAAGAAACCGATCCCACTGGAGGACCCAAAGGAAAAACGACCAGGTAATTGTGAAAGCATTCATGTCCTGTAGTTTCTGTTGATTTATCCTAAAATGTTCATGAAATAACATTGTTTTCTAGTAATCACTCTTGTTTTCAGATCTTCCCAAGAGTGAGTAAGGGTAGGAGTCCTATGTGCTTTATCACAGTCCGTGTGAGGAAACATTTCAGTACGGGATTCATTGTGAGAAAGAGCTAGTCTCTGCTTTTAGTTTGTCTAGAAAGCAGATCTGAAGAGAGAATACTTGGGAAAACAAACTGAGAGTAGCTGTGTAAATAAATGTTGGGGAGCATGCCAGGGCTGCCACTTTCCCATTCACTGGCAGTTAGCGAAGGTAGGAACATCGCTTTTCTCTGGGGCATCCTTCACAGTGTTGCCAAGGTTCACTGAGTTTTCTCAATGTCTGGCTTTCTTTTCATGTGGAAACTTGGAGTGAAATTGAGCTGTAACTGTCAGGGTTATTCTTTTGTAAAACTATCCAAGAACTCCCAAGTACTCAAAACAGGTAAGGAATATGATCATTTTGAGTCAGACCAGTTCCTCTATAATGTTACTGGTACTTTCAGGTATTCATATTTGATCGTACCTGACTGTGCAGTCTTCCCATGTATGTATCTCATTCTCTTAAACCTGACCTATTTAGTTTGATCCCTTGGCTGCATATTATTGTGATGTATAAAAGGTCGTTGGACTAGAAGTCAGGAAACTTGGGTTTTTGTCTTAATTTTGTTATTAGCAAAGTGGCCTTAGTTGGTCACTTAATCTCCAGGTACTTCATCTGTTTAAAAAAAAAAAAAAAGTGTTGGTTGAGTTACATGCTTTTTAAGATCTCTTCTATCTAAATTTCAGTAGAATTTTAAAAATGTGATGTTAATAATTATATATAAAAAGCAAAATATTCATTTTTACATGCTGAACATCTAAATGAAGTCTATGAGGCAGTTAGGTATAAGAGTATCTGGGTTAGAGAGAACAGCTTTGGGAATTATCTGCATATAGATGGTAATTGAAGCCTTAGACTTGGGTAAAATCAATGTGAAGACTGTGTAGTGTGAGAACAAGAGAGCCAAGAAAGAATTTTAAGGAACCCCAGCATTTAAGAAATGGGTGGATGAATAAAACCTGTAATAGGGTTTGAGGAGGAGCCAGAGAATTAGGAAGAAAACCAGAACTGTACAGTGTTAGAAATCAGAAAAAGGGTGTTTAAAGAAAGAATGAAATTCTTTATGTTCCAACATGAAATAGTCTACAGGGGCACCTGGGTGGCTCAGTCATTAAGCGTCTGCCTTCGGCTCAGGTCATTGGGCTTCCTGCTCAGCAGGAAGCCTGCTTTTCCCTCTCCTACTCCCCCTGCTTGTGTTCCCTCTCTCGCTGTGTCTCTCTCTGTCAAATAAATAAATAAAATATTTTAAAAAATTGTCTACAAAATAGTTAATTTTAAAAGTGAAAAGTAGTGTGCATTGATGCTTTCACTCACTTGAAATTATAGGCTTTTGCCACATGTATGAGATGCTTGTACCATTTGAATAAAAAGGAGGAAAAAATATATTTATAAACTCAAATACACTATCACAGAAAAAGATTTTCAGAAAATGCTTTTCCTTTGACCTAACAGTGTTACTGTTAGGAATTCAGTTATGATTATATTTGAAAAAATTTGCCAAGAATATATTTCCAAGTGTGCTCATTTCAACATTATTAATAGTAGCAAACAAAAATGCCACTGTGATCAAAAATTGAAAGTAAGATGTGCATCAACAGGAATTGTTAAATGACACAAATGTTGTTTATCTATGGTGGAATACTATACAGCTATTAAGACTGACAGCTGTAGTCTGTCAATATGATCTACATGATCTGTGAAGCGAAGGTTGACAAATTGCCCACTGAAAAATGACTTGACCATCTTAAAATGGTGATATAAAGAACTTAATGGATTAGAGAGTTTGCAGGTATAAGGGGGAGGGGGCTTAAATGATAGAACAAGGTAAGAGAGGGCAAGAAGTTAAATCCAGAGCCCAGGAGGAGAGGCACTCTTCCAATGTTATGAGAAGGAAAACAGAAGAGATGGATGCAGATGCTGTTGAATTCATTGTGGGAAATTGCAGGAGTTTCTAGCTTCTGGCTTTTCTTTTCTCAGTGATGGAGGAAGCTAGCTCCTCTGAGGATTATGAAGTGAGGTAGGTGATGGGGTTAGAAGTGTGATGATAGAGAAAAGATTTGAAAAGGCTAAGGAAGAGAGCTGATCAGGGAAATAAACCAGTTGCTGGTCACTTTTGAGAAATGGGAAGCTCATTTAAAGTAGGTAGGAGTTCCATTCTGTGCAATGTGTACATTTATATGGCAATATTTACAAGTGTTATTGCAGTCAAGGAGAATTATAAGTTCTGTTAGGGAAGACGTTAAGATTGTCTTGTTAATGGTTGAATCCTTAGCACTTAGAGCAGTGCTTGGCACTTAGTTGACATTCATTTTTATATTTAAAAAGAGAGTGAGGGACAGGGAGAAGATAAGAGTGATCAGTTGGGGTTTTGTTGGATGTCTGCCTAAACTGTAGAAGGGAAAGTAGTTGAGGATATTATCAAGAGGACAGTTGAAATGATTACCATGCTGGAGAAGCTCGGGAGTGAAGATAGAACACAATGGAAGAAAGAAGTAGAGTGGTTAGAGGATTGAAGGTCTATATATTTGGTCACAGAAGTGCAGTGGAAGTAACTGAATGAGAGCTGCAAGGACAAATGGTTGTGGTCAGGGGATGGGGTGAGCACCAAGGCTTGGGATGTGGCCCGTGGAGGGGGTGGCTGAAGTGGAATGGAATTGAGTCCGTGGGGATCAGAAGGAGCGAAGTGGCTAAATCATCGGTTCTCGCATGCTCTGAGAGACATTGCAGACTGTGTGGAGGCATTTTATTTCTTGATTGTGACAGTGACCTGGGAAGGCTCCTGGCATTAAATTTCAGGTGTTGGAGATGGGAGCATTTTGCTTAGCTCAAGACCCCCAGTGGAATAAAGAGCTGTCTGGCCCAACATGTTATTAGTGCTCCCATTTAGAAACACTGGGCTGACATACGAGAAAAGCATAAACTTTTCCTCTTGTTGACACAAAACCGCGGAATTCTATACCTCTCATGCTTGTTTCTGATTTTGTTGTTGGAACAGGTAAAAGGATTGAGCGGGAAGAGGAGGAAGAAGAGGAAGCCCTTCCTTTGGATATGATGGATGAAGATGACTTACAGTTAATGAGAGACTTAGGACAAAGAGCGTCTTTTCTAACGAGAGATCTTTCTTCTAGGTAATACTTCATTTAGATTATAAACATTCACATCCTTTCAGTGTTAAAAACTTGATTCAGAATTTTAGTTAGGTGGTTAGTGCAAGATGTTCAGCTCGGAACGTAAGAGAGTAAACCCTGTGACTCAGTTTATTTCCTAAATAAAGGAAGTTCATGAATAAAACAAACTGATTTTATTTAGTGTACATCTTGATTTTTTTTTGAGTCTGAATAGTGAAGTAGAGTGCACTGGGGAAGAATGTAGTTCTCTGGCGAACTGGCCTAACAGTCCTGAGTTCTTAATGGCCACGATCTCAGTCCTTGTTACCCTGTTGGGGAGGTATTATTCCCATTTACAGAGGAAACTGATGCTTCCTGCAATCACAACTAGTGGATCTGAACTTTAAACCTAGATCTTTTTAACTCCTAAGCCCGTGCCATGGTCTCGAGGATTTTGGGGAAGTAAAATAGCATGATGTCACCCTTGGCTTTGTGGAATAGTTTTCAAAAAGAATCTGCCATAACTTTCACTTCTGTTTTGCATCTGAAGGGAAAAACTACATGCAGCCGTAGTCTTCGGGGCAGAATATACGATTCTTTTATTCATTTACTATTTGAGTGCCTGCTATGTGTCCGGTTAGGTGCTAATATCTATGTACCTGTTTTTTTATTTTTTATTCTTATTTTTATTTTTTTCAATATACCTATTGGAAGTTTGGCCAGTAGTTTACTTTTCTGTACTTTTTAAGTGATCGCTAGATTCCTTTTTAAATACATTAAAACTGGAATTTTTTTTTCTGCAGTGAACCTGTTCATGCCAAGAAACGAAAACATGAGCGTGTTATAGATAAATATGAAAAAATACCAAGAACTCTGCAAACTGCACCAGAGAAGGAACTGATTCACTTACTTCCTATCAAGGATAAAAGTGGTATAATCCCACGGACCAGGGAGAAGCCAGGTGAATCTAATCAGTCATCCAGTGTATTAGTAAAAATTTTAGCTCCTTACTAATATCATCACGTTTTTTTTTCCACTCAAGATTTAATTTTATTCTTTTTTTTTTTTTAAAAGATTTTATTTATTTATTTGACAGAGAGAGACACAGCGAGAGAGGGAACACAAGCAGGGGGAGTCGGGGAGGGAGAAGCAGGCTTCCCGCGGGGAGCCTGATGCAGGGCTCGATCCCAGGATCCTGGGATCATGACCTGAGCCGAAGGCAGACACTCAACGACTGAGCCACCCAGGCACCCAGGATTTAATTTTATTCTTACTTTTACCTACAAAATATGGGGTAGCTGCAATTAGTCATATTAGCAAGCTTGATGATTTTGGCCAGAAATATAGATGATTATCTCTGATGTCTGTTGTATCATGAGATAGCTGAAGCTATAATCTTGAGGTGCTTTTCTTTTCAGTTTTTTTCACCAAATACTCTTGTTTCTAAAATTAGAATATTAGTTATCCTTTATTAGCCTTTTTTTCTTACATGTATCTTTTTTCTTGTGAAATAAAACACACAGAAAAGTCTAGAAATCAGAATTGCCTTGTGAAGTTATGTGGTTTATCACAAAAAACACACCCATAAAATTCCTATCTGGGCAAGAAGTAAATGCTGCCGGCACACCAGCATCCTTTGTGCTCCCCTCAATCATTAGTTGCTTCCTCCTCACAAAAGTAACTACTTTGCCGAGCTTTATGGTAATCACTTTCCTGCTTTTCTTTGTAGTTTGATCACTTAAAGTATATTGTCAGATTTTTTTAATATACATGTTTTCCATACAGTTACAGACAGTAACCAAGATGAAGAGGATCAAGAAGAGCTGGAACTTGAGGAAGGTAATGGAATGTACTTTTGTAGTTACTAAATTGTTAATTGAGAATTACATTTTTTTTTTTCATACTAGTAAATGTGACTTAATTTTAGATCAAGTCTGAAATGTGCATTTTAGAGTACTGGTCATTTCAAGGTCATTTTGAACGTTTTCCCACATGTTGAAAGTCTCACCTTGTGGAATTTGATTCTTTGTTGCTCTTCATTATGGAGAATTTTATGCAGTTATGTTTGTGATGTCTAGGCCTGCATGAGGAGTCTTATAAATTATTACCATTTTGAATTTTTAATTTTAAGTGAAGGACCTGCCTACAAATACTAACTTTTTAGCTTTAAATTACAAAATGATTTTGTGATATGAAATCATTTCACTTCTTAGAGCAGTTATATATATATATTTTAAGATATTTATTCATTTATTTATTTGACAGAGACACAGCGAGAGAGGGAACACAAGCAGGGGGAGTGGGAGAGGGAGAAGCAGGCTTTCCGTGGAGCAGGGAGCCCGAAGCGAGGCTCGATCCCAGGACCCTGGGACCATGACCTGAGCCGAAGGCAGACACTTAACGACTGAGCCACCCAGGCACCCCCCCTTAGAGCTGTTATACTTATATATGTCTGTATAGATGTCTGTTTTAGATAATTGAATGTGGTTTTCTAATAGCTAAGATAGTTCCAATCAAAGTTAAACTGAAAGAACATATTTTTATGGTTTGAAATTATATTTGGAATTTGCAATAGAACAAACTGGTTAAATTTTACTTTAGCTTAGCAAACCTCATTCATGGTGTAAATGAGATTACAGGTCAGCTAATTGTTTTCATTCATTCTTCATAGGCTCATTAGAGATTATGCTTGTGTGTTTATTAAATCTAGTTTCCTATCAATTCCTTTTCTTAAGATGGATATATTTTCTGCAGTGCAAAGGACTGTATAGAGTTGGAAACAAGGGAGAATATTCTGTACTTTTTTAAAAAACTAAATCAGGTTGCGTTTTCCCTTGATTCATGGAATTATTATAAGTTTATTAGCATAGTAGTTAAGAATATGAGCTCTCGAGTCAGATTACCTGGGTTTTGAATTCCATTTCTACCAGGTTGATGAGTATAAGCAAGTTACTCTCCCTTTGCCTCATGTTCTATGTACAAAATGGATATGGTGATTGTACCTGCCTCATAGCAGTTTTGAGAGGATCATATATAGTAATCTTGGCCCATGGCAAGTGTTCAATGAAACTTAGTTATTATTATTATTATTTACTACTATAGGAATATTATTGTATTGATTAAGGTTCTTGGATACTTGTAAATAAAGAAACGTTTAAGGGGAAATCTAATCTGTTTCAGAGATCGTTGAAGATCCCATTCGAGAGCTGACATTAGAAGAACATTTGATTGAGAGAAGGAAGAAATTACAGGAGAAGAAAATGCATATTGCAGCCTTGGCATCTGCCATATTATCAGACCCAGAAAGTAACGTAAGTGGTACTAGTTTCTTTGAGCTCTTCATATTAGATATGGTGTGAATGTCTAATATTTTAAGATTCCCTTATTACCTATAAGCACATACAAAAAGGAAAAGCATTAAAATAGTGACTGAGGTAGAATAAGAGTAGACAGAACCTTAGCCTAATCCTATATCTACACTTAATGTTTTTTGTAACCTTAGAAAAGTCACCTCTCTGAGTCTTATTTTCCTCATCTCTAAATGAAGGTATTGAGGGGCGCCTGGATGGCTCAGTCGTTTTAAGTGTGTGACTCTTGATTTTAGCTCAGGTCATGACTCAGGATCATGGATTTAGTTCTGCACTGGGCGTGGAGCCTGCTTAAGATTCTGTCTCTCCCTCTGCCATATATTTCTTTAACAGATTAAAAAATTGAAAGAACTGCGTTCTATGCTGATGGAACAGAATCCTGATGTGGCTGTTACTGTTCGAAAGCTGGTGATAATTTCCCTGCTGGAGTTATTTAAAGACATTACTCCTTCATACAAAATACGACCCCTCACAGAAGCAGAAAAATCTACCAAGGTAATGATAGATACAATTACTATACAAAATAAGCTGAACATTTTGGAGAGCTAGAGATGGGAGAAATAGTAGGGGTTTTTTTGTTTGTTTTTATAGGACTGGGTATAAGGCACTCACATTTTGTGCTAATTTAAGGATTCTGGTATTTTGATTTTAAAAAATGAGTGGTCTTTTGGATTTTTTCAGATCCGCAAAGAAACCCAGAAGTTAAGAGAATTTGAAGAAGGCCTGGTTAGCCAATATAAATTTTATTTGGAAAATCTGGAGCAAGTGGTTAAAGGTATATTGAACATTTTTAAAATACATAACATACTTAGCTTTGTTCAGGAAGGTGAATTGTATATTCTCTGCTCCGTGGTGAGAGTCAGTATAGCGGGTCATCAAGAGCAGAGTCTACGGTCCAACTTCCTGGGTTCAAATCTGGGCTCTCTATTTACTACCCATGTGGTGGGCAAATCACTTAATCTCTCTGTTTCCATTTTTCTGTTTTTAAATAATAATACTTATTTCATAGGATTGTTGTGAGAAGTAAATTAATTTATAGATAAAAGCTGCTTACAACTGTGGCTGGCCTGTACAGGCCCTGTATTGATCAGCTGTTAGTAGTATTGTTGCTCCAGGCCTTTCCCTAGTAAGTATATTTCTTGAATTCATGAATGGTTGAAATTTATGCTGCTGGTTTTTATTTGGAGATGGTAGGGGAGAAGGATGACTTGAAATGGATGAAATTAGTGCCTTGAAAATGGACTTAGAGAGAAGTCAATCATACTGGATGATAAACTCTTCCATCAAACCTTTATTCTCTTTTTCTTTGTTCAGAGAAGGAGGGGCAGGGGCGCCTGGGTGGCTCAGTCGTTTAGCGTCTGCCTTCGGCTCAGGTCGTGGGATGGAGCCCCCATCGGGCTACCTGCTCAGCAGGAAGCCTGCTTCTCCCTCTCCCACTCCCCCTGCTTGTGTTCCCTCTCTCGCTGTGTCTCTCTGTCAAATAAATAAATAAAATCTTAAAAAAAAAAAAAAAAAAGGAAGGGCATATGAAAATTGGAGCATGAATGGAGGAGACATTCAGTTGCCTAGGTCAGGTGCTTTCACTTTACTTAGTTGGGCTCCTTTACTCAGTAAAGGGCCTAAGGATCACTGAGTTTCTGTCTCAGTTGGAACAGGATTACCGAATCGTGTTGGCCCAGTAAGGGCAGGAAGGAGATGGTGGGGGTGGGGGGTGGGTGCTGTGGATGTTGCTTCTATGCTCTGGCCTCCCAACTGGAGCCTACTTAGGCGCATACATTCCAAGGCCTGGGAGCTTTGTGTAGACCAGCATCGTCCAAGAGAAACAGAACATGAGACACGTACGTCATTTGAAAAATATGTACCCACACTAAGAAAAAAAGTAAAAAGTAATGAAATTATTATGTATATGATTACTATTTCAACATGTGATTGATTTTAAAAAGTAGGTATCTTACATTCCTTTTTTTGTATTAAGCTCAAAATCTGACGTGTATCTCACACTTAGGGCACATCTGCATTTGGCCTAGCCATAGTTCAAGTACTCAGTTGTCACATGTAGCTGGTGGCCTCTGTATCGCACCATGCAGGCGTAGGCCTTTTCTCAGCTGATGGAACCATTATGAAGTCTTTTTTTTTTTTTAGGTTTTAAAAAATTTATGGTAAAATATAAAGTCTATCATTTTAGCAGTTTTGCAGGCATGCAGCTGTGCGGCATTCAGTAAACACATGGGTGTGGCACAACCATCACTGCTATGTGCCCGCAGCTCTGCGTCTTCCCCAGCTGCAGTCCGTAACCAGCCCAGGGCAGCCACCATTCTGCTTTCTGATTTGAAGTGAATATGGATCTGGCTGCTCCCGGAACCTCATCTTCTATGTAGACTTACACAATATTTGTCCTTTTGTGACTGCCTTATTTCACCTAGCGTAATGTCTTCAAGATTCTCACAGCATGTGTCAAAATTTCCTTCCTTTTTAAGGCTGAATAACATTCCATTGTATATACATACCACGTTTTGTTTATTCATCCATCCACTAGGAAGTCTCGTCAGCTTCAGGTAAATAGAAGATATGGTTCTTATGATGAATACAGCCTGTTTGAGGAAAACTCATATACATGAGAAGCAAGTTTAAAACACAGGCACTATCATCTATACTGTTTCTCATCTCTGGTTGTGTATGATGTAGAGGGAACTGTCGAACCTACTCTAGAAAAACCAGCATATTTTCATATTCAGGATGCTATGTTATGGTAGCAGAGTATGTATGTAGAAATTTCTAGAAAAGTACTGCGGGGCGCCTGGATGGCTCAGTCGATTAAGTGTCTGCCTTTGGCTCAGGTTGGGATTGAGCCCCATGTCAGGCTCTCTGCTCAGTGGAGAGCCTGCTTCTCCCTCTGCCTGCCACTCCCCCTACTTGTGCTCTCTCTCTTGCTCCCTGTCAAATAAATAAAATCTTTAAGGAAAAGAAAAGAGGTACTGTGAATCATCGGCTATTTTGAAGAAAAACTTAAACCTTCTGGAGCTCCTGGGTAAAGATACCACAGTGAGCATTAGCAAGAAGTCAGGAGAAATAATGTTCTAGATTCTCCAGAATTTTTGGAACGTGGAAGAGATCAGGGCTCAGAATCTGGAGCTTGCTCATATTCAGTAGCCAGTTAGTGGATGACTAGGATTTGAACCCAGGCTTTTTGAAATCTAGTGTTTTGGGGAAAGCCTGGTAGAGCCCAGGGATTCCTTAAGGTATCCAGCTCTCTGTCTCCCCCTGCCCTGATTTATCCCTGAGACCCTTATCCTCTAATGATAAATCTTTAAAAATGTATGGAAAGCCAAAGTTCTTAACATTATGGTTAGAGTCAGAGGGTGGATGATGGCAGATAAATTTTAATGATAACGTTTGTACTTGTGTCTAAAGGTGGACACAACTCATTTAAGAATTTGCACAGTGTATTATTGCATATTCTTGTAAAAGAAAGCTAATTAGTTGA
The DNA here is from genome assembly GCF_003265705.2 of Callorhinus ursinus. Taxonomy (NCBI): domain Eukaryota; kingdom Metazoa; phylum Chordata; class Mammalia; order Carnivora; family Otariidae; genus Callorhinus; species Callorhinus ursinus. The sequence goes on from NW_027397082.1 coordinate 24,404,359, forward strand.
AGCTTTGATCAATGAGTAGAATAACTATAGTTATCTTTTGATTAGACTGGAAGCAAAAGAAACTGAAGAAAAGTAATGTAGTTTCCTTAAAGGCCTACAAAGGACTGGCGGAAGTGGCTGTGAGGAGCCTCTGTGAGCTGTTGGTGGCACTACCTCATTTCAACTTTCACAACAACATCATTGTGTTGATCGTCCCTCTCATGAATGACGTGTCAAAATCGGTGGGTTGCTAAGTGATTGTTGCTGTCCTCCTGAATGCAAAATTCTAGACCTTGTGATTATTTTTTTTCTCTCTCACAATTCTTTTGGAGCTATCATTTATTGCTAAAATAGCATCACTTTGTTAAACACTGCCTCTTTAAGAAAATTCTTTGAACATGAGTTTAGTGGCGGTTCTGAGCAGGAGGTGGTTTTGCCCTCCAGGGAACATGAGACTGTGTCTGCACACAGTTTCGATTGTCACCCCTGCAGTGGCTACTACTGGCATTTGTGGGTAAAGGCTAGGGGTCTTCTAAACTTCCTACCATGCACAGGACAGCGCCCCCACGGCGAAGAATTGTCTGGCTTAAAATGCCAGTGGTGCCGAGGTTGAGAAACACCGGCTGAGTGTAACATTTTATTTTTCAGATATCTGAAATGTGTTGTGAGGCAGTGAAGAAACTGTTTAAACAAGATAAATTAGGCCAAGCTTCCCTTGGTGTGATTAAAGTGATTTCTGGTTTTGTGAAGGGCAGAAATTACGAAGTTAGGCCAGAGGTAAGCCTTTTCTCACTTTGCATTTTATGTGTTTTTTACAAAGTCAATTTTCAGTCGTTAGGAGGAATTTTATTCTTTGTAGAAGTGTATAACGTAGAAGACTCCCCAAGTGTAACTACTCTTAACAATTTAGTATGAATTCTAGAGGTTTATATAGACATACATACTTGTTTATATATATACACATATATATATTTTAAAGATTTTATTTATTTATTTGACAGACAGCGAGAGAGGGAACACAAGCAGGGGGAGTGGGAGAGGGAGAAGCAGGCTTCTTGGGATCATGACCTGAGCAGGCAGACGCTTAACGACTGAGCCACCCAGGCGCCCCTTGTTTATATATTTTTTAATTATTTGTTTATTTAATACATGTGTAGATTTTAAAATAAAAATGCATTTATTTTGTGGAAGCTCTTCTGGAGCTGTTTTCATTTTGTGTTGTATAGGGCTGTCTCATTCTTTTTAATGTCTGTTTCCTATTATGTGAATGTAGCCTCCTACTTGATGAACAGCTGAGTTGTTTCTACAGCGATCATGAAAGAGAACATTTTGGCCATATTATTTTTTCATACTTACAGGAGTATTCTGTGAGTTAAATTTTTAAAGTTTAGATGCTGGATCCAACAGTATACACATTTATAAATTTGAGAGGTAATGCCACATTGTCCTGCAAATACATTTTATTATGTTCTCACAGTGACAGGCGTGTCTTTTCCCCACAACCTACCTGATGCTGAATGTTTCTACCATTTAATCTTTGTTAGTCTGATGGGCAAATCATTCTGTATATCTCATACATATTTTTTTGTTTTCACATATTTATTAGTCATTTGAATTTTTTTGCCCATTTGCATTGTTGCTAATTTTTCTCCTCAGGTATTTTAATGACTTGTAATACTTTTCTGATATTTATTTCAGTAAATATCAGCTGTGTACTAGACACTCTTCTAGGTCCTGGGTATAAAGTAGTGAATAAAAGAAACAAAAGCTCTGGTGTTTGTTGAGGTTATATTCCATATAAAGGATAGTAAGTTGCAAATAAATGTTTGTTGCTCTGCCATTTGATTTTATATTGTCTTTTTTGTCTTGAAGTTTTACATTTTAATTGACTGTCATTTTTTCGCCCTTTATAGGGTGAAATTATATTCAATCCCAAGTATAGATTCTCTCCTTCTAGAAGAGTGTTAATTTTTATATTTAAATAATCCATCTGACATCTTTTTGTGTGTGTGGTATAGTTGCAGATCTAGTACGTATATATACTTTCTGAAATGGATAGCCAGTTATTCCAATACTGTTTTCCCTTTGCTGCTGATTTAAAATGCTGCCTTTATTTTATTTTATAAATTTTTTATTGTTATGTTAATCACCATATATTACATCATTTGTTTTTGATGTAGTGTTCCATGATTCATTGTTTGTTCATAACACCCAGTGCTCCATGCAGAATGTGCCCTCTTTAATACCCATCACCAGGCTAACCCATCCCCCTACCCTCCTCCCCTCTAGAACCCTCAGTTTGTTTTTCAGAGTCCATCATCTTTCATGGTTCGTCTCCCCCTCTGACTTACTCCCCTTCATTCTTCCTCTCCTGCTATCTTCTTTTTCTTTTTTCTTAAAATATGTTGCGTTATTTGTTTCAGAAGTACAGATCTGTGATTCAACAGTCTTGCACAATTCACAGCACTCACCGTAGCACATACCCTCCCCAATGTCTGTCACTCAGCCACCCTATCCCTCCCACCCCCAACCACTCCAGTAACACTCAGTTTGTTCCTGAGATTAAGAATTCCTCATATCAGTGAGGTGATATGATACATGTCTTTCTCTGATTGACTTATTTCACTCAGCATAACACCCTCCAGTTCCATCCACATCATTGCAAATGGCAAGATCTCATTCCTTTTGATGGCTGCATAATATTCCATTGTGTATATATACCACATCTTCTTTATCCATTCATCTGTCGATGGACATCTAGGCTCTTTCCACAGTTTGGCTCTTGTGGACATTGCTGCTATAAACATCGGGATGCACGTACCCCTTCGGGTCCCTACATTTGTATCTTTGGGGTAAATACCCAGTAGTGCAATTGCTGGATCGAACGGTAGCTCTAATTTCAACTGTTAGAGGAACCTCCATACTGTTTTCCAGAGTGGTTGCACCAGCTTGCATTCCCACCAACAGTGTAGGAGGGTTCCCCTTTCTCCACATCCCTGCCAACATCTGGCGTTCCCTGACTTGTTAATTTTAGCCATTCTGACTGGTGTGAGGTGGTATCTCATTGAGGTTTTGATTTGGATTTCCCTGATGCCGAGCGATGTTGAGCACTTTTTCATGTGCCTGTTGGCCATTTGGATGTCTTCTTTGGAAAAATGTCTATTCATGTCTTCTGCCCATTTCTTGATTGGATCATTTGTTCTTTGGGTGTTGAGTTTGATAAGTTCTTTATAGATTTTGGATACTAGCCCTTTATCTGATATGTCATTTGCAAATATTTTCTCCCATTCTGTCGGTTGTCTTTTGGTTTTGTGGACTGTTTCTTTTGCTGTGCAAAAGCTTTTTATCTTGATGAAATCCCAATAGTTCATTTTTGCCTTGGCTTCCCGTGCCTTTGGCGATGTTTCTAGCTGCCTTTATTTTATTTTAAATCCCTACCCAGAATTTTATTTCTGAACTCTTTGTTGGGTTTTTCTTTTTTTGTATATATTTAGGTTGTACAGTGTGATTTTTTTTTTTAAGGTATACAACATGATGATTTAATCAATATGTGAAATGATTACAACAGTCAAATTAATTTTTTTTTAAAGATTTTATTTATTTGCGAGAGTGAGCAAACAAGCAGGGGGAGTGGCAGAGGGAGAGGGAGAAGCAGGCTTCCCGCTGAGTAGGGAGCCCAATGTGGGACTCAATCCCAGGACCCTGGGATCATGAACTGAGCCGAAGGCAGTAGCTTAACCAACTGAGCCACCTAGGTGCCACAGTCAAATTAATTAACACATCTATCACTTCTCACCTTTTTTTTGTGGTGAGAATCCTAAAAACTTACTTTCACCTTATTTCAAATTATACAATACAGTATTATTAACTTTATTTACTATGCTATAAATTCGATCCCCAGAGCTTCTTTATCTTATAATTCAAAGTCTGTGTCCTTTGACTGACATTTCTTCATGTCCCCCATCCCGCCGGCAACCACTGTTTTAGTATGCATTTGACTTTTTTAGATTCCCCATGTAAGTGAGATTGTACAATATTTGTTTTTCTGTGTCTGGCCTATTCACTTAGCATGATGTCCTCTGGGTTCATCTCTGTGGTCGTAAATGGCAGGATCCTTCTTTTTAGTGGCTGAGTAGTATTCCATTATATGTATATAGCACAGGTTCTATATTCGTTAGTGGATACGTAGGCTGTTTCCATATCTTTGCTTCGTATTGTGAATAATGCTGCAGTGAGGGGCACCTGGGTCGCTCAGTCGTTAAGCGTCTGCCTTCGGCTCAGGTCATGATCCCAGGGCATCGGGCTCCCTGCTCCGCAGGAAGCCTGCTTCTCCCTCTCCCACTCCCCATGCTTGTGTTCCCTCTCTAGCTGTGTCTCTCTCTGTCAAATAAATAAAATCTTAAAAAAAATAAAATAATGCTGCAATGAACATGGGAATGCAGATATCTCTGAGGTACTGACTTCATTTCTCTTGGATCTATACCCAGAGGTGGGATTACTAGATCATATGATAATTCTTTTAATTTTTTGAAGAGTTTCCGTGCTGTTTTCCACAGCTGTACCAGTTTGCATTCCTCCCAGCAGTATACAAGGGTTTCCTTTTCTTCATGCCCTAATACTTGTTTTCTCTTATCTTTTTTTAAAAGTTTAAGTAATCTCTACACCCAACGTGGGGCTCGAACTCGACCCCAAGATCAAGAGTCACATGCTCCTCTGAATGAGTCATTGAGGCGCCCCTATTATCTTTTTGATAATAGCCATTCTAACAGGTGTGAGGCGATTTCTCGTGGTTTTGGTTTGCATTTTCCTGATGATTAGTGGTGTTGAACCAACCTTTTTGTGTATCTACTGGCCATTTGTTGTATGTCTTCTTTGGAAAAATGTCTGTTCAGGTCTTTTGCCCTTTCTTTGAATCGGGTTATTTGCTTTTTGCTGTTGAGTTGTAGGAGTTGCTCATATATTTTGGATATTAACTCTTTGTTAGATACGTGGCTTGCACATACGTTCTCCTATTCAGTAGGTTGTCTTTTTGTTTCATTGATGGTTTTCTTTGCTGTGCAGGCTGTTTAGTTTGATGTAGTCCCACTTGTTTAGTTTTGCTTCTTGTTGCCTGTACTTTTTGATGCCTTTCCAAAAAAATCACTAGCTAAGGCCAGTGCTGAGGAGCTTTTCCCCTGTGTTTTCTTCTAGGAGTTTTATGGTTTCGGTTGTTACATTTAAATCTTTAATCCATTTCACGTTAATTTTTTGAGTGGTGTAAGACAGTGGTCCAGTTTCATTCTTTTGCATGTGGATATCCAGTTTTCTTAATGTTATTGAAGAGACTGTCCTTTCCCCATTGTGTATTATTGGTGCCCTTGCCAAAGATTAGTTGACCATCTTTAATCTGGAGTTATGTTTTTTATTTGTGGGTGATATTTTATGAGCACATAGAATACTTACAGAATACTCATTGATCTTTCTGGTACGTAGAATGACTTCATGTTCACCGTTTCTAATTTTAATTCTTTCTTGTTTCCATTCTGTGCTTTAAGCCCTGTAAACTGAAATATTCCGCTTTCTTCCAATGTACATATTAGAACATCAAAATAATACAAACTGTAGTTCTCACATGTTTTTTCCAGGAATGCTGCTATGATTGAAGGAGGTCAGTAGAGTGGTTTCTTCCAGACAAAGTTCGAATTTTGAACCCCTTTTGTCTTTGTATGGTTGCTGTAGTACACAAAACACCAATTTCCAAATTAGTTTCTGGATTTTTTGAATGGCTTAAGGCAGTAGTTCCATTGTGGTCCCTGGACCAGCATCAGCTAGGAATTAGAAATACAAATTGTGGGGCTCTAATCCAGACCTAGTGAATCAGAAACTGAGGATGGGGTCCAGCTATTTGTGTTTTAACAAGCCCTCCTGATGATTCTCATGTTTGCTGAAGCTGGAGACCCATTGGTTTAAAGGAAAATAATTTGTCTTAAAATTAGTAACACTAAATTTAATTTTACATGGGTTTTTTTTTTTTTTTTTTTGGTTATTGTGTTTTGTTTTTAATTGGGGGAGAAAAATGAAGATTAGAACTACTGACTGCAAAATGGAGGCTGGTTTGGTAAATTAAAGCTGGTTTAGAAATACCTGCTTTACATCCTCTCCTCCCATACTGGTCCCATCCTTTTTCTGCCTGTCCACCTTCCGTCATCCTGTCTACCGGGGCCAGGTGATGTGTTCTCTCTGCCTTCTACACGTTGTACTGCAAAACAATGTTGTGTTTATTTAGCCAAGTACTAGTGTCCTATTAGACAGATTACTGAATATGTTTAGCAATAAGATAATAGAACTTTGTGTGCAGTGTGACAAAAGATGTGTCAGAGGTGTTTTTTGTTTGTTTGTTTTTTGGCACAAAGGAAGGAAAAACATTGTTAAATGCTAACCTCTCTCTATAAAGGTTTTGATGGCACTATAAATATTAAGCTGTATATTGTGTTTTCTTCATCTTAGATGTTAAAGACATTCTTGTGCTTAAGAATCAAAGAGGTGGAAGTGAAAAAAGATACAGAGGACATTAATAAACCAAAAAAGTTCATGACTTTCAAGGAAAAGAGAAAAAGTCTATCAAGAATGCAGAGAAAGGTTTGGTTGATTTCCTTTTTTGTTTGATTTGAGATTAAAACCATGGTGTAGGCACAGGCAGAAATCATAGTTAAATCATAAATATAAATGTGTCAAAACCTAATATTTAGAAGATTTTATTTTTTCCAGTTATTGCAAAGAAGTGCTTTATTAATTAAACTGGCAATTCATTGGCAAAAAGAGCAGTTGATGAACAAATTTCCTTGTCGTGCTGGGTTTTAATTTTTTTGCTCTTCAGATTCATTGTGATACACAGATCCCTTCCTTAACCAGGAAGGTGATATTCATGTAAATTTGGCAACAAAGTGGGTTTTTGTTAATTGAAACACGTTTCTTTATTGGCTTGCATTTGAAACCTAGGTTGAAATTCCAGCCCCTTGTTTATTTAGTATGAAACTTTGGTAACCTTTTTTTTTTTTAATTTTGAGAAATGGAGCTAGTAATAGCACCTACCTTGTGGGTCACCGTGCACCTTAGTAAGATGATGCAGGTAAAGCATTTAGCAAGTGTGTGACACTGGGTGTGCTTTATAAACATGAATTACCACTACCAGCATCGTTATTATTATTACTTCTCAAAACATTTCTAAATAGTTTATTAGGGTTATCAAATTGCTTATCAAAACAGAACAAAGCAAAAAATAGTTTTCAGGGATATCCATCTTTGAATGGCCCTAATAAATTTTGAAAATGGGACAGAAGTACCAAAATAGACTTAATAATTGGAAACAAATGAAGGTAAATATTTTAATTTTTTATATCATACTATCATATAAATTGGATATCCCTGTTAGAAACAGCATGTATGTATCTGTGGTGGGGAAACAGACCCGCTAAGAACATGGCAGCTCCTTAAATGGCGCCTGAAGGAAGGAAACTCTCCCTCAGTTGGTCCCCTGCGTCTTAGGCAGCTTAACAGCCATTATTTGCTGCTCATACTGCGTAAGAAAGTGGAAAAACTTATATTTTGTTGAATTTCTCTATAGTGTCTGGTTTTATGCATTGTATGTAAATGTGTTTAGGAAGTATCATTGATGACTAATTTCCATGTTACAGATGATTTAACAGTAAGAATTATTTCTGGGCTCAGTGTGTTCTTCCCTTTTTTCTCTCTTGAAAAAAACGTAAATTATAGAAAGCTACAGAGAATAATACAGCATATCCCATGTATCTACCATTCACAGTGAGCAAATATTAATAGACTTCAATTTCATTCTTGAGAAGAAACCATCAGTGATAGAGTGAGAGTCCCCTTTGTTCCTCTCCCCAGTCTTGTTCTGCCTTCCTCCCAGGAGGCAGCTGCTGTCCTCAGTTTGGTGTGTGTTTGCTGCTTCTTCAGGTCTGTGTACTTGTGCTTGTGTTTGTATTCATAGACAGGTTAGGGTATGTGTTTCAGAATATTGACATATTATGCCTCTGAAGCTTGCTTTTTCACTCAGCACTATATACTCTTACTTTTTCTTTCCCTGTCTCTTTCCAGTGGAAGAAAGCAGAAGAGAAACTAGAGCGAGAGCTACTGGAGGCAGAAGCTTCAGAGAGCACAGAGAGAAAACTTAAACTGGTAGGCAGTTTCACATTCTCTCACGCTTTTAAAATGTTTTGTCAAATGGTTTTAACTAGAGATTATTGTTTCAACTTGGGGTTGTATAATCTTGGTTTATCTGCCAAGTCTTCAATGTGATCATTGCTGGTCTCATGAAATCGCAAGGTGCGTATCTTCATTCTGTTTTGTTGAAGCTCCTAAGATTGGACTGTGGAAAGCGTTGGGAAAGGACGGAAGGTTGAGCTTTGACCGTCATCGCTGCAGTAACTCAGGAGAAAGGGTACGGGGTTATACTCAAGTCATTTTGTCTGCTTCTTCTGCCAGCACACGGAGACTTTGAATATTGTGTTTGTGACCTACTTCAGAATATTGAAGAAGGCCCAGAGGTCACCTCTCCTGCCATCAGTTCTAGAAGGCCTTGCCAAGTAAGGGCTGTGTAGATTGAAGCCTTTTCAGTTCTTTTTAAATAAGTAAGACCAAAAAACCCATGACTCTTAACCAGCGTTCACTAATGATGACCCGGTGTCCTTTTCCTTTTTTGTCACTGGCCTTTCCTTGAAACTGTTCATGATGCTGTCTTTTCAGTTTTCTCATCTCAAGCCTTTTATTTTTTAAATCTCCTTCAGTAACTCCTTTCTTCTGCTGACTAAGTTCTGGGGGTCCTGAAAGTTCATCTCTTCAGTTCTTGGTTCTTTTTGCGCTGTGGTCAGTTCCCCGCTGTCGGACTTCCGAGCGGCCCGTGCAGGCGACTCTTCAGTCTCTTCTGACCCTGCTTGCACATCCTTTTCTCGAGTCCTGTGCGGTCTTTCCCGGAAAGAGAAATCTCTCTGTCTGTTCTAGTGAACCTGTTGGGGGATGTGAGCTAGAATAATGGTGGTTGTGGTGGTTTTCCAGGTATGTGAGGTAGTATCCTGTAGAACAGTGCGATAGAACTATAATGTGAACTACTTACGTGATTTAAAGTTCTCCGTTAGCCACATTAAAAAAGTAAAAAACTGGTGCAATTAATTTTAACATATTTTATCGAAGTCAGTTTAAAATATTTTGACGTGTAATCGGTATTAGTTATTGAGATACTTGGTATTCTTATTTTCATAAAAACCAATGGATATTTTACACAGTGCATCTCAGTTTGGACCAGTCCCATTTTAAATGCCTGATAGCTGCGTGTGCTAGTGGCTGCCCTCATTGGACAGCGCAGCTTTAGAAATAGGACTTAACGGTTGGAAGAAAGAGCAAAGGCAAGTTCCGTTTAGTACAGGAAATTTCTTAGTGATGACTGGAGCTGTTTGGCAATGGGATTATAAAGTAATTGGACCTTGTTATTGAAAAGATTCAAAGGGAGGTTGGTCAGAGAAGGGATTAGGACCTACTGTTTGTTTTTCAATGACCAGTTCCTTTATTTAAAAAAGCTTTTAGTCATATCTACTTACTTTAAAAATTCAAATGATTCAGAAGCATATAAAATTAAAAAATTACAATTTCTCCTATATATATACATAAGTCTGTCTGTCTTCTGTCACACAGATGGAATCCTGCTACGTAGACTGTTCTGTTTTGATAAAATGGTTACTTTGGGTATCTTCCCATGTTGGCGTGATTATATCCATCTTTTTTTTTTTTTTACATTTGGAATATTACATTTTATGGATCGGTAATACTTTTATTTGGCCAGTCCCCTGTGCTGCACTGGAAATACCTTCATGCACTTGTGTACATATATTGCCTGGTCAGAGGGTCTGCTCGTTTTAAATGTTGATAAATATTGCCTAGTTGCTTCACAGAAAAGTTGTACTGGTACACGGGGAATGTTAGCACTTTTAAGATTCTTTCTTATTCTAAGCTTTATGTAGTGTCAGAGGCTCTTGCACTGATATTGAAGAAAGATCTTGACTTTAATTACGTCAGTGCCTAGGATTTTACACTGTACAGCGTGCTGTCACATTTAATAGGTCAGATGATTCTTCACTCTACTGAGTGATCTCAGTTATTTCTAGAAACAGAGGCCCAGGACTGACAAGTGACTTACCTAGGATCATACAGGCAATTAATTTCAGAGCCTGAACTAGATACTAGGTCCAATATTCTTCCCATTTTATTTTTAAAGCTTTAGTAGAGTCCATATTCCTATAAATAACAGTCTCTTTCCTCCTCTCCCTTTTCCCACTTCCCATTTTTCCAGAAGCTGATGTTTTTGGCCCTCTTCCGAGTTAGAGCAGCACGGGGTAGCTGGTAAACTTTCCTTGGAGAGTTGTTTTTAACAGCTTGTTTTGTAGGGCAGAAGTATTTCTGAAATATTTTCAGTTTGTTTAGTGCCTCATATATTCCTGCTGAGTGTAGTGTCCAGCTGTGGGTGAATTGTTAGAAAGGTCATTCTGAATTAATGAGAAGTATCAATAATTACCACCATCTGCATCATAACTAACATTGAAATCGGGAATATTAAAAATATGGCTTTAAAGTCAAATTTAATTTCTGGCTGTTGTATTTCTGTTTTTAGGTCACCTATTGACTAAGCTCTGTTTGATTCTAGGTTTGCTCACCTTATAAATGTGGAGTTTTTTGATGATTTATTAGTAGTACTGCATACTCTCATCGAATCTGGTGTAAGTAACTCTAATGAATTCCTTTCTAAGATATGAATGGTGATTATTATTCTTAATGTTCTTTTCTCCCTTTTTTTGTCCCCAAGGACCTGAGCTATCGAGAAAGCCTTCACTGCGTCCAGACTGCTTTTCATATTCTTTCTGGGCAAGGTAAAATATTTTCTTAATCAAGTTTTGTTTGCTTTACCTTTGGAGGCTGTAATGTACCTAATTGTTTGTTGCAATTTCAAAGGTGATGTTCTGAATATTGATCCGATGAAATTCTATACACATCTGTATAAAACACTGTTCAAGTTACATGCAGGTATGTACATTTAGATAATGTATCTTTAATAAATACTTATCTTTTAAGACTATCTTGGGTATAGTCAATGAAAAATGAGAAATCAGAATTAGAATGTTGGCCTCTGAGGGCCACACATCTGTATTTAGCCTTACGTAAGAGTTGGAGAAAGAGAATTTCTGGAATTGACTGGAGCTCTGGTAGAACCCTCTGCATCTCCTGAGCAGTATAGCACTACTTCATTGGTTAGGGAAATGATTTGGGAAAGGTATGACAGTTTGTCTTGGGTTTTTCTGGAATGCAGTGAAGTTGTATAATGAAAAAGTAATGATACTAGGTTTTTACCCCAAAGATACAAATGTAGTGATCGAAGGGGTACCTGCACCCCAGTGTTCATAGCAGCAATGTCCACAATAGCCAGTCTGGAAAGAGCTGAGATGTCCATCAACAGATGAACGGATAAAGAAGATGTGATACACACACACACACACACACACACACACACACACACACACACACAATGGAATATTACTCAGCCATCAGAAAGGACGAATACTTACCACTTACATTAACGTGGACGGAACTGAAGGGTGTTATGCTGAGTGAAATAAGTCAGTCAGAGAAAGACAGTTATCATATGGTTTCACTCATATGTGGAATATAAGAAACAGGGCAGAGGACCGTAGGGGAAGAGAGGGAAAACAGAATAAATGGAAGGAAATCAGGGAGACAAACCATGAGAAACTCTTAAGTACAGGAAACCAACTGAGGGTTGCTAGAGGGGTAGGGGGATGGGGTAACTGGGTGATGGCCATTAAGGAGGGCATGTGATATGATGAGCACTGGGTGTTGTATACAACTGATGAATTATTGAACACTACATCTGAAAACTAATGATGTAATGTAGGTTGGTTAATTGAATTAAAAAAAAAAAAAAGAATGAGAACAGCCTTGAAGGGTATATCTGCTGTTTTAGGTGCTACCAATGAAGGTGTCGAGATTCTGCTCCAGTGCCTTGATGTCATGCTAACTAAGCGCAGGAAGCAGGTTTCTCAGCAGAGAGCCCTTGCTTTCATCAAGCGTCTTTGTACCCTTGCTCTTCACGTTCTTCCAAATTCAAGCATTGGCATTTTAGCAACTAACAGAATATTAATGCACGTAAGTAATGAGACAAAGCCAAGTTCTGGTAGTACAACAGTGCTATCTTGTTTGCATCTTTTCCCCCTATTTATGTTATTACTGTGATAAGGCAAAATGGTAGAATCCAGTGAGAAAAGAAGTATATAAAATTACAAAACCAAAGCATTGCCACCCCTGTTGACACTCTCCAGAGGTAATCATTTTTACCATTTGTTGGGTTTTCTTCCAGCAGACTTTTTTATTCATATATAAACATGTACAACACACATACACAGACAACACAGCTTTTTTATAGTATACATTATTCTACAACATTTTTTTTAACACTAATGGTGATGGACACATTTTTGTGTCAGTACAAATACAGCTATAAAGTACATATGTTTATAGCTCTTTTTAAAAAATGTTTTATTTTTTAAGTAGGTTCTACGCATACCCAGCATGGGGCTCGAACTCATGACCCCAAGATCAAGAGTCACTCCACCTACTGAGCCAGCCAGGTTCCCCGCTTACAGCTTTTATTTAAGCATAAAAACCAAATTAAATTTAAATTAAAATAAAAGTATAGAACCCAATAACATTCTTTACCAGTATTAATTAAATGAATTCTTATTTTTATGTGACATTTTGCAGACTTTCCCAAAAACAGATCTGTTGCTTGACAATGAGTCTCAGGGAAGTGGGGTTTTCCTTCCTGAGCTGGATGAACCCGAGTACTGTAATGCTCAGAACACTGCACTTTGGGAATTGCATACACTACGGGTAAGAATGGCCCTTCCTTTTTTTTTTTTCTTATTATGTTATGTTAGTCACCATATAGTACATCATTAGTTTTTGACGTAGTGTTCCATGATTCATTGTTTGCATATAACACCCAACGAGGATGGCCCTTTCTTTGTGAGCAGTGTTTTTCAGTTTTTCCCCAAGTCGTTACTATTGCTAGAGTCCTCAATATAATTTTGTTCTGGGATGGCTTTTTGGAGAATTCCTGTTTTAATTGTCTACATTTCACTTTGCTCTTACTGTTCTTTAAGATGTTGAGGTACATTTTCTAAGGAGGCAGAAAATAACATTTTTGTGGGGCGAGGTTTAGAAAATTGAACTATTTCCCCAGCACTATTCAGAATGGAAGATTTGTACTGGGTCCTGCCCAAGGAGACTCTGGTAGCCCCTCAGTTTCAAGAGGGCAGCACTGTTGTGATTCTACGGTGCAGACATGTTAGAGGGAGACTCGTAGCAAATAATGTTTCAGGAAACCTGTTGTGAACTAACTTTTCACTCTAAGAGAGAAATTGCTTCTTGATTTTTCTTTTCATGCTGTAAAAGCAAGACTGGTAACCTGGTCATCAGATTCATGTTGTTATCATGTGAGCAGAGAGTATTTTTTCTGTCGGTATGTGGTTATGTGAATTACATATACATATATGATTTAAAAAAATAGTGTTCATTAGAGAAAATCTTTGCTGTAGCCAATGTTTTATAAAGTACTGACCCATGCAAAATGTGGCTGTCCTGCTTGTCCTTCAGAGACATTACCATCCTGTTGTGCAGAGATTTGCGGCTCACCTGATCGCTGGAGCCCCCTCTGAAGGCTCAGAAGCACTCAAACCGGAGTTGAGCCGGAGGTAATCAGACCACAGACTGCAGTTGGTCTCTGTTCGCTCTGAGAAGTCTGCTCTATTTATAAAGTGATAGGTTTTAAAACAGAAAGTGCCAGTTGATCTGGATTTGGTCTCACTTCATATTCCTGAATTGTTCTAAGGAGAAAACATGCCGACAGTGATTTTGTTAGTGTGTTTTTGGTAATCGCTTAACTTTTTTTTTTTTTTTTGTTATAAAAAGTTTCATACATCCAGGTAAGTAGAGAGAATAGTGAAAACACATACCCCCGACACTCAGTCTCAGCAGTTAATAAGATAATGCCATATTTGCTCCCTGGGAAGATCCACGAGTCCAAGCACAGTGAGATTCCTCCCCGCTGCTGAATGGTCGGTTGTGCTAGGGCCAGCAGGGGAGAAGTGAGAGAAGAAAGTGCTTTGGAGCACTGCTACACGGAGGGGCCGCACTTCCTCTCTGTGGCCTCCCTGTCCGCTCGGTGCAGCGCGTCCTGGCCAGCCGGTACTCCCAGCCTCCACCGTACGCTCCAGATGGGGGGTAGGATCCTGCCAAGAGAAGTTTCTTTTCCAGCTTCTTACTCTGAAAAATTTCAAAAGGACAGAAAAGTTGAAAAAATAATGGCCCTTTTCCCTACAAAATGAGGCAATTACACAGAAAAGGAAATGACGTGAAAGACACCCTTGTAATACACTCACCATTCACAATTAATATCCTGCTGTAGAATTCTCATTTGCAGCCCACTGGTTCTCTAGATTGGAGATCATAGACAAGTGACTGGTAGGCCGGCAGATTGGTATTCTGGCCTCTTCGGAGTTTAAACAAAAATTGAATTATTTGCTATATTTTAAATATTGGACAGATTCACCTAAAAGTTCCAGCTTCTCTTGAAGTACTGGGAGATTTGGCAAAATAGGTCTGTATTTTTACATGGCAGAAGTCAGCTGCTTCCTCCCTCTGAACGAGGCAGAAACTCCAGTTTTCCATGAACCCTTTTCCTTCTGGTTAAAAGAGATAACTTCTGGCCTTATTAAATGATAAAGTGGCCACTGACTTTTTTCTTCCCTCATACTTTCCACCTGTCCTCCAGCCTTGTTTTTTAAAAGGGAGAAAAAGGAGACAACAATTACCTGTCAGTTTTCTTATTCATGATCTTTTTCTGGCATGTTTTTGTCAAAGATCTTGAACGTCTGCTTCATTCATGCTAGAAGTTTCTTTCTCTGGAGGAAGATGAAGAATGGGTTTATCCCAAAAGCTTGAGAAAGAAGACTCATGATGGTCTTGTCCTGGAGGGTGGAGCTTGGGATGGGACTCTAATTGCAATCCTTGTAGGCCCTTGCTGATCTCCTTCGGGGAATGTGAACCAACCCCAAGTCACTGAGGATTCATTGACATGCTGTGGTATTGACATTTAGTTTGTCCTTGGCCTCTCCTTGCTCCTAATCCAGGCCAATAACTGAGGGGTTGAGCTATTTGAAATTCATGGAGGGTAACTCCATGCTTCACTCATCTGGCCCCCATGACTTAGCTGCATATTGTTCCCATAACTGGCCGAGTTGGGATTTGATTACACTGAGCTGGAGTTCTTCTGCTCAGCCTTGTCTTTGTCCAGGCCTGTATTTCTAATGTACACCAGACCTCTCTGAGGTAGATTTAGTTGGATGGCATTGTCATTACATGGGAATTTAGTATTTATTTTATGAGTGTGTTGGTTTGTTGGTTTCAAGAGCAGGATTATGTTATATCTTACTATATGGGTTTAGAATAATGAGTCCTTCTCTTTGGGTACAATCTAGTTTTTTCAGGTTATACAGATAGGGTGATGTCCTTACATTCCTTCTGTGATTATAGATCTGCTGCAGAACTTTTTGAGACATACAGCATGGCTGCAATGACATTCAATCCTCCTGTTAAATCTTCAAGTTCCAAAAGGAAGGTATGTGATACTTTTTCATTTTTTTTAAAAGATGAAATAGAAACTAAATGTCTCTATTAACCGATTCCAACTTGCTTAATTGTATTATAGGTAGATTTTTTTTCATGTTTAGTAGGAGTTGATGGTAGGCTGGATCTGTAGGGTTGGGACTCTGGAGATGGTCACGAGACTGTTTTGTTCAGTGTAGGCTGTGTCCCAGACTTGACCCAGCGCTTGTCATATCAGGTTTCATGTGTTGGGGGTCTGCTGTTGCCATTTTCAATTTTGCTCACAGCTTGGCTTTTGCTTATGACAGAACTTTTAATGTGAGTCACTTTTAATATTTTTTCAGAGTGAAGTTTTACAAGGGGATTCATTTTTGAATGAAGATTTAAATCAACTAATCAAAAGACATTGCAGTGAAGTAGCTACTCACTTGCCTCTGGATTTCACCAAATATTTGAAAACATCACTACGGTAGTAGAAGAAGGAGGAGTCGGTGGATTTTCTCTTACATTTGTTTAGATGCATATAGAGACCTACTGTTAATTTAGAACATTCTCTTTTTATACAAGGGAAGCTTCCTAAGAAAATTAACAGCGGAGGGAGAATTACGCTTTGCATGGCACAGGGTTCTGCCCCAATTCTGAAATTGTCATTAAGAAAGGAGAATTGAAAACCACCTACCCCCATATTTGGAAGTTTCTTAATGACATTGCCTTTTTAAAACTTACATATCTTGGGATGCCTGGGTAGCTCAGTTGGTTGAGTGTCCAACTCTGGATTTTGGCTCAGGTCATGATTTCAGGGTCGTGAGATTGAGCCCCACGTCGGGCTCTATGCTAGGTGTGGAACCTGCCTAAGATTCTCTCTCCCCCTCTGTCCCAACCCCTTGCACTCCCCCCCCCCAAAAAAACCCAAAAACAAAAAACTTAATATATATCTTAAGTTATAGTTTTAAAAGAATCTTTGGAGTGAACTTAATTGGATTACAGCTGTCCCCTTAAAATGAGGGCATAGAGTGCAGAAAAATCAAGACCATGAAATTGCGTTTTAAAATTCAGCACTTTTTTCATTTATTTTTTTTAAAGATTTTATTTATTTGAGAGAGAGAGAGAGAACCAGAACACAAGCAGGGGGAGTGGGAGAGGGAACAGCAGGCTTCCTGCCGAGCAGGGAGCCTGATGCGGGGCTCCATTCCCAGGACCCCGGGATCATGACCTGAGCTGAAGGTAGACGCTTAATGACTGAGCCACCCAGGTACCCCTCAGCTACTCTTTATAACCAAAACTCTTTCAAATGAAATAAATATATTTTTTTGCAGTACTACAGATGGAAATGAGAAAAATTCTACACTTGAGTATATTTTCAGGAAGACTTTTATTTTTTTATTTTTTTTTAAAGATTTTATTTATTCACTTGAGAGAGAATGAGAGAGAGAGAGCATATGAGAGGGGGGAGGGTCAGAGGGAGAAGCAGGTTCCCCGCTGAGCAGGGAGCCCGATGTGGGACTCGATCCCGGGACTCCAGGATCATGACCTGAGCCGAAGGCAGTAGCTTAACCAACTGAGCCACCCAGGTGCCCTTCAGGAAGATTTTTGAGAAAAGAAAAAATAGCTTGAAATTGGTGATCAGGTTCATTGGCTCTGGCTGAATGATACACTTCAAGAAGTAACTTAATTTGATCTTTTTAAAAAAGGACGAGAGTGTTCATTATGGCTACTTGCAAAAAGAGTTTGAATGTGATTCTAGTCTCTTCACAGTTCTTCGCATTTTCTGCCGTGTTCTGGAGGGTCGATGGGGGAAGAATGGGTGGAAAAACCAAGTTGAAGACTTGCCTCTGTTTTAAGGATAAATGGTGCCTGTTGAGGGGCTTCTCCTCCTTCTCCTCCTTCTGCTGCTCTTCTTCCTTCGTCTTCCTTCGTCGTTATTGTCTGTCCAGATACAGTCCTGTTCTTAAGACTATAATTAAAAAGCAATATTTTACCTGAGCTATTGCCATATTCTAGGAATGGCCTATGAAATAAGTTTTTGTAACAACCAGGTTATAAATACTCTCTAGTGTGAATAATTGAATAAAACACCTGCCTTTTTTTTTTTTTTGGCTTCCTATTCTTACGATGTGAGAATTTAAAAAAAGTGCACAGAGTCGCAACTAAATAGATCTCTTATGTCTTCAAAACTGTAGAAGCCAATTCTTTTGGTCTAGAGCTTAAAGCTCTTTTTTCCCCTCATGACATAAGTGAAAATAGAAAGTTCCTTTATTACTCCTGCTTAATGGGGGAGATCAGCTCAACAGTGCATGTTAATCTTTTAGCATATTCTTATATGTGATTTTAAAAAGTGGTTTTTTTTTTTTTAGGCTTATTTAAGGAGAATGTATGATTTAACATATAAATATTTGCTTTTAATCCACATTTTAGATATAAAACAAAGTCCAGAAATATTATGAATAGTGTTTTGGATGACAACAGGGTCTTTCCTCATCAGAGCACAAGTGACCATTACATGTCACAAATCATTTATTTTCCAAACATACACAAATACATTTATATTAAGTCTTTGGCAGCAGAAACTGTAGTTTAGGTGAAAAATCAATTTAAAGTAGAAATTCATCAACTATTTCACACTTGTTATTATGCTTTTAACCTTCTAGTTACACATATAGAGAATCACAGTGGGACCATAAAATTCTACATCTAGCGTTTGAATGCTCTGTGAATTTGAGAATGAAATCTATTTGTGCATAAACTTATATGGCCTGTATTGATGAGTTTCATTTTCAGAACTAAATATCCTAGTCATTAACAGTAACATACACACACTCCGAGGCTATAACAAGCTACAGCCTTAATATTTTTTTTAACTAGATGAATATTGAGCACCTACTGTGTGCTTAGCATTGTGCTAGGCACTTAAAAGTGAAGTGGGGGTAATAACGGGTGTAAGACACAGTTTCAGTCTTCCATGGGCTTGCATACTACGATCATTCACACAACATTTAAACAAATGCAACATTACCCAATTCAGTGTCAGAGTGAATTAGGTCAAAGTTCAGAGACCTAGGAAAGGTCTCATGGACCAGCTTGAGCATAATCTATTTGGGATCTAAGAGATGTACATGAATAACTTGGTAATTGTGGAGATTCAGTACTTCAGGAATATTTAGGTCATCCCATGTGGAATGACTATGGGATGCCATCAGCCGAAGATTCCTTAGGAAGTTGACACTTAGAGATGGCCAAGAATGTATACATTTTTAACAGCACACTGTATCCTGGGAATACTGACCCAAGAATGGACTTAGTGTAGGAGGCAGTCTTCCTTTCCTAATAACTTTCTGGAGGGTCTAGGTATTCACCTTTTTCACTTTGCTGCACACGTGAGAGAAGCAACTGCAAGTGGTCAGAGGCAGCCATTGAGAGAGCTGTAGGCTGTAGGCTGCCTCTCACTCTGCCAAGTTGGAGATCAGACACCAACCAGAAGAATCCTAGTTTTCTCTTGGTGTGGTGGCAGTTAATTCAGTTTTACCAGGCAGAATGCAAGCTCTGTTATTTGTCAGAATTGAGCAAGGCCTATCGGTGTCCAGGCAGAGGACGACAGGTCTACAGAGCTACTGGATAGGGAAAGAGAAGAGAGGAAGGGGAAGATGTAGTTTGAGAAAGGAGTACGTGTGTGGCAGGAGGGGGCCCTCTTCATTAATGAGCCTCTAGTGTTTCCCGAGCCCCTAAGATGGGAGCCCTTGTATGAAAACAAATTAAAAACAAGGCACCTGTAACTCACTTCTGTTGAGTTGTAACTCCTATTTACCCCCAACTGGAGAATTCGTAAGTAACTATTACTTGCTAAGGATAGGATGACATGAAAAGAGGCATTTCCCTCAAGAGGGCGCTTTCTGTCCAAATAGTATTGTTACTGCCTACAGATTTGCTCACAAACTTACCCTCAATTCCTTGATGACCTCATGCGACCTTCCATTATTTTGCAAAACAACCAATTCCAGATGAACAGGTGACCAGGAGGAAGTCAGTCTATTTCTTCGGCATCACAGACCGGTTGGATTCTTATCTATTCCTTTCTCACCAGCTATACATATTCTGTAAAGTTGTCATCACCCCACAGTAACAGAACTCATGCTCCTTTGTTTTTAGTGAAGCGTCTTGAAATATTTTTCCTCAAAATCTTGTCATAAACCTAGTTTGCATATTTAGACTCTTCCATATCAACTTTACTGATAAAAAGTTTGCTACCCAGATTTTTTAGTAGTCTTGAAAGTATGAAGTGGTAATGGGTAGAGTCTGGGTGGCCGTTTTCGATTTATTCTAAGTAATAGGATAATTTCTTTCATTTGGTGTACTAACATAGCTATGTAGTTCAGAAAAGCTACAAATAAAAATTTCATATATTTGGCAAACACCAGGTTGTGCCAGTTAGTTGTAATAGAGTGGGCGCTTTACATTTTGAGCAGTGTCCTTCAGAAGGTCCCAAAGACTGATACAACGGAGGATGTGCTTTCACCTCAAAATGGAATGAACAAATAAGTTGGGTTCAACATAGGCAATACATTCACTTGTAAAACCTAGTCTCACTTTAGTCTCAGGGAGTTTCAGATTCCGTTCTGCAGCCGAGTCAACGGTGTTACAGACTGGGGTGGGGGTGGGGTGGGGCTGGAGCTTAGAGTCAAGGCCAAGTGCTAAACCTAGCGAGACCAGTCTTGCTTCTCATCCTCTTACGCTGCACGGTTTTCATTTTGACTCTAGCCAGTTAGGCCAGTACCTCAGTTTTCAATACATGATTAGCCAAACAAGAGAAAAGATGTCAAATTTATAGACGCATGATAAAGTGTTTCTGGAATATTTTTTTTTAAATGGGGCAGTATTGTGCATTTCTTATAGACTGATGATTTGAAAAGAAACCTGTAGCACTGGGCAAATCACATCCAACTGGAATAGCTTGACTTCTGTGGACAAGCAAATGGTGGCTGTTCGAGCGTTAAGGCTTTGAGTCAGTAAACGGTAATGTGAAAGCTGTCTGGTGTATTTTTAACACTTCTGACTTTAGAATATGCAGAGAACTGGGGACTTGTTTTTATAATTGGTAAAAAGACTTATCAAAGAAAAAGTTAGGATTTTTTGTGTGCTTTATGATTTGAAGAAAAAATTTTAATATTGGTAGAAAGATAAAATTTGGATTTACTTTAGAGGAACACATTCCATTTTAAAAGTCATAATTTGCTTCATACCAAGAATAAGAATCCTTTACACTTACTTGATAGTTTACACAGTAAGTTTTAAAGATAATATACCTTAAATGGCAATTATGACTTGGATCAATAGCTCTTCAGTTAATGAGAAATGAAAATGAAGCTTTTTTTTGCATGAAATTCTGGCCCATGTCAGGTATTCAGAGCATACTTTTTTTTTTTAGGAGATTTGTCTTCAAATAGTGAGACAGAACCACTAGTGCTTCTAATCCATAAGCAGTATCACAAAAGCTATGTATAATAAATATATAAGTACAGTACAGTGCAAAATAAATAAATCTGAACACCAACTCAGTCTACTTTTGCTTTAAGAAATGGTTAAGTTTCTTGTTAAGATGTCACAACTCAGAAGATATTAATTTATACATCATTCTGAATTCAGTTTGTGAAAACCAAAAGTGGAATAATCTGTGAATACATAAGCAATAAACTTAAAAAAAACAAACCCAACATCATTCTCTACGTAGAAAGAAATGCTAAAGAAGAGTCCACTATGGTGCATAATATAGAAACTACATTGAATTACTTTTTAATGAATCTTATAGGATATATTTACATTTGCAATGCCCCAAAGCTTCCGATCGTCAGCCATGAAGTATATGACTAAACTAGCTTGCTTGTTTTCAGACCTCTGTGGCTCTTGTTCCCAGTTTTCTAAGTCGGGTCAGCAAACTATGGTCCTGGGCCAAATCCAGCCTGCCACCAGGTTTTGTATGGCTCTTGAACTGAGAATAGTTTTTACATTTTTGAGTGATTGGAAAAAAAAACCGAAAGAGGATTATTAGCGATGTGAAAGTTTTATGAAATTGCAATATCAGCGTCTGCAATTTTTTATTGGAACACAGCCACGCTCACTCACTTCTGTATGGTCTGTGGCTGCTTTTGCACTGTTAACAGCCGAGATGAGTGGCTGCAGCGGAGACTGTAGGGCCCAGAAAGCCTATGATCCTTACTGTCTGGCCCTTTATGGACAGAGTTTGCTGACCCTTGCTTGTTCTAAGTCTGTTATTGCAAGCTTAGCAATGTTCCGACTGCTGACATTTATAAAATAAAATGGCCATCTCCTGGGCTTCTTTGGTGCATTCGTCAGGAAACTGGGTGGTAGGTAGCCCGGTGCCATTTTGTTTGACAGCGTGGACCTCACATCATGTGTGAAGAAGGCTTCCGTTCAGAAATCATCAATTTCCAGTTTTAAGTCTGATGAAGGTAAGGAAATTTTGTTTCCACCATGTTCACTCTTGACTTTAACTTCTTACCAAAAGATCTTCACCTGTAAAGTGGTATACATAGGCTTGTGAGTATATTTAAAATGAAGGAGCAGCAACATCTACAGTGTAGCAACAGTTTAGTGTGGTTCAACCAAGAGAAACCCACAACTCTCGTGGCTGGTTTTGGAGGAGAGACTCTTGGCTAGAAACTTGCAGTGTCACTCAGTCGGTTGTGTCTGCCTTTGGCTCAAGTCATGATCCCAGGGTCCTGGGATCAAGTTCCGCATCAGGCTCCCTGCTAAGCAGGGAGCCTGCCACTCCCCCTGCTTGTGCTTTCTGTCTCTCTGACAATAAAAAAAAATCTTTAAAAAATAAACTTGCTGTGTTGTAACACGATGTTCCTGGGAGGTGGAATGTGAGCCTACTTCTGCCCTGGAACACCACAGCCTTTAGAAAGATTTTTTAAGTAACAATCAGATAAACTTCAACTTCTCTAAAAGGTGGAATTCCTTCAACTCTGCATCATTTCAGATAAGAGTAAGGTAAATAATTGTTTATGAGTTCTTAAATGATTAAGGGGTAACTTAAAACTTTCGGGGTGAAAGTTTTAGAATCAGAACATGAAAACTTGTGTTTTCATAAGCAGTGAATACACTAAACTTGCCTTCTCGTGAGCACCAAAAGTCTCTTTTCTCACAAGCGCCCCTTTTTGAGGACACTGTTTGTAATTTATGAGATTCATGTACCCATAGATGCACCCATGTCTGTTTTTAAAGAAAAACTTCCCCAGGTTTAAGCAAAGCTGAGGTCAACTGAATGATTCTGAACGCTTGCTACAGAAAAATACAGTCCAAAACATACTTCTAAATCACCCCCTGTCCTAACGCTCATCGCAGCAGGCTTCTTTGTAAGTCACCTTTCTGGTGGCGTTGTACTCCTATGGACTTCCGTAATCCTGCAGCACGACGAGAGCTCCATTTGTGCGGAGAGTGAGGCCACCATCACTATGGAGGTCATAATAGAGGGGTATGTAAACCTGACATCTCTGATTCATTTGGTACTAAGTTCTTGATCGAGAGTAACAATATTTTAAATTTTCATTACTGTCCTTAACGGCGTATGCTCACAAACCCACTACCAAGATGAGTCATTCTCTCAAAGCTGGAGAGGCTCAACACTGGTGCTTAGTTCTAAAGCTCACTTGGCTTTTGGAGAAGGCACTGGCTCTCACTGACCTGGGGCAAATAAGAAAGTCTGAAACTTTTAAAAATTAAGATTGTAGATGTATCTCGACAGAAAACGGGTGTTGAGCCTTCTCCGAGTGTGGCACAGCACGGCTTCGCCGTTCTGTGCGTATTCACTATTATTCGATGTGTGATGTGGATTGCTGCCCCGGTTCCGCGAGTTCCTTCAGATGAGCCTTTACATACAGAACCTAAGTAACCTTGCACCTCTCAGGATAGTTGGATATGCCGATATTCTGGAGGGGATTTCCTGTATTTGGTCCCATCTGTTGTTTTGAAAGAGCTTTGTATGTGTGGTACAGGGCACCAATTATTTTAGGAGTTTCTCAAATGTAGAAACATGGGCTCAGTGTATTGGGCCTTCTTTTGTGCTCTTATAAATCAGATTAGGTCCTGCCAAAAGGTATCAATGAATTCTTTAATGTGAGCT
The DNA here is from genome assembly GCF_003265705.2 of Callorhinus ursinus. Taxonomy (NCBI): domain Eukaryota; kingdom Metazoa; phylum Chordata; class Mammalia; order Carnivora; family Otariidae; genus Callorhinus; species Callorhinus ursinus. Next base: position 24,428,201 of record NW_027397082.1, read on the forward strand.
TCTACAGTTTTATATAAGAAATTCCTTATTGTGATAAAGGCAGACGATGAAGCCCTGCAGTGTGAGCAGCAATGCCTTTGCTAGGCTAGCAGTCTCAATTTTAGAACTACAATGGTGCAGGTAAAGAGTGGGCTTTAATCCCTTGGGTTCATTAAGAAGTAAAAAAATATATATGTGCTTGGTTTCCTCATGTTCTTTTTTTTTTTTTTTTTTTAAATTTGGGTTCCATATAATCTTTTAAGATGGAACAAAGTTTACTCTGTGGATACTAAGCAGCGGGTAGGCAACCAAAGGCTGAGTTTACTGCAGTTTCCAGATAGAGGCTGTTACACAGTTTGAATGCCAGATTTTTATTTTTTAATTGAGGCAGACCAAGGTGAGGTTGTTGAGGCTAAATCAAACCTCAAAATAGACAGCATGAAACTAAAAAATCCAAAGGAATGAAAGCTGAATGACCGAAAGCAATCCTTTGAGAATATTTGTGTTAGTGACGGTTAAGGCAGTTCTAGGTCTGATAAAATAAAGCTGATGTAGTAGTTTGGACAAGTTGGTTGTCTTCTTGGGGCCTTCGTTTGGCCATCTACAAAACCAGTCGGTCTAAAATTATAAATACTGAAGGTACATGGATCTTCAGAGCCCCTTTCCTGTTTTTAGGTACGATTCCTATCTGCCTTTGGGACATTGTCCTCTGGGCCAGCTGTGCCTTACACAGTAGGGTAAGTGGGCCCCCATTTCAGAATGGCGCAATGACTCGATCTATCTGGGTAAAATGTGCCAACCTTGGTTATTGTCGGTACTCTGTGGTGTCACTGGAGGGCAAGCTGCCCACCAGTTTCTCCTCCTTGGTTTGGACATTTTCTGAGGCCAAGACCTGAGAAGGTGATGTGAGTCCTCGGGGCTGTTTAGTTGACTTGGTGAACTTCTTGAATTCACTTGCAAAAGAAATGCCTTTTCTTTTGTCTTCTCGGGATGCCTGTGAAAAAAAAGAACCTTCCATGGGTATAAGGTGAAAGCCGGGATCCCCAGTCACCTGACATGCTATCATGGAGCCCTTCCCTCTTTTTCTCTAGTAGGTAGAGCTTTAGGAAGAAGTGCTGAGGGAGTCCCCTCTCAGGGCTGCTTACCTAACACAGTGGGGAGTACATTTCTTTTCATGTAGTGAAAGTGAAGCCAAACCATTTTCTCCCAACTATATCCCTTGCCTCAGAAACTTTCTCCTAGATTTCATAAGTTCCCAGATTTGATTACCACCTGGTTATGAGTATCAAGTGCTTTGTGGAGAGAGCAAAAGAACTTTGAACTTTACCTGCACCTGCTCCTTTAGCTTAAGGATGAATTTTCCTGCACCTTTCCACTTGCTTTGGGCTTGAAACACACACTCCTGATCCAAAAGAACCCGCTGGGAGGACTTCGGGGTGGAAGACTTCTTGGTAGCATCTTTCACCACCTCTTCCAAAAGCACGTAGTCACTCGGGTTGGGGTTGCTCAGGATGCTATAGGAATATTTGGCTTTGCATAAGGTCTGAAAGAGAAGTTACGGTCCACTGAATACACGGTATCTCCAACACTTGCATTCATTCTGAATGAAACTTGAAGGTGGGAAAATGTCACAGACTTTTAGAGAAGGAGGGGATCCTTCTCAGATTGTATCGTCCTATTCCTCAGTTTATGTTTGCGTAGTTGTCACTTGTAATTGGGCTTCACAGCAGACCGTGATTTAGGTATTATTACCCCATTTTCAGACAAGGAAACTTAAATATATAGAGATTAAGCAGACTCCAGAGAATGCACAGCTAATGAGTAACAGAATAAGGATGTCGACTGGGTTTTCTACATGCACCAAAGCTCATAGACATGAAGGTCACATAGAACGGGAGGGGCAGAATCTTGACCCTCGGGAGCCTCTCTATCACAGAGTCTTGGGTGTGGAAGGCATTTTAGTAATTTACCCGGTCTCACTTTTCATTTAATACAAGATCATCTTTCATTTATACATTTATTTGCTCATCAAATGTTTAGTGAGGGCCTTCCGTGTCACAGATACTGTATTATACTTTGGGGAGATAAAGGTGAAAAAAACCAAACAAACATATGTCTGGGTTCTCTTGGACTTTCAAACTCTACTAAGGAGGCAAATTTTAACCACATCATTGTGTAATAATAGCAGATAGCACTTAAACGGTGTTTACTAGGTGCTAGGCATTGTACACCTTACGTATATTTACTGACTTGATCTTCACAACAACTGTGTGTGGAAAGGACTATTATACAATCTCCATGTTGTAGATGTAGTAGCTTACCACAGAGTATATAATATAGTGTGCTGGAGCCAACTGGAATGGGCCAGTGAAATCAGACGTGGTGGGAGTATCCACGCAACAGAAATTGACAAATACTAAAAATCAGTTTGGCTCTTTTTTTCCCTTAAGACAGCCAGTCTGCCAGCACACCACTGGAACTGAGGCACTAAGAAGGACAGCTGGGATTTAAACCTGGAGCAATTTGATTTAGTGTCTGTGTGTTAACCATTATGGCTATACCACTTCTCAACTGGGTATTTAATAAACCATGACAAGGCTTGAAGGAAGGAGATACAGTTCTTTGAAACCATGTACACAAAGAAGCATGACTTAGAGGAGGGAGAGGGCCAGAGAAGGCCTCCAGCATGTCCTCTGTAAGATCTTTGAGAAACAGTCACCAGGGACTGGCTTAGGCATTTCTGGGCCAATGAAATTACTATGTGGAGCCCCCTCCTAAATCTGTTATCAACACTTCCACAGAGAGCCAGACTCATGATAGATACTAGGCAAGTGTCTGTTGAAGGAATAAACTAGCATGTCCCAACCTAGAGGCACACTCTCCCTTTTCAGATCCCCATTGTTCTAGAACTTCTCATAAAATGAGCTGACATCTGATTTATGCCAGTGATTTACACTGAGGAGCAGACCGAGGAGAGCAAGGGTGAGGCTTTCACCTGCTGAATGACATCCTGCGCAGTGCTGACACGGGGTGCTTTGATGACTGTTCGAGGTTGCTCTGGAGAAACGTCATGCACTTGGACAAAGAAACTCTCCTCCTCGGAGTTCAAGATTACCTCCTTGTCATCTTGAACAATGCTTCTCTCTTCTAGGTTCTATGTTAAAAAAGAAGAAAAGTATGAGTAAATGGTAAGATGATGTAGAGCAAGAAAGAAAAACCCAGTGAAAACGTGAGCTGTATCTGGGCAATGTTGGAAACTATTTCTCAGCTATTTCATACACTAGTTAATAGTTCATAAACGATTCTACAAGGATATCCATGTCTTCTGAGAGGAAGAAAGTAATGTAGGTATTTCTGCTGATGTTGACAGACTGGTAAGTTCTGGCTTACAATGAGCCAGTAGATCTGCTCCTACTACCTGTGGATTTTGAGTCCAAGTCACTGTAGATACATTTGTACAAGGACAACATACCATATTGCCAATGACCAAAAGCCAAATAAGAACACAGTAAATTACATTTAAGAGAGAGCCCATCCATTCCCTACACAGGCCTTGGGCAGTTAAGAAACACTAGACAATCTGAACATGAAGCATGCAAACTGACCCTCAGCCAGGCTGGATGGATAGAACCAGCAGTGAAAAGGCTGAAATGATGGCTGGAGGTAGGACACACTGAAACGAATATTGACAAAATTCTCAATAATTATGAGAATTGGTCATCAGGTTAATTGGCTTTTGGTGAACTGGCTTTCAGTAAATTTTACACATGTAACTATATATTAAATATATATTTAGATTATAGATACATGAATCTTATTGAAATTTTCCAAACAGTATAGAAATACATCAATAAAAAGCCAAACTTTCCCCATTATCCCCTCCCCCCAATCTCATTCTCCACAAAAAACCCATTGTTGTTAGGTTATATATGCTTCTAAACATCTGCTATGGATCTGTGTCTTTTTGTGTATGTGAACACATATATACAATGAAACCCTGGAATTATGTGAATTTAGATATAATATCGTGGAATGGCTCCTGTTTTTTGTTAGCCCCATTCTCAAATGAAAGGTAGCTTACAGTTCTCTTCTGCAAGGGGGCGGTCTGAAGGGGGAGGGGCAACCCCATCTCAGGAAGTGAGCATTTAGCAGAAAGGTCCTTCGATCTCCAACAGTCTCCTAGCCTAATCTCCTCAGATCAAGGCACTGAAATGGTGCTAACCAGAAAAATCCAGGAATCACTGCCACACTCCTGGAGGTTCCAACCAGCCATAGGACCCAGAATTGTCCCCACTGATATTAAAGTCAGAATGGATAACTGCCACCAGGTGGCGCCAAACTGCAGCCAGGACCGGAAAGGACTGGTTCCTGGAGTTTCTTGCCAACCAGCCCCACAGGCTCGCCCCGATCATTTCATTAATCTTGTAATCATGGTCCCTACAATTTTCAGGACTGATGTTTTTGGACCCCATTTGTTATATTAAGGGTGTTGGGCAGGGGAGAGTTACTGTCTGTTTTTATTATATAAACGCCATATAATGTTCTGCAACTTTTTTGTCTCCACTTAAGAGATTGTGGTGTTCATTTCATGTCACTTAAGAGATTTTAGTTGTGTAATATGTCACTGTGTTGATCATAATATATTTAACCAGTTGGAGAGTGGGGTTGGGTGGTAATTCATCTGACACAATTTATAATCTATCTTGAAAACCGGGAAGCAAGCAAGCATGAAAAAAAAAAAGGTTCTAACGGACACATAAAATACCCCAATAACTATGCAATAAACATGACTTTTAAGAGAGCTCCTTGGAGCCTCACTCAGTTTATTTATTTCCAAGGAGCTTTCTGCCCACATTAGAAGGCACAGGTTATGACCAGAATAACGGCCCTCACTTGTAGCTCTTTATAGCTTACTAAGCATTTTTCTACATATTGTCTATATGTTTGGCATGAGTCTCATGTTAATGTTTTTTTCAATCAGGCACAGTAGTTTCTCTTACAGATTTACAAATTAGGGCACAGAGGTTTACAGAAGTTAAATGAGCTGTCCAAGGTCATCTAATTTGTGGCAGAGCCAGGTCTGTCTGATTTCAAATCCAGCAGGTGTCCCGGGAGGGCATACTGACCACAGGAAGATGTGATCCTGACAGCCTGAGAGCCTAGAAGACAAGAAAACTATAAAAAGGCAGGCAGGCAGAGGAGATCAGAGGTCATGGATGGCAGTTTGGGGACTTTGAATATATGGACAAACTGCTTATTCATCTCACTAGTTCCACAGAATGAAATACACGGAAATACTTAGAGCCCAAATCTATCAACTATGCTAGTATCTGCTTGCATTCGATAATTGTTGAATTCATTTATTCAGTCAGTAAATATGTACTGTGTACGACTATGTACCAGGTCAACCTAAACACTTTAAATGTGATTTGTTATCTTAGCAGACACATGTCAGTCATTTAAAAAATCTCCCCACGCCTGGGCGGCTCAGTCGGTTAAGCATCTGCCTTCAGCTCAAGTCATGATCTGGGAGTCTCAGCACCGATCCCTGCATCGGGGGGCTCCCTGCACAGCGGAGAGTCTGCTTCTCCCCCTGCTCATGCTCTCTGTCTCGCTCACTCACACTCTCTTTCAAACAAATAAGTAAATAAATAATCTTTAAAAAAAAAAAAATCTCCTCCCCACAAAGGCATTATACAGGAGAGATTGCTGTATTCTCCCCATCAGAAAAGGCTTATTAGCCTTCCCTTCTAATTTATCCCCCTTAATCTTCAAAATGCTTCTCTTCCACCAGCCCTTATGAAATATTTATTCCTGAGGTCTTTACAGCCTGGTTTCATATACATTTCAAAGAATGAATGAATGAATGAATGAATTTATTTATGTATGTATGTATGTATGTATGTATGTATGTATGTATGTATGAGAGTGCCAGTGAGGGGAAGGGCAAAGCGAGAGGGGCAAAGAGAGAGGGACAAGCTGACTCCATGCTCAGCGCGGAGCCCCACTCGGGGCTCCATCCCAGGACCCTGAAATCATGACCTGAGCCGAAATCAAGAGTCGGACGCTTAACCGACTGAGCCACCCAGGCGCCCCTCAAAAACATTTTATTTATTTATTTATTTATTTTTAAAGATTTTATTTATTTATTTGAGAGAGAGAGAATGAGAGATAGCACGAGAGGGAAGAGGGTGAGAGGAAGAAGCAGACTCCCTGCTGAGCAGGGAGCCCGATGTGGGACTCGATCCCGGGACTCCAGGATCATGACCTGAGCCGAAGGAAGTCGCTTAACCAACTGAGCCACCCAGGCGCCCACTCACAAACATTTTAAATCGCATGTGGGCATTCCTCTCTCCAGCCCTTGTAGCCATATGGCGCCATGGCCTCTCTACACTCTGCAGCCTGCCTGTGTTCTCCTGCTTGCTGCCGACTGCTGCCCCCATAGTGCTGGGCACTGACACTGACCGGAAAGCCACAGATGTGAGTGCTTTCTGTGTCTCACCCTGTCATGATTTAACCTCTGTGAACCTCCATTTTCTTATGTGTGAAATGGCTTCCATTCTGTCACGAGGTCATTCAAAAGTGGTGAGTGAGAACTTTAAACACAGTAAATCATCATGCAGTTATATGGTTTGAAAATTCACTTGCTGACATCATCACTTAAAGGATACCTTTTTTTTTTACATGTAGCTGGAGAATGAGACAAGACAATGAGAAATAATAAGAAAAAATGTAGAGAGAAACTGAAGATGGCTTCCAAAGTCCAGCTAAGCCCTCTGATATTTTCTCATAAAGCTATAATTATTAGAACTGCTTGTTAACTGTGTCTGCAATGTGTAAGTCTGATAGGGTGAGGAGGCTAGGGAGACAATTACGTTTCCTTGCCTAAATGAAGTGTCCTTTTATGGTCTAAGGCAAGGTCAGAAGGAAAGACAGCGGCTCTGGTTTCCCAAAGCAGATGTTGGGGTTCTGTGGAGGATGTAGGCCATGTTCACAGCTCGGTGCACAGTGAAAAAGTAGTACATGATGCTGAAAACTGGCTCTTTATCATCTCCACTGTGTCCCAACATCATGGACCTCCGATGGGCATTTTACCAAGCAAGCTCTATTATGTGCCCCAAAGGAGCAAGATTTTGTGCCCAGAACAGGGCTTGGCTCATAGTAGGTGCTCAGTTACTATTTGTGACTCAACTCCTTCATTATTGACATATCACGACGCATGACTGTCTATGGGTGGAGCAATGACTTTATACGTAATTTTAAAAAATGGCGGGAAGTTGGTGAGCTCTTATTATTCTGGGGAAAAAAAAAATCAGTGCTCCATTCACAGACTCCAACAGGAGCTAACCAACGTAGAGTTGACACACAGTCACTGAATTGTTTCCTTCATGGGAATGGCTTTGGGAATGTTAGTGAATGTAATGTTAATTTTTACTCATTCTGACTGAGGCTGAGAGATTATTCTTGCTGTGCGTGAAGTTACAGAGTATTTTCAAAGGACTATTGTTTTACCTAGAAGCACAGGATCTTTTATTAGCTAAAACTTTTAATAGGTGTGAACAGGAAGGTAAGCAGTCTCCAAAGGTAAAATACCAATGGGACTAGCATGACAGTACCGTGACGCTTACGACAGTGTTCACGCAGAAATCACATCCTGGACCCCCAGCTGATGGCATGCATAAGGAATCCTTTGAGTTCTTGCTCCCCCCACTCTTTCTGTTTTTTTGCAAAGGATGGTTTTTAGACTGGGTTTCTGTAACTTAGAGATAACATTCTGAATACGTGCAGAAGAATAAAATCACTTCTCTACATTTACTTAAGAAGAACAACAGAAATCAAGTTGCAATTATAAGACATTCTGAATGGAGGGAGGTGGGCAGTGGTGAAGTGGTTCATCACATACTGTGTTGTTATGGTGTTGGACACACTTACTTCCTGCTGGGTTTTTAAGACAATCCTGCCAACATATCCTTCCTCTGGAAACCAGCTGCTTAAAATCTGCATGATCTCTTCTTCTGGACCGATGGCTCTTTGGAATGGTTGTTTCCTGCATTCATTTTTTTCTTTAGATATAAAATATTTTTCTTCCATCAAAAAATAGTCTGTGACAATAGGTTTGGTGTCTTGTTCAGTAGTCAGAATCTAAAGAAAAAGCAAAGGCAAAACTTTAATTCAAAATAAGCCTATTTTTCCGGGGCCTGAGTGGCTCAGTCGGTTAAGCATCTGCCTTCAGCTCAGGTCATGATCCCAGGGTCCTGGGATCAAGTCCTGCATCAGGCTCCCTGCTCTGCGGGAAGCCTGCTTCTCCCTCTGCCTCTCTCTCTTTCTCTGTTTCTCATGTCTCTCATGAATAAATAAAATCTTAAAAAAAATCCCCCAAAACCAAAATAAACTACTTTTTAAAGATTTTATTTATTTGATAGAGACAGAGCGAGAGAGGGAACACAAGCAGAGGGAGTGGGAGAGGGAGAAGCAGACTCCCCGCTGAGCAGGGAGCCTGATGTGGGGCTCGATCCCAGGACCCCGGGATCATGACCTAAGCCGAAGGCAGATGCTTAATGACTGAGCCACCCAGACGCCCCTAAAATAAACTTTTTTTACAGAGAACAAACTGATGGTTACCAGAGGGGAAGTGGGTGGGGGGATTAATGGTACACTTATCATGGTGAGCACTGAGTAATGTATAGAATTGTTGAATCATTACATTATTGTACACCTAAAATCAATATAACACTGTCTATACTTGAATAAATACACACACACACACACACACCTGAAATAAGCCTATTTTTATGGTGTTTACATAGGTTCAATGTGCCATTTATAAGTGAGACCTACTCTGCAGCATTGCATAATTCTTCCTGGAAGACCTAAGAACTCTTATGTCCAAGAAGGATTGTTTATGTTCACTCTGGGCAACGACACAATTTATTCATAATCCCCAGACAGCATAACTATTTTTCCCACAGCTGGAATGAGAGCTCCTACTGAATTACCAACTTGAGGCTTCTCCATCTATGCATTTAGCTCTCTGTGATCTTGTCACTCAGGACCAGTGGCAAAGACCCTAATACAGCTTTTACCATCATCCGTTTTTCTCAGGTTGGAAATGCTTGTCTTCTAATCTCATCTGATCTAAGTTCCTGGGAATTCTCCTTTCAATTAACTCTTGACACTGTGCCTACAAGCTTGTTTTCTTTGTTGGCGACAGACCCTGGGCGGTCAAACAGAGCAGCCGAGATGAGGCTCTGGAGTCAGACAGACCTGGGTCTGAGGTCTGCCATTAATACTTATTGGCTGTGAGGGGTTGGGCAAGATATTTAACCCCTTGGAGGCTGTTTCCCCATCCATAAAATGGGAATAGTAAGAGTAACAGCCTTGTATGACAGAGGCACCGGTTATGAAGCATGATGCAGGCATGTTATGAGAACTCAGTAAACACTAGCCATCGCTACGGCTCCTCTGGCTGACGCATTGCTTCACACTCATAGGTTACTGTCAAAAGGCTCAACTCCAAGTGGGGACAGAGAAAGCTGCCACCATCTGGCTTGGGTTAGGCAAACACCCTTCTCCTTGCCCCCTCAATGATGCAACTACCAGAGTCAACACTTGGCACTGTTTTGTCTTGCTTGGAGGAAAAGCAGAGTGAGCCAAGGATGGTGGAGGCAGAAGATTCTCAGGAAGACGCTGTTCCCTTCACTCCAGTACTTGGTCTATAATCAATGCTGGGCTTTGGCTCCTGTGGGGGCAAGACAGCTACTGCAACAGGTAATTCAGGATGTGAAGCTTCTAGGAGTGGGTCAGTGGGTCCTGTCACCCCCATGAGAGGGCTGGCCTCACTCCCTCCTCAGTCCGGCTTTATATCCATGGCATTATTCACATGGGGTGACAATAAAGTAATGGGCTGCTTTTTTGTGGGTGGTCTATGGAAATACTGCCGTACTTAATATTTTCATAATAGAGTCTCCAAATCCTCAGTAATACTTTGTGATAGTGGACACTGAAGTTCATGGCTGATTGCTTTAAAAAACAAAAATAAACCCAAAAAACAAATACCCCCCCCCGAGTCTTGGTAGTAGCTTCTGTTTGATAGTCTATGAAATCCGGCACTTAAGCTGTTTCCTCTGATTTTAAGTCAATTATAAAATGTTGGGCAAAATGTTGCCTGTCCATAGAGACTTCCTCTCAAAAACCAGAACTATTTATTACTCTTACTCTGTACGGTTGTTTCACTGGTTTTTAATCTCTAACCTCACCCCATACATTCTATGATGCCAGCTACATTTCATCATACACCCTAACTTCAGAGAGAGCCTAAGGGTCACTCCTCTTGGTCACTGCTCCATTGGTCTATCTCCAAGGAGGAGAAGGGATTCTGAATTGGGTTAGGGATAAAATAGTCTGTGAGGATGTTAGGTCACTGTGCCAAGCAGGGGTGGAGCTTCTGGTGTGAAGAGAAAAGACATCACACATGGGTTTGCCCGTCCTTTTGAGGAGCTGCCTCCCTCCAGGTGCTGTTTTGTTCCCGGCTTCCTCACTTGGACATGTCCTCCCATGGGGCAGTGGCCTACAGAATGCAACAGAGATCTCTGGGGGATCCCGAGCAGAAGCGGGACCACATGAAGGGACTCAGGCCAGGGCTGCTGCAGGGTTTGGGGCAACAGGCTTTCGTCCTTGTGTCAGGCCCTGCTGGCCTCTTTGTACTACTAGAGGGGTGGTACCTCAAGGGTTGAGATGAAGTGCCAGGGGAAGACCGACAAGGGGGCTGCTCAACATGCTCAACATGCAAATAAAGGCCTAAGGCTGGAGGGGCTGAAGATGTCTTGGCCATGTGCTCCATCCTGATGCTCTAAAACTTTTTTTTTTTTTAAAGACTTTATTTTATTTATTTGAGAGCACAAGATGGGGTAGGGTCAGAGGGAGAAGCAGACTCCCCGCTGAGCAGGGAGCCCGATGTAGGACTCGATCCTGGGACTCCAGGATCATGATCTGAGCTGAAGGCAGTTACTTAACCAACTGAGCCACCCAGGCGCCCTGATGCTCTAAAACTTTGATCCAACTTCTAGGATGGCAAACAAACTTCATTTGGCTTGTGTGCGAATTCTGATTAGTAAGCTCTGCATTAAAAAGGGAGATGGGGCCTGGGTCTAGGTTTAGAGGGAAAGAGTACAGATGCTTGGAGAGCTACTTATTCTGGTCTTTATCCCTCCTGAGCCCCAAGTTTTTACGTGTTTGAAGAACTGTTAAAAATTCTTTTCTACAGGTTAGCTTGTCTAGTGGTACTAAGTTCCCCCAGTTCATTCTTAGGGTGGATCTGTTTTGAATTACACAAATAACCAAAAGGCAGATCACTGTGGACTTTGTGTCTTATGTTTTTATGTTTACACATGCATTTACACACACACACACAAACACACTCATATATAGAGATGTTGGATTCTCCCAACCATGGGCATGGTGGACTTACTTGTTGGAGAAGCTGCTTTGCCTTGGTGCCTCCATTTATGGAGAAAACAGTAAAGGGCTCTGGACCCGGGACCCCATGCACTGTGACTCTGTGAGTCTGCAAACATTTTCTTTCTTCTGTATTAAACATCTGTCAGGGAAGATCACATGGTGTCTCATACATTCTCATTCTCAAGTTATTTCTAGGCTATATTCAATGGAGAAGTGCTAGTTCTTAGAAGTCTGTAGGGGGACATGTAAATGCAAAAGACCACCATTCTTCTATAACCTGATGCATCTGTTTGTGGTTGAAGAGGCCATGGTGCATCTTCCTTAATAGTCTAGTGAGGATATTAGCAGCATACCACCAAAATAATAGTTTATTTTAAGTAATAGTGACTCTTTCCATCCTAATTAGGAGACTGATATTATCTGAAATATATATTACTTATGATGAACTGACCTCCAACAGTGTCTGTTGAGTTCCATCTCTCTTTAGGGTCCTGGGTTAGCATTTTGGTTGGTAAGATGATAGATAGAATATTATGGCCTTGGAGAGCTCACTGCCCAGGCACACAAATAATTATAAAATGAAAAGCATTTCTGTTTTAGGAAAAGCTGGGGGTGTGTGTAACTATGACTTTTTGAGCATTTTGTTTATTAAGATATATTCATTCAAAATACAAAATTCACTGATGGAGAGCTGAATCAGACATGCCTGGCCTTGGAATTATTATTTTATTTTATTATTATTTCTGTCCCCAGAAAGAGGACAAAACCTCCATAAAAACCTCTAAAAGATGGGGTTCTGAGAGCTTCTGGGTTGGTGAACACATCAGGATGCCAGGAGGCTCTGCACCCCCTCTCCCTAGACGTCGTCCCATGTATCTCTTACATTTGGGTGCTCCTGAGTTGTATCCTTCATAATAAACTGGTAATAGTAAAGCATGTTTCTAAGTTCTGTGAATGATTCTAGAAAATTCCTGAACCTGAGGAGGAGGTTGTGGAAAACTCTCGAATTTATAGGTGGTCAGTCAGCAGTACCAGTGACAGCCTGGGACTTGCCACTGGCACCTGAAGTGGGGACAGTCCTATGGGACTGACCCCTTAACTTTGGGATCTGATGCTAAGTCAAGGTAGATGGTGTCAGAAGTGAGACCGAAAAGTAGATCTACCAGAAGGTAGATCGAAAAGCGGGACACCCAGCTGGTGTGAGAGCTGAAGTAGCGTCGGAAAAGACACCACGTATTTGGTGTCAGAAGTGCTGTGAGGAACAATGGTTCATTCATGGCACGTGTGGCATATCTATTGCTAATAGGTATCGAGGGCAACCGACCCTGAATCCCGCACTAAGCCTGCCTCCCCTTGTGAAAGCATCTGATTCTTGCCCTTAGGTACCAGGCAGCCCTGCCCCTGCTACCCAGTCCTCTGCACACGTACAGGCAATGCCTCCCTCCACCTTGGCCAAGGTGCTGTTCTCGACCCTGGCCACACACTGAAGGGAAAGGGAGGAGCACCTAAGGAAATGAGGTCAGGACAGAGAGAGAAGACACCGACGAGGTGAGGGGAAGAGAAGCAGAGAAGAAAGCTGGGGGATTTATAGGTGGCCATGGCAGTGGCCAACCAGCACCATTTGTGAGCATACACGGTGCCTTTCCACAGGTTGTTAGCACTATGTTGAAAGATAAGATTGATGCAACGGTGAACAGATGATTAAGCATGTAAAGAGGTAATCAATGGGCACCCTTTAAAATTCAGCTTTAAAGGGCAAGATAATGGAATCAACCGGTTAATTAAAGCAGTGCTACTTAAGTAAACAACCCTGCATTACTGGGGTGATTACTGGTCCAGGGGTTCTCGAACTTCAGTGGGCATGGAACTTACATGGGGAGCTTGTTAAAACAGAGACTCTGCAATGGTGGCCCTCTCTGTGGTGTTCTGTCTCATTTCCAAGAGGGCCGATTCTGCATCTGCCCATGCTTGGCTTGCTTAGTCCTTTCCCCACGTCGTTATTTTGGGTTCACCCCCCCGGCAGGCACTATTATGTACTCATGAAGAACATGGGCTTTGTCACTAGAATAACTTGGATTTATTGCTGTGTGACCTCAGGTATACTTAGCTTAGCTCTGATCTTCCTCCTCTATGAAGTGGAGATCAATAGCGATTTCACGAAGTTATTGAGAGGATTAACTGAGGACAGATGTAAAGTGCTTAGAAAGTGGCAAGGGCCAGACGTTATTGTGACTATCACTTCCACTGCTACCTAATCAATAACTCTGATGGACCAGGTTCCTGTGCCACAAGAAAGCCTACCCCCAGCATAGCAATCCTTGCAAATGTGCTGAGTGAAACAGAACTTCATTACCAAAGAGGCTGGCACGGCACTGCTGGAGGAATTTTCTTCCATCCTTCTGCTGTTTATGAATAAACTAGAGATTTCCAAGACTTCATTGTGGAGGTTTCGTAGCTGAAGATGCCGATATCCTGAAATAATGCAGAATTGGGAGAAACCTGTTAGCCACGCACCCCAGAGCTCCGCACAGAAGACACCACAGGGAGGGCAGTCAACGGTCGGCGGAAATCAGGCCTTGCGACTGGTGGGGAGTGGCAGCCAGGAGATGCCTTTTCATCGGCAGACTGCTGCCCCTGGGGACAGTTCTGGATCATCCAGTGGCAACCAACCTGTCTAGGTACTGTTTCTAACATAGACTCAAACCGGAAATCCTAAAAAACAAAATATACTAGGAAAATCTGACCATCTCTGTATCAAGTCATCTATAGTCACTGTTTTACAAATACTCCCTCTTAGAACAGTTTTAGTGATAATATTCCAACAATAGGGGGTTGGCTAAATAAGTTATGGTGTGAATGTCTGTATAAAATGGAATAACAAGCAGCCAGTAAAAGTGGTGGTGAAGATGCATGGCTATCAACATGAGAAGTTGCTCCCTACATACATCAGGAAGTGAAAACCAGTAAGGTGCAAAGCACTAAGATTAGTAGGAAGCCTATTTGTTAAAAATATACATTATGTAATATGTATATGTATGCATATTACATATAGTATGTAAATACATGGGCAGAAAAACAAAGCCTGCAAAAGAAATACACCAAAAGTGATGGTTTTGGATGGGAAATGGATGGTTAAAAAGAATTGTTTTTGCTTCTCTGTACTTTCTCATATTTCTGTAATAACTCTTATGAACTGAATTGTGTCCTCCCCAAATTCTTATGTTGAAGCTCTAACTCCCAGGATCTCAGAATGTGACTATATCTGGAGGTAGGGCTTTTAAAGAGGGTTAGGGCCTTTAAGGAAGTTAAAATGGGTCATTAGGGTGAACCCTAAACCAGTATAATTGGTGTCCCTGTAAGAAGAGATTAGCACAAAGACCGAAAGAGACACCTGGAGCCATGCACACAGATGGAGGGACAACCATGTGAGGATACAGCGAGAAGGTGGTCGTCTGCAAACCAGGGAGAGAGGCCTTGGGAGAAACCAATCCCGTCAACACACTGATCTGCAGAAGTGTGAGAAAAGACACGTCTGCTGTCTAAGCCCCCAGTCTGTGGTGTTCTGTTATAGCAGCCTGAGCTGACTAAGGCAGTGACCATGGCTGCCTGCACGGTGGGGAAGAAAAACAGGGAAAGAACAAACTGTAGGAGCCTGTCACATGCTTGTGGCAGTTTGTGGTTGTGGGAAGAAGTACTAGAACCTTGGTACTCAGAGCAGACCTGCAGGTGGGCATCCCTGGGAGCTTGTTAGTGATGCAGAATCTCATGCCCCACCCCAGACCTACTGAGTCAGAATCCGCATTTTATTACCAAGAGTCCCAGGAGACTCTGATACACATCAAAGTTTGAGGAGCAGATACAGCTGGGCCGACTGGGGTCGCAAGCAGAAGCTGCAGGAGAGCGCAGCTAGGCTGCACCACCTCAGGCCAACAGCTCCGGCCTTGGCTCAGCGTTCTCCATCTGCCCCTGCTCTGCCCCCCACACCCAGCCCGGCTTCCGACCCTGGACGTGGCTGGGACCTACTCCCACCACGGCCTGCCGATGCCACGAGCACACCTCAGCCCACCTCCTCTCAGCCTTTTTTTTTTTTAATTTTTAAATTTTTTTAAAGTAAGCTCTAGACCCAACGTAGGGCTTGAACTCAGGACCCCCAGAACAAGAGTCCCCTGCTCTACTGACTGAGCTACCAGGCGCCCCTGGGGATCCTCTCCTAACGTCAGTCCTTGCTCTAAACCCGCCAGGGTGTGGTGGGCGCTACTGGGAAGGGGCATACGGGAGCATAAACCTGCCTCCCCACACAAGCAGAAGCAAAGGCCGCACTCTTAGGGGATGTTGTCAACACCTCCGATTTTAGGATAATGTAAAAGAAAATTCTCTTTTGAGATGTGAATCAACAATGTTCAAATCTGTATTATTTCTTTGTGCCTCTTATTTTAACTTCGTGCTATGGAAGTTTTAAACCCACACAAGTTGAAGGAAGAGCATAATGAACTCCGGGGCATCCATCACTTAGCTACAATAATGATTAGCATTTTGACAATTTTACTCTACCTCGTTTTAAAGCCTTGAGTGGGATGATTCTCTGAGCGGTTACGGCTGAGCTGTTGTTTTCCACAACAGCAAAACGAAGAAATATGAGGTCTTCAAAGTGAACCCGGAAGAGAAACTGTTCATTCCACATGGGGTTCAGAGTGTTCCGGTGGATGGGCTTTGTGCGGAAGTGGCAGCTGTCTAGGGGCATGCCCAGCACGTCGACTTCGATACAGGGGCTCCCCGTGCCGCTGCTCGGACACACATTTTGACCAGAGACGATCTGAGGAGGAAGAAAGGATCTAAATCACCGAAGATGCAAAAGAAACAGAGCAATCTCTGTACCTCACTTCTTCCCTCCACCTAGAGGGACAGAGAACACTCTGGAATGAACCCAGTAAATGGTTAATAAAGTTGCTAAAAAAAAGAGAAGTGATTGTATTCAGGTCATCACATGACTGGAATCATGTGAAAGCCTATTTTGTCAACAGCATTCACCTGATTGTAACCCTTCAACTGTGAAAATGTTCAACTCCTTTCAAAAACCAAGCAATCAAGATAATTAAGTTTCTCAAGAAGACAAGAGAAGAGGGGACTATAGGCAATGTAACCGAGAATTGGTTCCTAACATTCTGTTCAAAAGGTTTTTGGTGGATGTATTTGATATACCCCAAATCTTTTTCTTGAAGAGTTGGGTTTTGGCGCAAGTCTCAGGGAATGTTGTTAAAAATCAATCCACAGCCTTCTGTAAGTAGATGGAACTCCACGTGAGTCCAGCTGAAATGGTCAAACAGAAAGGGGCGGCTGCCCTCATCTTGGGGCCAGAAGAAAGCAATTTGGGGGGGACACATGTGAGCGGGATCCCCCCTGGCTCTGAGGTGTCGTGAGCCCAGGCTGTCTGGCAGTCTTCCTTTGCAGCCAGACAAACAAGATGTGAACTTGGAGAGAAGAGGTAACTTCGTCCCTCTCTGCCTTTTCTATCACCATCCAGTGGCTTTTTCCCTCTATCAACTAAGTGGGAGTGAAAGAACAGGGAATAAATCTGGGTGATGAACTACCGGGGCTCAGCTGTTAGGGGCAGCCTGTGGAGTTCTGATGATTAGTTAATAGGTAATAAAAGGAATAAGGAAAGGCCCAGTAATGATAGAGGTTAAGCTGCAAGGAGAAAAGATATTTAATAGATTTGTATATTGAGGCCTATCTGATCTTATAAGAACTTGTCAGAGTTTAAGATGATCTGCTCTAACCAGGAGCTCAACGTTTATGGGATCCACTCACAGTTATAATGCTCGAGGGCTGGAGGACAGAATTACCATCATCAATACACAGCTGAAGCAGGGACCTCATAAGTCCACCGACTGGGCTCTGGCAGATACAGGGCCTGGTGACAGCGTACCTAAACCGTAGCCACTGCTTTCTGAGAGGTAAAGACATGCTTTTGGGAACTAAATCTGCATGAACAAGACTGTGACATGAGACCTTTGTAATGCCTTGAATTCAAGACCAGAACAAGACTGTGACATGAGACCTTTGTAATGCCTTGAATTCAAGACCAGTTCATATTCAGGAAGGCTTACAGATCCTACTATATTCTGAAAACAGAGGCCATGCTTACAGTTAAGGAATAGATGGCAGGCTCCATGTTGTCCAGGTCTCTTTCCAAGGGCGAAAACTTCTGATACATGGGACAGTTCTTGTCCCACAGAACTGGGGGTTTTAGAACATAACCACAGCCACCGTTGGCCTCAAACATGGCAGCATTTAAATGTAAGGGCAGATCTGCAAAATAAAGTCAATATTGCTTGTTACTTGGTGGCTCATGTGTCATCTTACACATTTACTTTTAAGCTCAAAAGAACTTTGGATCCATTTTTCCCTAAGCTGAAGCATGAAGAAGAGATGACCATGCATTCACGGCACGGACTGAGTGCCTACTGCACCTGAGACACAGCTGGTGACAAGACGTGGAATCCGCCTTCACGGAGCTCACGCTCCATCCCACGTTCTGCCACTTAAAAACTCTTGCAAATAAAAATTCACAACATCCATCCGGAAAAATCCTGGAAATACCTCATTTTATACTGAATTTTAGAAAGGGATAATGGCATTTTCGTATCCCCATGCACCAACCATTGCAGACAATTGTATGAACAATTCTGGCTTTTTCAAATAGAAGATGAAATCTTAGGAATACAAGAGGGTATGTGCTATGGTGAGTGCTGTGAATTGTGTAAGACTGATGAATCACAGACCTGTACCTCCGAAACAAATAATACATTATATGTTAAAAAAAAGAAATAAACGCTTGTTTTAAATGAAAAAAAAAAAAAGGCTAGAAGAGCCAGAAAAACACACCTTGTCTTTGAAATCTCAATTTCAACCCATAAATCACAATACTTCTACCTTTTTTTAATAATTGTAGTTCCATATGAAAACAAAATCATCACATGTGATTCACATGTCCACAATCCCCTCAGTCCTCAATGCCTGGAACTCTCACAACAGCTTCCAGTATTTGGGGGCCAAATTTTACTTGGCACCATTCTCTGATGAATGATTGGACCCCTGCACTATTTTTGGACTCTTCCACACTCAAACGCTCATCCGATGGCGCAGTCTGTATAAAAGTGGCCCAAATGAGCAAAGAGTTTACGAGACACACCTGACAAATGTTCCCTCTGATAGATTCCTCCCATGGGCGGAGTGAACTTTGCTACATGGACCAACATCAACGAATAGTGTGGTCAGCACCGTGGAGCAAGGAGAAGTTGGCCTTCACTCGTCTTGTGTGTCACATTTTTCTGTGTACATGGAGTTGGCTGGGGCCATGTGCCGGAATTTGGGGGAAAGATGTCTTAGACACGTGAGAGCTCCAGGGGCCTCGGCCTCCTTATCTACGAAATTAGCACACTAGACCCCACCTCTCAGGCCCATCTGGTCCCCATGTGACTGATTCATCGAGGCTATGGAGGGAAGCAAACTAGCCCACGCCTCTGGTAAACATGAAACGGAGAAACGTTCCTAATGAAGTTATAGCAGCTCCCACTCACTGGGCCCTTCCCGGGCACCAGCCCCCAACGTTAAGCAGTATGTGCATCAGTGCCTCCATAACCCATGGGGTAGCTCCTGTTAATATTTTCATTTTTAAAGATAAAGAAATCAAGACACAAGAAATGAGCAAATTCAAGGCACATGGCTAGTGAGTGGTGGACGTTGGTGTTCACACCCAGACAGCCTGACCCAGCTTAACTACCGAACCAGGTAATGTATATTATCTTAACTACCGAGTCTGAACTGCTGAAGCTCTCACAGTGGTATCATAAAGACAAATGAGATATTGTGTGAAAGCCCCTACCCCGGCGTGTGGCACATAGAAGGTGCTCGATAAACAGTAGCCATTAAATAGGACTATGATGTCAACACCCATTTGGGTTTGAAGTCTGAATGCATTAGCAATGTGTCATCATTGTAGCTTTCCAAAATCTGAAAGCACTTTTTCTTAACTAAAATTTCATTTGGTGATCCACCATGTATCATAGATCCACGTGGAGCTGCTCAGTTGGAATAAAAGTGGGACCTCAAGTCCAGTCGTCCTACGGTCCTATGGCTGGTCCCAGAACTTCATCTAGGGCTATAGTTTTAAAATCCTGGTTCTAACCAATTGGACAGAGCATGCAGGAATCTGTGTAACACCATCATCCCTCTTAGTCAATGCATGTGGTGGCGTATCAAGCATAGCAACACCTTTAAAGTCTTCTGTTCTTTTAAAAACTCCATATTAAGTAGACACCATTCTCATAATATTTATCCCTATATTTTGGGGCTGGGAAAGTCATAAAGAGTGTGACAATCATTCAAGAAAGCATAATAAATATTAACAGAAGCTTGTCTTCGGATTAGGGCTGAAGGTCTATATATACTTGTAGGTCCTAGGACATGAGGCAAAAATTGTTCTGCCCCGGATGGAAAGAGCTTTGCAGGACTGTTGCCAGGAACAACCAGGGTCTGTCTGCATACCAGGCTCAGGTGAGTCTCCCAACTCAAGAGCTGGTTTTACTGAGGAGATGTGGGATACTCCTGGTTCTAGAAAACTGCAGACCTTCCAGGAGTTGATGGAGCCATTAGAGATCCTGGGAAGAGATCAGCCTAAGTCTATGGACACCCCTTTGGGGCATCAGGGTTCCCTGAAATTCAGGAAGTGGTAAGGTAGATGATCCATAGAACATATCTGGAGACTAGAGGGACACTGGGAGGGGGGTTTGGTTATTTGGTTGGGACATTTCATGGAAAATCAAGCACTCCCTAACCTAGAAATTCTTTTCAAAAATTAAAAAATAATTATTCCAATGTTGACTCTTAATTTGGACTTGCATTCACAGAGAAGTACTTAGAAGAGATCTGGACCAAAACTCACAAACCACAGGTTCAGACCCCAGTGGGGCTGATAGAGACAATCTGTTTCAGCTCAGTGCTGCATGCATTTATTGAGCACCTACTATGTGCAAGGTCTTGCTCTGGCTCTACCCCCAGTTTGGGGAAATGAAGACTATTTTTACAGATGAACACACTGAAACTGCATGTAGCTTGTGCTCTGTCCAGTTTGGGGAGAAGTTTGTCATTGCTTGCCATACTGAAATCAAGAGAGGATACATGGCAGTACTCCCTCCTGGGAGTTGGAAGGTTTTGCACAGAAACTTGAGGATGAACTGCACAACACTGCCATCTGCCTCCTCTGAGTGGGGAAGCTCCAACATGCTCTCTGGTTTGACCTGGGACAGAGGAAAAACCTTCCGGGGTGAGTGGAGGCCACGCGTCAGCCTCAGTGTGTGTTTCAGACTGCAGCGTGGCTCAAGGAGGGGCCGTTCCTGTGTCCCCTTCAGCTGCGGCTCTCTCTGCCATTGGTGGAGCCAGTACATCTGCAGCAGCCTTGGCACTTCAGGAGAAAGGACACATCCAAAACCAAATGCATTTCCATTTCCTTGAGAAAAAGATTTTTTCTAGTTATTTCAGTTTACTTAAAATATTTCAGTATCATAATAACCAAGGGGACCAGTGGACACAGAGCTAAGTACAGGGCCAGAGATGTGAACCCACAAGCCACTTGGGACAGATTGAAAAGAAATTTTTACAACTTTGAAAATATTTCATTATTATTTCCACTTGTGAGTCCAAATCATACTGTTTTCCTAACTTATCAAAAAACACTGATGATAGTTAATGTTTGTGGAATGCTTTCTATGCGCCAAGCACTATGTTAAGTATGGTACTTCACTTGTGTTGACTTATTTAATATCAATTGAAAGAAACAAATATTAAAGGGCAAAAAATAGGACTGATATCTGTGACCATACGTCTGTGAGGTCAGCCACGAATGGACCGTGTTGGTGCCAGTGCCAGGCTGCTAGGTGGTCCCAGGACTAATACTGTGGTTTGACCTTGGCTGGAGACAGGGCTGTGCTGATGGGTCAGCACGGTTAACGAGGATCTGATTCAGTTCACGTGAGAGGCATGGGGAGGCCACTCCACTCTTCAAAGGAAAGACTCTGATTTTTGAATAAGCTTCTAGGAAACACTTTTATTCTTTCTTCATGTTCTGTAGCTCCCTGCTTCCCCACCCCCCATAATCAAGTGGAAACAAAACGCTTTATCCTCTAAACTCACAGGGTCCTTGAAGCTATTATTATAAGTCGTTCTATAACGTGCAGCAAATTAACCACTCTGTGCCTTGGTTTGCTCATCTGAGAAATGGGGATCATAAAGGTATCTACCTCTTAGATTAAATGCGATAATAGGGAGAGGGGTCAAGAATTCAGCACAGTGCCTGGTGCACAGTGAGCCTGCCATAAACCGTAGCTCTTACCTGGAGTTTTAGGTCTCCTCAGTTCCCCTGTTAGGAAAGTCTCATCCACAGTGGAGAAACACAGGCACTACTCTCTCTGTTCATGTGGGTCACATACTTGGTTTTTGTGTATGTGTGTGTGTTAGCCCCTTCCAGAGCAACGACCATTCTCTATCTCAATCTCAAATGGAAGACAAGAAGCTAAAATGTTTTTAGCGTGCCAAGTGTTCAGAGCAACACTACTTTTTGACGGCAAGAACAAGAGCTTAGCAAGAGAACTTCCTAAGGAGTATTAGGAAATCTCTACCCCAAAGATCTTTAAAAACAAACTGGACACAGCCCTACCAAGCGCAGTTGTATGTTTAAAAAATGCTTTAAAAAGGGGGCAGGGAACAGCAGACAATTAGGGGCCCCTTCATGGTTCTCATCTATTGCCTTAACTGAAACATCCAGGGCACAATTCCGTATCAAATTCAGTCCTCTGTACTCTACCCCTCACATATGGTGTGCCCCCATGTGGAATCTGGCCCCCTTCTAACAATCTTGTTTGTTGCACTACATTTGCTGAAATATAAGATGCAGAGGAGAGCAGTGGGGAGGCACCCTTCTGGGTGAAGCAGGCCCATTACCATCTGTCTGGTAGTTGAGCGCCACGAGCTGTATCCCATGGAGCCAGAACATGAGGGGATTGGGGTTGGAGGAGTCGATGCGGGTGGCAGCCGGGTAAGTCCTCAGCAGCTGACAGGCGGTGTGCTGGATCAGTTTCTGAGAATACCTGCGACACAGACGTTTGGCGGCATTTTCATTCAGCGATGAGATATGGTAACATTTGGGAGTTCTAATGATAGCGCTGAGGGATGTGGTTGGGTTGAGGGGGGAAGAAGATTCCTCCCAGGCCTGTCGCATTCCTTCACAGGAACCTAAACCCCCCAAAAGATTAGCCTCCGATTAGTGTAGAAAACTTTAAATATTTTAGAAAGATAAACCTGAACAACATCCCAGTAGGCAATCATAACACATAACACATCAGAATACATCTTGCCTGTTCCTTGTTAGTCCACTACCTTGAAACAAAATGATGGCTAGTGTGTTTTAAGATGAGTGTAACAACACTAATTTAAATCAAGAGCCCGAAAGTCCTCTGCCTCCGCATCTCGTCTATTCTATGAATAAATTTATACAAATACACAACCACACATGCCCAAGGGTGTTCACTCTAGCATTGTTTTTTTCTCTTTAAAATAACAAAACAAAACAAAACCCCAAAAGCAAAAACCCCAAAACCACCACCATTACCACCACCACCTACCACCACCACCACCACCACCACCACCACGCAGGAAGCAACCTAAATGTTCTACCAGTGAGGAAGCAGTTAAATAAATGACAGTCTACCCACACAATGAAATACCACAGGGGCATTAAGGAGAATAAGGTAGATATGTATAGAAAGCTATGAAGAAAGTTATAGCAAGTATAAATTTATACAAGTCTCCCTGATTTTAAACTATACTAAAAAGTTATAGTAATCAAAACAATATGGTACTGGCATAAAAACAGACACATAGATCAATGAAACAGAAAAGAGAGCCTAGAAATAAACCCACATATATATGGGCAATTAATTTGTGACAGTGGAGCCAAGGATACACAACAGGGAAAGGATCATCTCATCAATAAATGGTGTTGGGAAAGCGGGATACCCACATGCAAAAGAATGAAACTAGACCATTATTTTACACCATACACAAAAAATTAACTTGAAATTGTTTAAAGACTTGCATGTAAGACCTGAAACCACACAACTCTTAGAAGAAAACAAAGGCAGTAAGCTTCCCGACATTAGTCTTGGTGTCGAATTTTTGGATCTGACTCCAAAATTAAAGGTAACAAAAGGAGAAATAAACAAGTGGGACTACAGCAGACTGAAATGCTTCTGCACAATAAAGGAAATCATCAAAAAAAGGAAAGACAATCTACTGAATGGGAGAAAATATTTGCAAATCATATATCCAATAAGGGGTTAATATCCAAAGTGTATAAGGAACTCAAATAACTCAGGAGCAAAAAAACTATTTGATTAAAAAATGAGCAGAGGATTTAAGCAGACATTTTTCCAAAGAAGACATACAGATGGCCAACAGGCACACGAGAAGATGAACATCAATAATCAGCAGGGAAATGCAAACCAAAACCACAACAAGATATCACCTGTTAGAATGGCTATTATCAAAAAGACAAGAAATAACAAGTGTGGGAGAGGATGTGGAGAAAAGGGAAATTTCGAACACTGTTGGTGGGAATGCAAACTGGTGCAGCCACTATGGAAAACAGTATGGAATTTCCTCAAAAAATTAAAGATAGAACTACCGTATGATCCAGCTATACCACTTCTGGATATTTATCTAAAGAAAATAAAAACACCAATTCAAAAAGATACATGCATCCCAATGTTCACTGCAACATTATTCACAACAACCAAGATACGGAAACAACCTAAGTATCCAGTGAAGGATGAATGGATGAGGAAGATATGGTATACATACACACAATGGAATACTACTCAGCCATAAAAATGCAGGAGATCCTGCCATTTGTAACAACATGGACGGATTTTGAGGGTATAATGTTAAGTGAAATAAGTCAGAAAAAGACAAATACCATATGATTTCACTCATATATGAAATATAAAAAACAAAACAAACACATAAAACCAAACAAATCTCCTGGATACAGAGAATGGATCGGTGGATTTCAAAGGGGTAGGGAGGTGAAATGGGTGAAGGGCATCAGGTATCTGGTGATGGATGATAACTAACTAGATTTATTGTAGTGCATACAAAGATCGAATTACTATGTTGTACACCTGAAACTAATATAATGTTATATACCAATTTAACCTCAAGAAAAAAAAAAGTTATCCAAGTATGTTCAGTTATATCCCATTTGGATTATCTTAAAAAGAATCTTATTTTTCTTGAACAAAACACAATAAACTTAACAGTGGTTACCTCTGGGGAATAGAACTGGGACAGAGAGAGTGGAAAGGAATTTTAATTATACTCTGAAATGTTTGAGTTTTTAACTATGAGAATTTATTACTTTTATAATAAAAAGTAATTAGAAATAAAATGGATATATCTTCTGGAGTTATAAGGATGAAGAGTTCCAAGAACAACTAGAATGTTCCAAGGTGGCTCCAATTTTTACTTTTGAGGCAAACACTGTTAGAACGTCTTCAGTGAAATGTTATTCTTTAGGAAGTTAAAAGTGTAAATTTGTAATTTTAAAGATAGTGGTACCACACGTAGATAACATAAACATTCATGAACATAAAAAAAGAAATTAAAAGTTCAAGGGAAGTGCTTAGACGGTCAAGTATTGGAATCATCCAGCATGCAGAATTGGGCCAAAATATTGGAAGAAGGTGACTTTACTTTTTCCAGATGCTTTGTTAAACGATGCTGTCTCCCCAGGGCTCATTCTGCCCGGATTGTTGCCAAAAATGGACTTCCTGCTTTTCCTTTCTTTTCCTCTGCTAGAGCCAGATGCATTTAGAGTTGACAGGCCTGTTCCCATAAAATGAAAATAAATAAGCCAAAAACTACAAGCAAGGGAACTCAACATTTTCCATCCCTGTTACTGTTTATTTTGAAGTCCTACTACTCCCTTGCAGCCCCGGGCCAGAAGACCTACTAGCATTTTTAGTGCAGTTAATAATAGCATTGCAGGCAATGATAGCAAAACTTCTCTCTCTCTGGAGGCAAATGTGACAAGAACTGCATGATCATCGCAAAATCACACACACACCCGCTTGACTGTGCACCAGAAAGATTTTGAAAAACTGCAGGAAAAGAAAGCGCCCCAGTCAATATTTAATTATCAGAACCTAATTACTCAACTCGGAGCAATAAAAGACTGGGTCAAAGCCTCAGCTTCAGCGTCACACTGTCTGGGTTCAGTTCCTGCAAGTGAGATGTTGGCTTAACATCCACCTTCTCTGTTCCTTATTGTCCTTATCCATTAAATGGGTGTGATGATAGGAACTCGCTCACAGGGTTGGTCTGAGGGTTTGGTGGGAAATATGTGATGACGATCCTGATGGTTCATGGCTTCTCTTGTGAGTTTACTCCTAGTCCAACCACTGCCTGACCCTTTCCGCCTGGCACAATGCCTGGTGTGCAGCAGCAACTTCACAGACTTTTGCTGAATGAGGAAATGAAGGCAGACCTGGCTCCAGGGCAGGGAGAGTCATTTAAAAGCACTAATGAAGCCAGAGTTACCTCCAAACCCTTCCACTGTGTACAACCGTACCACCAGAAAGTCACTCCTTCAGCCCAAGCAGCATGCAGGCGGTCCTCTTTGAGATGAAAATATACCTTCCGAGAACATCAGCAGAGAAGACAGGATAAGGCGGTGCTTAGTAAGAGCACAGACCCTGGGGGTTACACCCTATTCTTAGCGGTGTGACCTCACATAAATGATTTAACCTCTCTGCATCTCTCCCTCCTCATCTATAAAAGGGTCGTGCTTAGGGTTGAATGAGATCATGTATATATACATACTCAGTAGAGTGTCTTGCTCAGAGAAAGTGCTCAGTTCATAGCAGCTGTGGGGCTTCTAATTTTTTTTTCCTTTTAAGTATCTGTAACCACAAAGATGCACATACTCGGACTAGGAGGTTCTCCTGCTTTATCTTAAAATTTTGTGTGAATTTTGCTCTGTGCATAACGATGTAACAGTAGGTTTTCTCCCAAGGGCCTAGAGTGAGGGGCCTGTTCACTCTGGGGTTTTTGCACACATCCTGGCATGCGTCAAAGGGTATGTGGGCCCTTTTGTGAAGAGCCTGGTTGTTCCCTTGGGGTGAGGAAGCAAGAAAACAAGGGCTGGGTGATCAAGAAAAGGGAAGGAATCTGGGGAGACCCACAGAAGTAACTGAGAGAGCAACAAAGAGCCTTCTTCTGCCCTGTTGGCCTATTTACCAATGACAACAAAAACCACTCCCAGAGAGCCAATTCTTTTCTGGATAGCGTGCTAATCACATTATATACTTTATTGCTAATTTTTACAACCACCCTGCAAGTTAGGACATAATATGCCTTTTTTTTACAGATATGGAATTTGGAAGTGGAGAGAAGTTATATAACTGTCCCAGTGAAGGCCACTGAGGAGTTGAGCTCTGCCACTGAAGCAGGATCATGATCTTGGGGAAGTTAATTTACTTCTGGGGAAGGTCATACTACATGACCTTCATGGTGCCTCACTGCTCTGAAGATTTTTTTGCACATGGCTGCTTGGAAGGGACTCGGAATGGTGGAGGTGCGATGCGTTGAAACTGATAAGGTAGCAAAATTAAAGTTGATAGTGTACCAAAATAAACATTTTATGGTGTTTTCCCCATGAGCATTGAGACAAAGCATAATAACCATAAATATTTAGAAACTATTAGGACAATGATTCTGGCAGCATGGTTTTGTTAATTTTGAGAGGAAATAAATTTGGGGAGAGAAAAGTGTGAGAAACTTCAATTACTTAAAACCAACAACAACCCCCAATTAAATGTAGTATACCTATAAAGAACATGTGCTATATAAACACTTTTAAAAAACAGCATTCTTGGAATTTTAAACATAAGCCAAATAACCCTTAGCCTGTGCCTCAAGTCAGAAGCTGGACCCAGGGACCTTTTGGCTCTCCCACAATTCTCTCTTGGTACAGAAACTTTCTTTCAGAGTGACTTCAAATATCTTTGGGAATTTGTGCTCTTTAATCCGTGCTTGAAAAGAAAAGATAAAGCCCGTGGAATGGTTTGGGTGTGGTGTCCGCTGAATTTATAAAGAACAAGAGATGCAGTGATACTCGAATGTGAGCATGTGAGTGATCACTGATCTGTGAATGCAGTGGTCCTCACACTTGTTCCAGTCATAAAGGACATGCAGGCCACAAGGCTCCTTGACAGGAAGAGGACTTAATCCCACCATGAGAACAATTTCCCCAGCTGCGAGTATGATCATATCATACTTAACGTGACAAAGTCACGATCTGTGAAGCAAAACCTAAATAGCTAGGTTCTTAAATTTCTTTGAAAACTCTGATGGCTACTTGTTAATTCACATCTTCCTCAACAGCATTTGCTACCAGATAAGCAGCAGTAGCTGCCAAATTTTAAAAACAGTTAAGGGGCGAAAGCTTGAAACTGAGGAAGTTCTATCTGTGATTTTTTCCATGTGTGTGAAAAGACCACTATTACCTAATTTTTTAATAGCCTAATACCTTTTGTCCTGTTTGCAGGGCAGAGTGTGAGAAGTGGGGCTTAAGAGACGCCTCTGGAGGCCAGGATCTGCATTCACGTGCAGGGCTGAAATGTCAACTCCCTTCTCTAGGTCAAGTTTGTATACCCCGTTTCCCAACATTTAGATGAATCTCCTGATTCCAGCTGCTTTCCCATCTTCAGAAATTTTGCACAAGGGGATCCTTTTTCAGAGTCTAAGGAGATGAATTTTTCTGACTTCCATATATTTATGGACTCTCCTGTTTGCCCTGCAGCCCCTGCTGCCCCATTTGTGGGACACGCAATTGGGTGAGTGCATTGAGATCATACCCTAACAAGAGGGACATGGTCGTGCAAGGGTTAAGAGCAGGACTTTGGAGATAGGCTTCAGAATCACAGTTTACCTTGTATTAACGGAAATGCACATTTTTGGGGGGAGGAATGGTTTATCATGAACTTCTAGAAATAGCAAGCTGGGAAAACCTACTCTCCCACTGCAATCCCATCCTTGGCCTTGTGGTTCAGGTGGAGCCTCACTACCCAGCTCAGAGATGGGGAATGTGCCATTGGCCCTCGACTGTCAGAGCTCTGCGTTCCCTGGGTCACAGGCACTGGTTCAGGGATGGGCAAAGGACTCAATGGAAAACAATGAAACTGGTGCTGAAATTTCTGGAAGAGGCTCTAAGATGGAAGCTGATCTGGAAACATGTGGTGCTAGCCTGCTGCAGCCACCTTGCTACCACAAAGGGAACAGGCCCAACCCAAAGGAGGCAGAGTGAGAAATGGGGAAAGAGAAGCCCTGGATCAAGCTGTACCTGAAACTTGTATATCCCTTCATGTTTCAATACAGGAGCCAATAAATTTCCTTTTTGCTTAAGTCAATTTCTACCACTTTCAAACAAAAGAGTCTTAGATGATACATCAGAAAAACTTGGACCAGTGTGTCTCCTTCAGATTTCATTTTCTTTAAAAATGGGGATAAACCCACCTACCTCACAGAATTATTAGGATGTCAGTAACTTGATGTATGTAAGATACTTAGCACAAATCCTGGCACTGAAGGGCTTACTAAATTTTAGCTATTAGATGTTATAAATATTATTATTATCATTATTATTAACTATTATGAACAGACATGACATCTGGAAAATAAACATTTTATGGTATTTTTCCTCATGACCATCAAAGCTAATAATAATAATAATAATAAATATTTAGAAGGCAGTGTAACAATGAGTTTGGTAACACAATTTAGTTATTTTGAAAGCATTCGCAATGTCCAATTAAATCAACAGCACATTTTTACCTTTTGCTATCTTTAAATGTTATAGATGATATTGCCCACCCTTACCTGGAAATTTTACCGCTTGGCAATAGATGACAAGGTCAGAAAGCTCTGGTGCAATCTGTCTGCTTTCCTTTTTATTCTGAGGAAGATAAAATTCTTCTCCCAGTTCCATGTCATAAACCTATCAAGGGAAAAATGATCCCAGTTTACACAGGAAGTGTATGCCCACCCACCTCTAAATCCCCAAAGGTCTTTATCTGTTCGTTTCACATGTCACAGTGTGTTTCGCATTGCTCTGTATCCATCCGTATACATGTCCCAACACTTTTCCCAGAGTCAGGATTTTCTGAGAGCCAGTGATGAGCCTAACTCATCCTCATCTTGCCCTGGGGCACAGTCCAGTGTCTTAAATGTGGAACAGTGAATGCATATTTGTTGAATGAGAGATAACTGAGTATGCATCTTCTATGGCTCCAATTTTATTTTATTTAAATTTTTATTATGTTAATCACCATACATTACATCATTAGTTTTTGACGTAGGGTTCCATGATTCATTGTGCATAACACCCAGTGCTACATGCAGAACGTGCCCTCTTTAATACCCATCACCAGGCTAACCCATCCCCCCACACCCCTCCCCTCTAGAACCCTCAGTTTGTTTTTCAGAGTCCATCATCTCTGGTTCATCTCCCCCTCCTATTTCCCCACCTTCATTCTTCCCCTCCTGCTATCTTCTTCTTCTTTTTTTTTTTCTTAACATATATTGCATTATTTGTTTCAGAGGTACAGATCTGTGATTCAACAGCCTTGCACAATTCACAGCGCTCACCATAGCACATACCCTCCCCAATGTCTATCACCCAGCCACCCCATCCCTCCCACCCCCCCACCACTTCAGCAACCCTCAGTTTGTTTCCTGAGATTAAGAATTCCTCCTATCAGTGAGGTCATATGATACATGTCTTTCTCTGATTGACTTATTTCACTCAGCATAACACCCTCCAGTTCCATCCACGTCGTTGCAAATGGCAAGATCTCATTCCTTTTGATGGCTGCATAATATTCCATTGTGTATATATATCACATCTTCTTTATCCATTCATCTGTCGATGGACATCTAGGCTCTTTCCACAGTTTGGCTATTGTGGACATTGCTGCTATAAACATCGGGATGCACGTACCCCGTCGGATCCCTACATTTGTATCTTTGGGGTAAATACCCAGTAGTGCAATTGCTGGATCATATGGTAGCTCTATTTTCAACTGTTTGAGGAACCTCCATACTGTTTTCCAGAGGGGTTGCACCAGCTTGCATTCCCACTAACAGTGTAGGAGGGTTCCCCTTTCTCCGCATCCCCGCCAACATCTGTCGTTTCCTGACTTGTTAATTTTAGCCATTCTGACCGGTGTAAGGTGGTATCTCACTGAGGTTTTGATTTGGATTTCCCTGATGCCGGGAGATGTTGAGCACTTTTTCATGTGTCTGTTGGCCATTTGGATGTCTTCTTTGGAAAAATGTCTGTTCATGACTTCTGCCCATTTCTTGATTGGATTATTTGTTCTTTGGGTGTTGAGCTTGATAAGTTCTTTATAGATTTTGGATACTAGCCCTTTATCTGATATGTCATTTGCAAATATTTTCTCCCATTCTGTCGGTTGTCTTTTGGTTTTGGGGACTGTTTCTTTTGCTGTGCAAAAGCTTTTTATCTTGATGAGGTCCCAATAGTTCATTTTTGCCCTTGCTTCCCTTGCCTTTGGTGATGTTTCTAGGAAGAAGTTGCTGCGGCTGAGGTCAAAGAGGTCGCTGCCTGTGTTCTCCTTTAGGATTTTGATGGACTCCTGTCTCACGTTTAGGTCTTTCAACCATTTGGAGTCTATTTTTGTGTGTGGTGTAAGGAAATGGTCCAGTTTCATTCTTCTGCATGTGGCTGTCCAATTTTCCCAACACCATTTTTGTTGAAGAGACTGTCTTTTTTCCCTTGGACATTCTTTCCTGCTTTGTCACAGATTAGTTGACCATAGAGTTGAGGGTCCATTTCTGGGCTCTTGATTCTGTCCCATTGATCTATGTGTCTGTTTTTGTGCCAGTACCATACTGTCTTGATGATGACAGCTTTGTAATAGAGCTGGAAGTCCAAAATTGTGATGCCGCCAGCTTTGCTTTTCTTTTTTAACATTCCTCTGGCTATTCGGGGTCTTTTCTGGTTCCATACAAATTTTAGGATTATTTGTTCCATTTCTTTGAAAAAAGTGGTTGGTATTTTGATGGGGATTGCATTGAATGTGTAGATGCTTTAGGTAGCATTGACATCTTCACAATATTTGTTCTTCCAATCCATGAGCATGGAACGTTTTTCCATTTCTTTGTGTCTTCCTCAATTTTTTTCATGAGTATTTTATAGTTTTCTGAGTATAGATCCTTTGCCTCTGTGGTTAGATTTATTCCTAGGTATCTTATGGTTTGGGGTGCAATTGTAAATGGGATTGACTCCTTAATTTCTCTGTCTTCTGTCTTGTTGTTGGTGTATAGGAATGCCTCTGATTTCTGGGCACTGATTTTATATCCTGCCACTTTACTGAATTCCTGTATGAGTTCTAGCAGTTTTGGGGTGAAGTCTTTTGGGTTTTCCACATAAAGTATCATATCATCTGCAAACAGTGAGAGTTTGACTTCTTCTTTGCCAATTCAGATGCCTTTGATTTCTTTTTGTTGTCTGATTGCTGTGGTTAGGACTTCTAATACTATGTTGAATAGCAGTGGTGATAGTGGACATCCCTGCCGCGTTCCTGACCTTAGGGGGAAAGCTCTCAGTTTTTCCCCATTGAGAATGATATTCACTGTAGGTTTCTCATAGATGGCTTTTATGATATTGAGGTGTGTATCCTCTATCCCTATACTCTGAAGAGTTTTGATCACGAAAGGATGCTGTACTTTGTCCAATGCTTTTTCTGCATCTATTAAGAAGATCATATGATTCTTGTTCTTTCTTTTGTTAATGTATTGTATCACATTGATTGATTTGTGGATGTTGAACCAACCTTGCAGCCCACGGATAAATCCCACTTGGTCGTGGTGAATAATCCTTTTAATGTACTGTTGGATCCTATTGGCTAGTATTTTGGTGAGAATTTTTGCATCCATGTTCATCAAGGATATTGCTCTGTAATTCTCCTTTTTGACGGGGTCTTTGTCTGATTTGGGGATCAAAGTAATGGTGGCCTCCTAAAACGAGTTTGGAAGTTTTCTTTCCATTTCTATTTTTTGGAACAGTTTCAGGAGAATAAGTATTAATTCTTCTTTAAATGTTTGGTAGAGTTCCCCTGGGAAGCCATCTGGCCCTGGGCTTTTGTTTCTATTATAATTATTACTATTGTTGTATTGTTGTCAATGTGTTTCTTTGCTTTTGTTATTAACTGTCTTATATAATTAGCTGCTCCCATGTTAGGGGCATAGATATTTACAGTTGTTAGATCTTCTTGTTGGATAAACCCTTCAAGTAGGACATAGTGTCCTTCCTCATCTCTTATTACAGTCTTTGGTTTAAAATCTAATTTGTCTGATAGAAGGATTGCCACCCCAGCTTTCTTTTGGTGTCCATTAGCATGGTAAATGGTTTTCCACCCCCTCACTTTTTTTTTAATTTATTTTTTATTTTTTTTTTAATGTTTTATTTATTCATGAGAGTCAGAGAGAGAGAGAGAGAGAGGCAGAGGCAGAGAGAGAAGCAGGCTCCCCGCCTAGCAGGGAGCCCGATGCGGGACTCGATCCCAGGACCCTGGGATCATGACCTGAGCCGAAGGCAGACGCTTAACCATCTGAGCCACCCAGGTACCCCTACCCCCTCACTTTCAATGTGGGGGTGTCTTTGGGTCTAAAATGAGTCTCTTGCAGACAGCCTATCGATGGGTCTTGTTTTATAATCCAATCTGATAGCCTTGTCTTTTGATTGGGGCATTTAGCCCATTTACATTCAGGGTAACTATTGAAAGATATGAATTTAGTGCCATTGTATTGCCTGTAAGGTGACTGTTACTGTATATTGTCTGTGTTCCTTTCTGGTCTATGCTGCTTTTAGGCTCTCTCTTTGCTTAGAGGACCCCTTTTAATATTTCTTGGAGGGCTGGTTTTGTGTTTGCAAATTCCTTTAGTTTTTGTTTGTCCTGGAAGCTTTTTATCTCTCCTTCTATTTTCAATGACAGCCTAGCTGGATATAGTATTCTTGGCTGCATATTTTTCTCATTGAGTGCTCTGAAGATATCATGCCAGTCCTTTCTGGCCTGCCAGGTCTCTGTGGATAGGTCTGTTGCCAATCTAATGTTTCTACTATTGTAGATTACAGATCTCTTTTCCCGAGCTGCTTTCAGGATTTTCTCTTTGTCTCTGAGACTCGTAAGTTTTACTATTAGATGTCGGGGTGTTGACCTATTTTTATTGACTTTGAGAGGGGTTCTCTGTGCCTCCTGGATTTTGATGTCTGTTTCCTTCCCCACATTAGGGAAGTTCTGTTATAATTTGCTCCAATATACCTTCTGCCCCTCTCTCTCTTTTTTCTTCTTCTGGGATCCCAATTATTCTAATGTTGTTTCGTCTTATGGTATCGCTTATCTCTTGAATTCTGACCTCGTGATCCAGTAGTTGTTTCTCTCTCTCTTTTTCTCAGCTTCTTTATTTTCCATCTTTTGGTTTTCTATATCACTGATTCTCTCTTCTGCCTCATTTATGCTAGCAGTTAGTGCCCCCATTTTTTATTGCACCTCATTAATAGCCTTTTTGATTTCGACTTGGTTAGATTTTAGTTCTTTTATTTCTCCAGAAAGGGTTTCTCTAATAACTTCCATGCTTTTTTCAAGCCCAGCTAGTATCTTTAAAATCATGATTCTGAATTCTAGGTCCGACATAGTACTAATGTCCGTATTGAGTAGGTGCCTGGCAGACGGTACTACCTCTTGTTCTTTTTGTTGAGGTGATTTTTTCCATCTTGTCATTTTGTCCAGAGGAGAATAGATGAATGAGGGAACAAAATGCTAACAGCGTAACAACATCCCCAGAAAATATACTCTAAACAAATCAGAAAAGACCTGAAACCAGGGGAAAAGAAAGAAAAAAGAAAGAGAAAAAAAAAGAAAAAGATAAAAACAAACAAAAACAGAACAAAACAAAAAAACCAGAATATGATCAAATATGATCGGGCTGGTGCATAGATCAGTGCCACACACTAGATTTTGGGTGTATTTTGGTCTGTTAAAAGAAAGTGCCTCTCAAAATTTTAAAGAAAGACTTATATATGTACAAAATAGGGATTGATATGATGAAGGGATGGAATATGACTGTAAAGATGAAAATTATAAAAAATTTTATAAAAGGAATTGATAAGTTGTTTGAAAAAAGAAAGAAAAGGATTTAAAAAAAAAGAACAAAAGAAAAAAGGGGGGGAGAGAATGTGATCAGGCAGGAGACTAGAACAAAGCCATACACTAGAGATTTAGGGTATATTTTGATCTGTTAGAAGAAACTGTATCTCAAAATTTTAAAGAGAGAACAACTTATATATATACACCAAAAATAAGGGTAATTACTATGAAGGGATAGAATATGACTCTCAAAATGAAAAAGAAAAATGTTTTTTTAAAAAAGGGATTGATAAGATGTTGGTTGAAAAAAGGAAAAAGAAAAATTAAAAAAAAGAAGGTTAAAAAAAAATTAACTTTGAAAGACTAAAGAATCATGGTAAAAAAGCCATGAATTCTATGTGCAGTATTCCCCTAGCCCTGGAGTTTTGCAATTCTCACTGATCGGTAAACTTGGTCTTGGCTGGCTGTTTGTGCTGATCTTCTGGGGGAGGGGCCTGTTGCCGTGGTTTCCAAATGTCTTTGCCGGAGGCGGAATTGCCCTGCCCTTGCCGGTCTGGGCTAAGTAATCTGCTCAGGTTTGCTCTTGGGATCTTTTGTTCCCTGCAAGCTTTCGGTACAGCTTTGGAGGACGAGAGTGAATATGGCGGCCTCCCAATCTCTGCCCCAGAGGAGCCGAGAACTCGGGGCCCCGCTCCTCAGTGCGCCCCCAGAGAAAAGCAGTCAGTCACTCCTGTATCCCCGGTCTCCGGCTGCACTCTGTGCTCACCCGGCCTGTGACTGGCGTTTCTATCTCTGGCACCGGACTCGGTGTGGAGTCTCCAAACCCAGCAGATCCCTGCGGTGAGCTCCCGCGCCGCTCCTCCCAGGGGAGGAAGGGGAGTCTCCCTGGATCCGCCACTTGTTGGGTCCCTGCTAGAGGAGCAGTGGCCCGACTGGGCCGCGGATCACGGTTTATGGCAACCCCAAGCCGAGAGCCTGCGCCTCGGCTCCATCTCTGCAGCCGGCTCCCCCGCTCGGATATCTGGGAGCTCTGCTGCACTCAGGCACTCCCGGTCTTTCTGTGACCCCAAGGGTCCTGAGACCACACTGTCCCGCGAGGGTTCCACCCCCCGCTGAGCCACTGGAGCGATGTCCCTCAGCAAAGCCGACTTCTAAAAGTTCCGATTTTGTGCTCCGCGGCTCTATCACTTGCCAGAAGCGGCCAACGGAGGCCCCCTCCCCTGTGGTCTATCCTCCCAAATATCGCCTCAGATTCACTTCTCCACACGTCCTACCTTCCAGAAAGTGGTGGCTTTTCTGTTCAGAGAGTTGTTGCTATTCTTTTCTTCGCTCTCCTGTTGAGTTCGTAGGTGTTCAGAATGGTTTGATCCCTATCCAGCTGAATTCCTGAGACCAGATGAAACCCAGGTCTCCTACTCCTCCGCCATCTTGCTCCGCCCTCCTATGGCTCCAATTTTTGACATACTTTATTACCTGGCTCTCCAACAATGTCACTCACTACAACCGTGTCTGCAGATCTGCTCAGAGTCTACTCAGTGTGAGGCACTTGAAAGCAGGGTCTGGATATCTCATTTAGATTTCCATTCTCCGTGTCATTCCTCTGTGAACACTTAACAGTCTGAGCCCTGTTTATCGGCTTGGTCATTCCAAACACTTTAAACATTCTAGAAATTCCTTGAATGTACCAGGCTGTCCTCTTGGCCTAAATGCCCTGTTTTTGTCTGCTTGGTCATATCTTCGTTTCCAACATCATCCTCCCTGATCCTCTGATAACACTGTGTAGTCACTGGTCTTTGTACTCAGCTACAAGCACTGTTTGCGTATTTGTCTCCATCACTAAACCACCTTCTGTGCCACCTCAGTGCCTGCCACGCTCTATGCCTTTTGCAGCTATTGGTTGGATGAACCAGTGACTAACCTTCTACAAATGGCAGATGGGTGTCCCATAGCATCACCATGTGGGCTTTGGCATCTAAGAGAAAGCGAGGGGGAAATGTGAAGGAAAGGGACAGGGTGGGAGTGAAATTCTACCCACAACTGACAAGAGTACCATGGCTCAAGTGTAACTTAATAGAAACCATTCACCCACCTTTCCTTTGTTGCAAGCAGAGTTATCGGCTTTCTTTATCCTCTTGGGGATTTCTTCATTATACTCGAACTGAAGCTTGTCATTACATGATTTATTTTCAGGTCTGTCTTCTAGAATGTTGTCTGAAAATAAGTGGGCAGGCTTTAGCAAACAAGAACCCGATGTTTCACTTAAGAGCTATGTCTATATCATTGCAAGGATATCCAGATGCTCGTGCTTATCTGTTAAGATTGAGGCTCTGGCTACATGTTACCAAAGGGATGGTTTGGAGTATAATTTTTTAAAATTTGTTAAATCTGGTCAATGATGTATTTATTTTGGATTGAATGGACTCATTTACCAGTAGTTTTGGTACTCTACAGACATAATCTAAATGAGAAGGCTCATGTCCATACAGATCATTAGGACCCTGCAAACCTTACTTTAGACACACATGTGTCAGAAGCCTCAGTACACAAGTCTGGGGAGGACTTAGTGGTAGAAGCACTTCTAGATGGCGCATACAGGAGTTAATCACTCTCACTTTAAAATGAAGCTATTAGCCTCTTTTACCTCTGGAAATGTCAAAACCTGGGGAAAAAAGATACTGTTATTTGCAATGCAGTTTTCATGACTCTACTTAATTGGAAAGTAAAGTTTTCATAATTGTTTATGAATTTATTAAGAGAAAACCTTGAGGATAGAAATTAACATATATCTAACAATAGCTAAAGCATGACAGATAATCTTACACTTTGGTCTTGTTTTGGT
Organism: Callorhinus ursinus; assembly: GCF_003265705.2. Classification (NCBI taxonomy): domain Eukaryota; kingdom Metazoa; phylum Chordata; class Mammalia; order Carnivora; family Otariidae; genus Callorhinus; species Callorhinus ursinus. The sequence goes on from NW_027397082.1 coordinate 24,465,758, forward strand.
ATTTCTATTCAAAATGACCTTAAAGGTGTTAGAGGTACAACACAGTTATGCTCTTTTAAAATGAAAAATAAGAAAGGTCTCATTTTTCACTCAAGGTTCACACTCTCATCAGACCATAAATGCTTAGACCAACATATCCTTATACCAAATAAGGCCACACAGGCTGCCAAGAAGTAAATGAGATCAATCATTTTATTACATTTTTACTCATGTAAGTATCATGACTTCATCATGCTAATAAGGCCTACGATATTGGACACAGAATGCCGACATTCATGCAGTTAAAATGCCCACTTCAAATGGCTTTACCTTCCTGACTGTTAGGAGCAGGAGAAGCAGTAAGGACATCTGCTATAGAAAAACAGAATCAGAAAGGGGATAAAAGTAAGGAAAATTAAGACAAAAAGCCAGATAAATTAAACTAAGGTATGAAGCAAAGCATAAATAACAATAGCTTAGATTGTAAAATAAATGAAAGAAATCCTCTATTGATTTAATATTTTGACTGTTAGGGATGCAAGGGCTAGCAATAAAAGAAATGCAAACATTGTTAATGTTAATCATGCTGCCACATTCACATTACATATTTTCAGTTACTGACTGTCATAACATTCCCAGTAATGCACTATGTCACAGACATGGATTAATTTTTTTTAAAGATTTTATTTATTTATTTGAGAGAGAGAATGAGAGAGAGAGAGAGAGAGCACAAGAAGGGGGAGTGGGAGAGGGAGAAGCAGACCCCCCGCTGAGCAGGGAGCCTGATGCAGGACTCGATCCCGGGACTCCAGGATCATGACCTGAGCCGAAGGTAGTCGCTTAACCAACTGAGCCACCCAGGTGCCCAGACATAGATTAATTTGTTAGAATCATGCAGTCACTGTCATAGAATGTCTGTATTAAGTTGCAAGTTCAAATCTGTACTCTACTGCTTGTTCAAAGCTAATCAAGATAAACAGCAAGGTTGGAAGAAAATTAATCTATATTTAGTTAATGGAATTTAATTAAACAAATATTCATGAAGGACTAATTGGCCAAAAGCAGAGTAGGGATTCCTGAAACACATGGGCCTCATTTGCAACTTCCTTTAGATCTTCTGGAATTAACTTTGTGGTTAGGAATCATCACATTTTAATAGCTCAAAGAGGCTTTAGACTAATTCTCTCATTTTATAGACATGATAACTGAGGACCAGAGCTGTCACAGAGATAAAGTGGGCCACCCAGATTCGACAGGTGAGCTCTTCATCTGGGACGTCTGTAAGGGCCTCAGAAGGCCAGCCACACTCCTGCAACTGTATGCAGAATTTTGAGAGCACATTTATTTCTCTGAGGGGACTGGTCACAGCTTCTACTTCTCCTTCTCAAAGGGACCCATGATTACAAGAAGCTGAGAAACTTTGAGGTCCCCCTATAAGCTCCAAATGGTTCTATCCATAGCAGGCAGGTGTTCATTTCCCTCTCATCTTAGCTAGAGGATGTGAAGCTGGTAGAGGGATTGCACAGAGGTGAGGGAGGCACCACACAAACCACAACCAAGACTGGAAGACTGACAGGGCATTTAGCAGTAGCTTAAGGAAGCCTCAACACTACTAGCTTACACTAGTCATGGTAAAACTACAAGGCCTGTATGGGAATCAGCCAGTTGGAGGAATCTGTCAATGAAATGGGAAATACCCACGTGGGGGCAGTGGCCTTCAGCTGTCATAGATCTTAGGTGTTAGTGCTAGAAGAAGGGAGAACACCAGCCAACACTGAACAGAACCTTCTCATTACACATTTGAGGGTCATAAGGCCTAGAGTGGAGATAGGACATTGACCCAATATCTCATAGTTTATTGAAGCAGGACCTAGTGAGGCCCCCTTTCTATGTGTCCCCATCCCAGCACAGGCAGGCTTTAAACAAGCATGCAACTATCTTAGATATTCAGTGGAGTATGGCTTAAATTTTACTCTCCTAACTGAAATAAATACCTGATCATTTTGTTATTTGCCTATCAAAAACTCTTATAATAATAATAATTAAGAAAAGTCCCTTCTTCCTGTTCTCAAAAGTACAGAAAAAACATAGGAGTAATTTGTGAGAGCAAGTGAATTTATCTTCCACCAGACTAACTTCTCACAGGGGCAAATGACATCTGGATTGGTTGATTTTTTAAGTGTGTGTGGTTTTTGTTTCTTATTTGAATAAATTTGTTCTTCTGAGACAATATTATCATAATTATAATAGAGTTCCATGGGGAAGAATAAGTCAATATGAGAATATTCATATTCCCACAACTTTTCAGGAATAGGATACAAGAAATTATGACTTCTTTTCATTTTCCCTCTTTTTACCTTCCCATTAGAGTATATGCCCCTCACATTATCTGATAGGATTTCAGGTCAAGTAAATTTGGCTTTTATTTATTTATTTAATTTAAAAGATTTTATTTATTTGACACAGAGAGAGAGACAGCGAGAGAGGGAACACAAGCAGGGGGAGTGTGAGAGGGGGAAGCAGGTTTCCTGCGGAGCAGGGAGCCTGATGCAGGACTCCATCCCAGGACCCTGGGATCATGACCTGAGCTGAAAGCAGACGCTTAATGACGGAGCTACCCAGGCACCCCTAAATTTGGCTTTTAGTGGATGGTATGAAGCAATCAGCTATTACTGAGGACAAATATTAAATAGACATAGACTAGTATTGTACTGGGGAGGCAAAAGGAGACTGGGCTATACCTGCTGGTCCTGATGGAAGCTCACGGAACTCAAGAGAACTAGGGGGCAGGCAGTCCTGGAGCATGAGCAGCAGATATTTGGAGGAGGGTAGCGTGGCTGTCTTAATGCCAACGGTAAATGGTTGCTGGTCTGGGCATATCTATATATTAGCAAAACAATTATCCGACATAGACGTAATATATTCTACACATGCAATGTTATTTATGTAAATAGAAATTTTGGCAATTTTTCATTGCATTGCTTTTCAAAAGTTGCTGAAATGAAACCATTTACCATTAGCAATGGTACCTAGAAAACATTTTGCAATCTATAGCCAATTTAGTACAAATGAGACACACGTGAAGTCTAATTCTCATGGAAGAGGAATTCTTCACCTGTAATCTGTAGATAACTTCATTCATGTGGTATTTGTGCCATTAACCATCAGCCATGTTTTGTCCCTTTGGTGGAGCCAGATGGAAATATCTTGTTGTTTTAGTGATGTGAGAACCAGGGAGAAAGGGAAGCGAAATGCTGTTTTTTGTTTGTTTTTTCAGGAGTGACGGCGGTGAGAGGGCTGAGCAGAGAGCACAGGACTGTGATGCTGCCCCCTGCAGGTGGCGAGGAGTGAGACTAGCCAGCCCCCAGCATTCCTGCGAGAGCATTAGCCGGGTCAGAAACTGAAAGGGTGAGAATGGGATCTCTCTGCTGCCTTTCCACCTTTTCCTTCAGAAACCCAGTCAGGAATGACCCCTGTGCTGCTTCCTACACCCTCCTCTTCTTTCCTTGAACGTTGGCTGTAGCGGCTTACAGAATCCCTTTCCTTGCTTGGTCCTCCTCACTAAGCAATGGGATTTAGGAACTCTTGGACAGTGATTACAACAACTGGCCTTGTTGGCCTGTGGCGTGCCAGACTCATTTTTTTGGGGGAAAAAAAAAGACACACACAAAAAAACCACAACAGAAAAGCATCCCGTCATTTCCCCGCACACAGCATAGGGTTGTATTTCTCTTACCATCAGACAGGGATTCATAGTCATAATCATATTCATCCTCTTCATCCTCCTCTTCCTCGTTACTAGCAGGTGGGGGATTGGCATTCCCCCCATTATAAGCCTGAGCTTGCATGGATGCTAACTGATGAGCCTGTAAGATATCAGTAATTAACAACCGCAGATGCTAAGCTACTCAAGTTTCATTTATAGCCCTCAAGGTGACCACCTAATGCTTGCCACAGTCATAAAAAGTGGCTTAACCTATTTTGGTTCATTTGAGACAAAAACCAAAAATCCATATTTACCTAAAGTTCAGTGTCAATACTTGGGCGAATGTTGACATCCCTACAAGAGCAGTCCGGGAGCTTTTAGCAACAGTCACAGGTAATCTGTGTGGCATGCCCAGCCACCCGGGCTCCCTGGGCCAAGCCCTCCAGGACAAACCCTGGTGCTTGGGAGAACCACCGTCACTCCCAAATGATGAAGAAGTGAATTAGCCCATCACTTTTGGAAAAGTAAGTCTCTGCTAAGAAACTGTTTTTTTTTTTCTTCTTCTTAAAATAATATCTAAAGGCCTTTGACTTTGAGAAAAAGTTTAGAGTCCCTGTGGACAATGAGATTGAGTGAACAGTTTAAATAAAGTTTTTTTCAACAGACTTTATCTGAACCGTCAATCAGATTAACAAACTAGGCTAGAAACTTCTGGAAATTTGATGTGTGCTACGAGGGAGATCATGTGTCTTTACACTCAACTAGAATTACTGTGAGGTGGTATCACAGGACACAAGGTTAGTATAGGTCTGGGAACTGAGCATAGGAAATAAGCAGAAATATAGGAAAAGTTACTTGTATGAATTAAAAACAAGAAACAAACTTAAAATCCAACAATAGAAGAATGGGGTCAGTAAACTATGCTGTATCTGCCTAAAAAAATGAGACTTAAAAAAACAATTGTGATATATATTTATTGAACAAAGGATACAGAATTGTGTGTGTATAAATAATTATACATGTAAATATATACATATATACATGTATCTATGTAAATATATATACAATTCTATATCATTTGTTCTGTGTCTATCTACAATGATTATAATGATATAAAATGATATAAAATGATATAAAAGTGCATAATACAGCAGGGATTCTTGACATGTTGTTGTGCACAAACCCCTTAAGCAGTCTGGTGAGGTAGGATCCCTTCTCAGAATGATATTTGATTTCTTTTTTATATTATTTTATTTTATATTTTTAAGTAGGCTCCACACCCAGCATGGACCCCAATGTGGGGATTAAACTCATGACTCTGAGATCGAGATCTGAGCTGAGATCAAGAGTTGGACGCTTAACTGACTGAGCCACCCAGGGACCCCGACACTTTAAATGCAAAAAACAAAATAGAAAAGATTATTAAAAATGTTGAATACAGTTATCAAATATAAAAAAACAAATTGGGGTGCTATAGGAATATATGTTTCTTTATTAACACAGACAAAAATGTATAAAAGGGTAGGTCAAGTAACATTTTTGAAATAGTGATGAGCATAAATAATTCTTGGAGATTTAGCAACAACTGTAATGTAACAGAAAAAACTATAATTTCTATTGCTGATGAAGACCCAAGTACTGCCAGTGTTACTGTGGTTTGTTCCCTATGTTTATTACCAGAGGAAATGCTAAATTTTAGCTAGACGTTAGTAAAAACGGAGATGTAATTTTTTTTCCATCTACACTCATGGACCCTTGAATTCTGTCTGTGGATATATTACCAAGATTAAGAACCCCTGTGATACAGGTTGTATTTGGTGTCGGAATTATGGATGTTTTAAAATAATTCTCTCTTCCCTAAATTTTTTGAGATGTGGTTATATTCCTTTTATAATAAAAATGTATACATAAGGAAGACACAATTAAGGCTCTGTCTATATCAACATGAAATATTTTACAATACAGTCCACTCGAGACAAATGAACACTGTTTAGGCTGGGATTTCTCAAAGTGGGTTTTGTGGAACACGAACTCCATGAGTGTTAATAGCTGGTAGGTGAAAACTGACCTATATTACAGTAACCACAAGACACAGTGGAAGGTTGGGAACAGCACTTAAACAAACTGAAGCAGTCCTGCTACAGGGTTTAACATAGCCTTCATTTAATATGCTAAAGGGCACTGTGATTCTTCAAAGCCCTTCAGTACAGCATTTCCCACGCTTTTTTAAGCAGGGATTTTTTTCCCTCCCTCACCCCTTTTCTCAGCATGTCTCATAGGATTAGTGTTCTTCAAAACTTTGGGTAATGTGCTCTAGGCACAAGGGAGCCACAAAAGCAAGTCTATTTGTCGTGGATAAGAGAAGGGCCTTGATGCAGCCAGCATTCAAGGTAGAGCTAAGGGCTGGGAATGATGATGCAAAGAGCCTGAGGTCCACTGGCAGAGAAGTGTGAGAACCGTATGATGGGAGAGATGCCATGCAAAGATCTGGGGACTGGCAATGTTAGAAAGCAGCATGCCAAGGTCCTTTAAACTCCCAAACGCTTCTACCAATGCAGAAGTATGGAGAGGTGGCCAAAAGGATAACCAGGAGCTGACATCCTTATTCTGTGCAATATCCTACTTACTCTGAGGCAAAAATACAAGATCCTGGCCCTTGAATAAAAGCAATTCAGACATAGGTCGAGGGGTTGGAGCTACAGGTCAGATATGGGGACTGGCTCAGATGGGTCTAGTTGGAGCCGTGTCTTACTTTGCTCTGTTCCACTGGCCCCTCGCATAGTCCCTGTCATCTAATGTGCATTGTTTGAGTCGACCAGGTTGGAGTGCTGGAGACCAAGGTCAGAAAACTAGAGATCTGATGGGTTATAGTTAGGGAGACTCAGTAAGAGCCTCAGCATGAGTCTGAGGCAGACAGAAGTCTCCAGAAATCCCCCTGGCTCTGAGTCAGTCCACCCTAGCTGAGGGTGAGTTTCTGGTATGGCAATGACCCAGGTAAGTGAGGGATTGGGTCTGAACATACTGGAGCTCTAGGCACTCACTCACCCAGCCTCGTGTGAGCTCAGATCACCAGGGCTAGACCCACAATCTGCCAGGCGACTGAAAGACCTTGCATGTATGACTGTCAGTACTCCCTGGGAGATCATGGGAGGCTGGAAGTGGTCTTAAAAAACTAGAAGTGGGATTCTACTGTCCCATTTTTCCAAAAGGAGGAAGAGCTAAATTGTGGAAATTATATAGGGGGGAGTGTCAAGGTGATAGCCAACAAAATCTCAGAATGGGTTATTAATTAGTTGGTGAAGAACACAGAAAATAAAGATGTTATTAGCAAGAGTCAGCATGGGTTTACTAAGAACACATCTCTAGAACACTAAACTCTTTTTTTTTCAAATATTTTATTTATTTATTTGAGAGAGACAGAGATAGTGAGAGAGAGCACAAGTGGGAAGGAGGGGAAGAAGCAGACTCCCTGCTGAGCAGGGAGCCCGATGCAGGACTCGATCCCAGGACCCTGGGATCATGACCTGAGCCAAAATCAAGAGTTGGATACTTAACCAACTGAGCCACCCAGGTGTCCCTGGAACACTAAACTCTTTAGACTTTTTGGGTAAGGTAACTCACTTTTTGGGAAATAACAAATAAGGAGTGTTTCCAAACTTCCAGGATGATGAGAATTATTTTTAAATAAACAGATTACCCAGCTTTCCTTGTGGAAATTCTGATTTAGTTGGGCAGATTTGGGACCTAAGAATCTATGTTTTTAATAGTGTTCCAGTGATTATCAATGTATTCTGACTTTTTTAAAAAAAGATTTTATTTATTTGAGAGAGAGAGAACGAGAGCGTGTGTGTGCGAGTGGGGGAAGGAGCAGAGGGAGCGGGACAAGCAGACTCCACACTAAGCATGGAGTCCGAAGCATGGCTCGATCTCATGACCCTGAGAACATGACCTGAGCTGAAACCGAGAGTTGGATGCTTAACTGACTGAGCCACCCAGGCGTCCCTGTATTCTGACTTCTAGATTACGTTTGAAAGAGTCTTTCCTAAAGACCTGAATCTGAATCCTAGTTCTGCTACTCTGAGCTGGGTGGCTTTGAGGAAGTCACACAAATGGCTGCGCCTCACTTTTCTAGTCTATTAAATAAAGAAGCTGAAGCAGATTCTGCGGAAATGTGGGCTGTAGGAGAGGACAGCACTACACAGGAGTGATAATCATCTAAACTCCAGGAAGGATTTGCAAGAAGGACCACAGGCGGGGCTCTCTGCTTGCTCATCTGGCTCAAGGACAACTTCAAGGATTAAGGTACAATTTGAAAAACTGCTAATAAATACACTGGATATCAGAAGTCAAAATTAACAAAGAACCTTTTAGGCTGCAATGACATACCAAAACCAAGAAGAGCAAATGTAACCGAGGTAAATGTGAGGCTCCTGCCCACGAAAGTTGAAAATTAACTGTAAAAACCTGAAGACGTGGGGAGACCAGCCAAAGAGCAGTCCCTGTGAAAATAACTGAACTCTTTTTGTTTTGCACAAACTCAACAGGCGCCCAGTGTGCACTGAAGAATTTTAAAAGTGAGAACAGTCCCAGGCTGCATTAACTGAGGTATAAAGTCCAAGTTAAGAGCGGCGATGGTTTCACTGTCCTCCTTGTGCTGTCAGACCCCTATCTGGAGTATTGACTTGTTCTGGAAATCACATCTTAAGATCACCAAATTCAAGAATATCCACAAATTTAAGAATATCCTAAACATTCTTAGTGGGAAGTAAAGAGTCTGAGCAGCCATATCCTGTGAGAAACAGTTGATACCCCAAGACTGTTTAGTTTGGAGAAGAGAAAAGCTGGTGGGAGACACATGCTAGCCCTCTAGATATGGAATCAGTCTGTGCAGCTGCAGAGGGAGGAAGGAGTGCCAAGGAGTAGGAGGAACGGGAAGCAAGATTTGGGCTCAGCATAAAGACTTCTCAAATAGCACGATGCATTCATTTGGGAACTGGAGGCTGCATAAGTAACAAAGAAGGGGAGAGGCAACGGCTACAAGATCCCACCGCATCTAGAGGACCACAGAGGTATGCGCAGGGCGGCTGGGTCTGCTTGGCAGTCAGGAGTGGGCAGTGGTTGCTGAGGAAAGAAAACAGCAGGGAGGGACAGGGTTGTAGAAGAAAAAGCACCCCGTCCCGGGCAGTCAGTTACTGACACAGCCGTTGCGGAGGGCCGGGGAACACATGCTACTCTTTTAGCTACATGACTTCCTAACAAAAGCCCATCAGCATAGATCTTGTGGTCTCTGGAACCCAAACAAATGCTGGGCTTTCTGGAGCAGCTGTGAGAGTCCAGACCTGCACACAGCTAAACCTAGCCGAGGGCTCAAGCTGGTGGCCCTCAGGACTGACTTCCCCTCCAGCCTAGGCTGGTGTGGCTGGTGCAGTGTTTTAAAAAGAATGTAATTAGAGCTGTTCATTTATGAGGGCATGCATCCTCCACTCCCATCCTGACTGCTTCCAACTGGCATACAACGAGCTGGCCCCTCATATTTATGTTTCTGCTTGACCCCCCAAAGTGGCTGGTTTTGCAACTCTTGGCCAAGAGCTGTGTGCGATCTTCAAACTGTGTACCTCCAGGGTACACACGTGACTTCTAGGGATGTGCAGCTTCATTTATTTTTAAAGGAATCAACTTCTAGATTCAAGATTTTCAAGCTCTATGTGTACTCTTTAAAAAATAAGACTGCCTGCGAACAAGAGTATGGTCGGCTGGTTCTCCCTTCCCCACGCTCTTGTCATGATTGCTCTTCTCCTGTTTAACAAAAGAAAAGTATAATTCTCACTTACCAAAGGGGGAAAAAAAAATCTGTGATACATGAGATGAGGTGAAAACCACCCAAGGTAGCAAAGGGTCATTTGAGAACGCAGAGCTCCTGAGCGTCTTGGAAAACTAAAGACCGGAGCATTTTATTTCACCCAGGCAACAAACACATTCAAGGCTCCATGCCTTTGTCTCTGTCTGTCTGTCTGTCTGTCTGCCTGTCTATCTATCTATCCATCCATCCATCCATCCATCCACCCATCCATCCCTGTCTCTGTCTCTTTCTATCTTCCTTCCCTTTCCTTCCTTTTGTCTGTCCATCCATCCATCTTAGAATTACTATTCAAAAGTGAGATGGTTATCATAGGGAGGAATGTTTATTTGAATTAAAAAAAATAAAGTCACACTTTTCCGGACCAAACATAATCCAGCTGACTAGGCTGATATCTTTGACAATGAGGATTGTTTTGTACATTATATTGGTATATAATTTATGTTATCTATATTTATACATAATAAATGTTATGTCTGAAAATAAATCCTTTGTAACTACTTAAACTTGTGATAAAATTTTTAATGTCAACCTAAAAATGTATAAAAGGGGAAAATATGTGTGAGAAATACAGTTTTTCAAAAAATTTTTGAGATATTTGAGCAAAAAAATCTGATGACCATATTTCTACAGCATCCTTGGTAATCCTGAGCCACTCCATTCAGGGCAAACCTGATCAGTAGGGATCTCTTGGCTGGATTGGTTTGGGGACATTCTGTAAATATCTGTTTTTCTGCTCAGAAGGGTAAGTCTAAAGGTGATGGGGCCTCCGACCTCACCTTCCTCCCCCACCCTGAGGCATCTGAAGTCATTGAGCATTTGGTGAATCACTGAATTTTTAGGTGATAATCACGTAAACCTCTCTAACTCAGCCTGGACTTTGGGCAGCCTGGAATCCCGCTGCAGGTGAGCTGGACAATCTGGGAACTCCCTGGTACTTACTCAGCAGATGACAAGATTCTTTAAGGACCCCTCAGGGAAGCAGTAATGTTCTAGAACCGCAAGAAATACTGGAAATAGAGTCTGAGAAGTGGGACAATGAAATGTTTACAGAGTGGTCTGCAATTCTGACAGGGGTCCCATGATTCACTTTGGGAAAGATTTTGGGAGATTTTAGTGTCAGAGGGGTCCTGTGAAGCTAGTTACCTTAACATTTCCATTTTACAGATGAAGAAATGGAAGCCTAGAAAGACTGACTAGGCCTACGGTCACACGGCTGGTTTGTAACAGAGCCAGAGACTGGAAACTGGTATTTTAGCTCCACACCTAATGCTCTTTCTCCAGTATCATGTTATAAATCACTCGACTTTAAACTCAGGCCCTTACCTGTGAGTTCTACAAATTAGGGCTTTTAGAAGATTTGATGATTGTTACAAATTGATTACTCAACCAGGTCAAGCTGGACACTTGACTCAACTAGACTTGAGATTTTTTATTGATGACCTTGGACAAAGGTTCCAAATTTGTTGGGCTCGTAGAATCCTTTTGCTGACTTCTCTGTTCTCTGGAATCCACTGAAGCAGGAGCGGAGTAGGGCCTGGAGGCTTGGAGGTGATGGCACAGACAGAAATTAAGAGCCATTGACCAGGACCTAGGTTGAGCTCTGGACTGTCCCTGCTGCTGGAACAGCACCAGTGTACTGAGCTTCATGTGGCAACCCCTGGCTGTTGTTAAGTTTTAAAAGTGGCGTTTTAGGCCCCCAAAATAAAGACAAAGCCCTAAATAAGACAAATAATTCTGGCAGCTGTCATTCTATGGGATATGTGCAACCTGGCATATGACCTCAGCGGCTCTGGACCTAAACTTTTTCGTTCATCCTTGGGCTGAAGGCTCTCTACACAAGCAGGTTTGGGATACCTGGCGAGTAGATCTCTGTGGGTGAGGCAGATTGGGGAGTGCCCTGGAGTCCAGAGGCCACAGTGAAACATCAACTTCCATGCTGGGACCACAGGGCTGCTGGTCTTGGGGTTCCAATACTGACTGACCATGTGCTTTCTCTACAGGGGCTCTCCCTACGGTGTGTAGAGGAAGGTCTTTCTATAGGGGGCTTTAGGGGCCCCCTCTAAAGGGGACCACAGCAACCACCGTGGGATTGACAGCTGTGAAGTCCAGGTCCAGAGACAAAAGTCACACTTTATCTCTCTCAGAGTAAATTAAATTTACAACGAGGTGCGTTCTACATGTGAAATTAATTTCATAAAATAAAATTCTAGGTGAGTGGGAGGACAATTCTTATTAGTCTATTAAGGGGAGAGCCAGAACTCAAATTTATCATTCCAGGAAACTCAATCATCAAAAAGTGGTTACCCTGCAGGTCATCTGAAAGGTCAGAATAACACTGATTTCTTAGTCCTGGGCACACTGCATACCGAGAGCTTCTATAATGAGAGGAGAATACCTTTTGCTTTAGGATGTCCACTGGTGTCTGGTGGGCTTTTAGCTTCTTATTTTTAAGAAGCACTTTCCTCCTAAGTTGGTCAGGTGAGGGAAGCATTGGATCATCTGAGAAATCGCTCTCAAACAGGAATTTAGCCACCAGTTTTTCTCCAAACACAGTCTACAAAGAATAAAGGAAAACACATAATCAGTGCCTTTTACCTACACTTGAATTATTCAACCAGATATTTCAGCTCAGTTGAAAGGTTCTACAAATCCTAGGAAGGGAAAGTAGGAAAGAAGTGGTGTCCCCCCTCCCCGCCAACACTCTCTTACTGGAAGGAAGGGAGGCAGTTAGAAGGTCAGGAGGAGTGATCTAGGCCATTCTCCAGGTGGGGACAGCTCTAACTGTTCAGGAAAATACTCTAGGGTCTGATAGATTAAAGAAGAAAAGGAGATTCAGTTAGAGGCTGTGGTTTGTAGAATATGATCCATTCCAGATGTGGGTAAGAAGCCAAAAGGATAGAAACCTTGAAGTAGCTAGGGAGTGGTGACAAAGATGAAAGGTAATGGGGAGAATCTGCCACCATTTAGTATAGAGAACTGCCCATACGCTTCTCAAAAAGATTTTTTGAGCATTGGCCTCCAAAGGGGAATGTGTATCCCTCCAGGAGGTGGGTGGTGGAAGTAGGAACAAGACGATCCATTGGGGTGAGGGTAGAAAATATGGCATTTTCTATCTTCAGTAATTTTTTATTTTTTTATTTTTATTTACTTATTTATTTATTTTTATTTTCATTTTTATTTATTTTTTTTAAAGATTTTATTTATTTGACAGAGAGAGACACAGCAAGAGAGGGAACACAAGCAGGGGGAGTGGGAGAGGGAGAAGCAGGCTTCCCGCGGAGCAGGGAGCCCGATGTGGGGCTCGATCCCAGGACCCCGGGACCATGACCTGAGCCGAAGGCAGACGTTTAATGACTGAGCCACCCAGGCACCCTTCAGTAATTTTTTAATTAAAAAAAACAAAAATGGAAGCTTTATAGTGTTTAATGTACCTTAGCCTCATTAATGGAATTGAGAAATTAGTACTATGATTTGGCAAGAGCAGCAAACGACACCCCCTTTCCATCTCATACATGTTTCTCTGTAAGGTGTCTTTATCAGTGACTATAGCTGTTCAAATCAAATACTGAAATAATAAACTAAACCTAAAGCTAGACATACATGTCACTAATAAAAATTTCAGCACTGGGTGTTATATGCAATTAATGAATCATTGAACACTACATCAAAAACTAATGATGTACTGTATGTTGGCTAACTGAACATAAAAAAAGGAAATAAAAAAGTTTCAAAAATTTTTCAATCACATTACTCCCACTAAAAACTTAGATAGAAAATAATACATTTACAGTTAAAAATTTTTATGAGAGCAAAAAGGGATTTTGTACCATTAACAAATAATAGTATAAGAACTATTATTTACTTGACCCTTTCTCTGTAACTCCCTTTCCCAGTCTATTTTTGCATGTTTTAATTAAGGTATAAAATATGCTAATAAGTAGGATATGTATATAATGTATGAATAAGACAATAAACATACAACAGGAATACATACTACAGTATTTTACTGATGGAGTACACAGTCCAAAAAGTTGAGACCATAATTCTAAATGATGGCAAAAGAAAGGCAATATGAAAAGCTGATTAGTTTTGTTGGTGTAAGTATTTGGCGACATTTTCCTTTGACTATGTCCCTCTCTCCCCCTGAGGGCCATATTTCCATTAAGTGCCTCAATCAGTGGAGGAAGGGGGAAATATAATGGAATATTTGATCCTAAATCTGTCTGCATTATAGTTCGCCTGTATAAGGAAGTGTTAACATAGCAACTGTTTTGGCCAGTCTAAGCTCTTTACCAACACGGATCCCCATATCCGTAGTGTTAGCCACAAGAAAATTTGATTTGCCCTGAGGTATTTTCAGCTTTTCCACATACAACTGACAGGTGCCATCACTGATCTGTGGTGCCAGAAGCACTGGAGAATTGGTCTCTCCTTACCTCTAAGGCTTTCTGGAAATGGTCAGGAGACCACAAAACAATGTTTCATTACTTCAGCTGAAAAGGTGGACCATTCAAGAGGGAGCCCAAGCTCCCAGGGCACCCTCATTTCTGAGGTCTGAGGGACCCTAACTGTATGTGCTTCGTGGCTGAGGTCCCCTGTGATGTGGTCCATGGTGGCTCCATATAAACAGTGACAAGACAAAGGCCAAGATACCATCCTAACTCTTAGCTATAATGGCTTACCTTGAAAATTTCTGCCATTTTTCGTTGCTGAGGCAATGAGCAGTGGTTCTCAATTGATATGATGATGGGCAGGTCAGAGTTGATGAAGGCACTGCGGTCGATGGCTTCTACCACCTCCTGTGAGAGCCAGAGCAGTTCATTAGAGTCCAGATGTCTGTCCAGGGTGTCAGAAGTACTTATAGCCACAGAAAGCACCTAAATTGTTGTTTGCAGAAGATTTTGGCCAAAATGGTTTTTATATTTTCAAACGTATTTTCAAATTAAGCATGATGATAGGCTGTTTTCTATAAACACATTAAACTGTTCATATTGAGTTCACATACTTTATAAGGAACGGCTATTAGTGTGCCAAATTTAACAAATCAGTATGTATACTGATAACATTTTAGGTAAAAGGCCTGTGTTTGTTAAAACATAAAAAATAATGAGGCTTAAGATATTTTCCTGCTTTCAAGGAGTTTATAATCAATCTACTCGAGGCAATAAGACATATACGTATATTTATGTGTGCATGTAAACACAGTTCTCAAACCCTCCTTCTCTCAATATAGAGTACAAAAGTTTTAAGAGAGATGAATAGGAAAATGAGCTAAAGAGAAAATGCATTTTAGCTATCCTCTCTGTATATAAGACAGAAATAATAGTATTCTATCCCAGCCCAGCCACAGTTCAGAGAAAAGTGATTTTACACAGCGAAAACCACTCTGAATGAGGATAGTAACTGCACAATGAACTAATAAACTATTTAGAATTTGAAACAATAATCCAATGAGACTAGTCTTTCTGGGTGACTAACTTCCCCCGGTGGAACCAATTCTCATTATTTCATAATATTAATTATTTAATCATCTTCTAACACATGATGTTGGTCTTTGTCAGCGGGACACCAGGATAAATGATTTTTAATTCCCCTAGCAGGAAAAAAGCCCCTGCCCTTTTTTTTCCTTTAAATTTTTTATTGTTATGTTAATCATCATACATTACATCATTAGTTTTGGATGTAGTGTTCCATGATTCATTGTTTGTGCATAACACCCAGTGCTCCATGAAGAACGTGCCCTCTTTAATACCCATCACCAGGCTAACCCATCCTCCCACCCCCCTCCCCTCTAGAACCCTCAGGTTGTTTTTCAGAGTCCATCGTCTCTCATGGTTCGTCTCCCCCTCCGATTTCCCCCCCTTCATTCTTCCCCTCCTATCTTCTTCTTTTTTTTCCTTAACATATATTGCATTATTTGTTTCAGAAGTACAGATCTGTGATTCAACAGTCTTGCACAATTCACAGCGCTCACCGTAGCACATACCCTCCCCAATGTCTATCACCCAGCCACCCCCTCCCTCCCACCCCCCCCCCCCCCCACCACACCCCCCTTTTTTTTCTTCGATTAAAAAATTCTCCTATCAGTGAGGTCATATGATACATGTCTTTCTCTGATTGACTCATTTCACTCAGCATAACACCCTCCAGTTCCATCCACGTCGTTGCAAATGGCAAGATCTCATTCCTTTTGATGGCTGCATAATATTCCATTGTGTATATATATCACATCTTCTTTATCCATTCATCTGTCGATGGACATCTTGGCTCTTTCCACAGTTTAAGCCCCTGCCTTTTATATATCATCTTATGATGCAAAAATTGCAACAATAGTATTACAAGATAACTCATTTAAGGTAATGGTTATTAAACTCTGGTGAATGAGACTCTAATGAGAGTTCTATATCAACTCCTAGAAAAATGAACATGTGCACATCCCACACAATTTTGGGAAGTCTATAGGCTCAGGATGAGAACCCCCAACCTAAGGTGTAATTTGGAAGAGTCACTCATGTAAAGGACTGATGAAGACAATGACTCTGTGATCTGATTTAAGGAACATGTGAAGCATTACCTTGAAGGGGATCTTGGTTGTCAGTGTGTGTCCGTGGTAGATGATGGGCATCCCATCATCTCCATCCCAGCAGTCCAACTCCACGCTCCTGCAGCCTTGCAGGAGGACCTGTATGATCAACGAATAGATTCACCCCAGATGAGCAAATGGACACAGAGCCTCAAATTAAACCCAACAAATGCTTCTACATATCAGTGTTCATGTTTAGGGCTAAAGCAGAAGGGCATAACATCTAAAATAAAGCGTGCATTTTGGCCAAATGCCACAATGAATTAGGGGAGAGAACAAATTATGGTGGAAAGAGTGTTTACCAGAGCTCAATACTATTGGAAGGTAAAAAAAAAAAATTTAAAGATTTTATTTATTTGTCAGAGCGCAGGGGGCGGGGGAGAGAATAGGCAGGGGGAGAAGTAGGCAGAGCAGACAGAGGGAGAAGCAGACTCCCCTCTAAGTAGGAAGCCAGATGTGGGACTTGATCCCCTGACTCTGGGATCATGACCTGAGCCAAAGGCAGGCACTTAGCCAACTGAGCCACCCAGACATCCCTGGAAGGTAAATTTGATAGCAAAACCATATGACTATTTTCCCAGCAACTTTGGTCTCTCAAGGGACATACACAGGGTACATCCTGAAATGAGAGAGCGAGGCTAGGGCTCTACCTGGGCAAATGTGAGTGGAGGTGAAGGGGATGAGGTTGCAGGCCAAAGCAAACAAGGCCACCAATTCCTTAATGAACTGGCTAAACATTTGTATGACTCCAATCAGAATAAAATCTCCTCCATTTAGACCCAAATTCTGTCACTGGCTAATGCCTCTCCTGTGAACATAGAGCATGGCAGAAGAGTAGAAGCAAGCAGTCATCAAGGATTTGCCTTTCTGTCTAGTCCTAGAACAGAGGCAAATAATCCCTAAAGTCCCCTCTGCCATACCCACAGCAGTCATCAGGGATGAATCACAACACACGTGCCTCCTATCTCACAACCTCTTCAGTAAAGTGCTCCATTGCTGAATTAGGTAAGATGATACCTATTTGCTCCCCTAGATGGGGAGCCGGACGCAGAGCTCCTGGCACATGTGCTCGGGTTGCAGCTCTGTAATATATGCGTGCAGCAACCTCTTCCTCCATAGACTCTCTTTGTGAACTTTGTGAACTTAAAAGATTTCCATGTATTGGAAGGATAAGGCAAACCAAAAGGCGGATGTATCTGTGAATGGGCCAACTCAACTGATTTAAAACTCCATATAATTATTTCCAGGCGACAGCAATTCAATACTGTGGGTGAGTGGCCGCTAGAGTTACTGCAACAAAACTCAGTGGAATCCCTCCTATTTTAATCTTTTTTATGAGGTCCTTGCTAGATTCTTTCCATTGCATGGCATGCAGCACCCAGTCTTCCCAGGTGACCGATGGCCCAGATGGAACCGATTCTGGGGCCTAGACTCCAGAGGCTAAGAGCTTCTTCCAGCAGCTACAGTATCTAGAGGTATGTTGCTCTGGGTTGAGGACTGTGGTGTCGAATGACAGCAGGAGCTGGAGGCTGCTTCATCTCCGTGGTGAGCCACACTGGGGAGAAAGCTCGCTTGCTGACTGGCAGCACAGGAGATGGTTTTTCAGCATGAAAAGACTATGGGGCTTTCCGAAGTCGGCATGACATTAAGACCTCCACATAGGGCTAGAAGAAGAAAACTAGGGCTGGAAATTCCAGGTGAGAACAGGGCTTTTCCTCACTCCCGGTTTGTCCCGTGGAGGAAGGTGAGGAGGTAACTAGCAGTGCTGAGGGAAAGCAGAGACTGGTAAGAAATAAGCTACAAGGGATCTTCACACTGGGTTTAACCACATCTGAGTCTATTTGAGGGGTTCTTGTGCCTCATTCAAAGGCTGTGACAATCTCTACTCGGGGTGTAATATTAAGGAGTTAAAAAAACCTCTTGGAGGTCAAATAGGGAAGTGAGGTAGGACTTAAAGCTAGGACATTGGCCCCTGCCCATCTTCCTGGGAGAAACACACACACACACTGCACACACACACACACACACACACACACTTCATTTCTTTCCCCAAGAACTAGAACAATGGATTTCAAACTCCTTTTTAACCCTGGAATTCTCTGTGCAAATGGAGGGTCATATGTAAAGCACATAAGAAGAAGAGGACATTAGCTACAGTGGGGGCAGGGGATGGGGCCCTCCTACCCTCCTACTCTGCTGCTTGCTCCTCAATGTCCCCAGCTGAGGTCCCTCGATAGAACTTCTATTTTGAAAATCACTAAGGACATATCTTCATTTCATAATAAAAGTCCTTTAGAATTTAGAGTTTAAAACACAAATTCCATACCAGATGAGCTTTGGGACAGAAGTTTGACCCATGCTTGAGGAATATCCGGACTGATGTGGAGAACCAAGGAACCTCAACTCTGCTGGGTTTGTGTAAACGATGATAACTGTCATACTTGAACACCCTCCCTGCCCCACCCTTCCCAACCACACACTTGTATTCCTGGGGTCTAGCCTCGCTTTTCTTCCTGATTAACTCTTCTTGTAGGAGGTCAGAAAACGGGCAGCATAGATGAGGAAGTTGCAGAAGATATAACAGAGGCAACTGACATGCAGATCAATGAGAGTTGGTGTTAAGGTCAAAAGGATATGCCTTTTCTATTCCAGAGACCCTTAGGAGTTTCCAAGAACATCTGCACGAATTTAAGTGTGTAGGGACACTGCCTACAGTCTTTGTAAATTTTCGTACCGTAGGGATGGACTGATTGTCTAAAAAAATTTCAAATGAAAATAAACCATACTTTGAGATTAACTTCATAGAAATTCTGTTGCATTTTCTATTATGCTTTCCCACTATAATATATTGATTTATTTAGCATTTAGTGAAACGATTGATTTTCCCATGGGAAAATCTAATTTTAGTAGGAGTAGGTCAGACAAAGTAGGATTTAAAAGCTATGAGTCTCAAACGAATACCTTTTTTTTTTTTTTGCCTAGTATAAGGGTTAAATATAGATAAGAGGGAGGAAGAAAACAAAAAGAAGAAAACAACTGTACGTATAGGCAGTTTTCCCACACGTCATGTTTCCTCACATTTCACATGTAATAGCTGGTAAGTTCTTCAAAGGAGTCGGGGATCAGGGTTTTGTGACTTTGGGGGTTACATCAATAAGATTTAATGGAAATCACATGCCACGCGGAGTTCTGTACCTGACTGTAGAGTTCCACTGAGGACTCTCCTTTGAGCTGGTGGCCTGTGAGGTAGGTATTGTGTGAAGATTCAATGTAATAGTAGGAGAGGGGCAGCTGCAAGTCTTTAATGTTTTCCTGTGACTCATCATTTCTGGAGGCAAAATTATCTTTATCCATCAGAAACCTAGAGGAAACACATTTTCTTAGGCCTGCATAGGGAAAAGAGTTACTCTCAAATGATGGGCAAAAGAGACTTTAAAAGTTACCTTGCAAAGCCCTCAAATGACAGTAGTCCCTGATGACACATACTAACGCTAGGCTCGAACTTCTGCAAGGGACACAAAAAGAGTGTTATTTAGGTAAAGGAAACTAAGGGGAAAAAACCCACCATATCATTTTTTCAAGGTGTTCTGTTTTCATCAGGAAACATCTAAACCAAATATTTGAACTAACTTCGTTATGCAGTGGTAAGAGGCAGTGTTTTAGTCCCAAAGAAAACATCTATTATATGTGCGTTTATTATACGAAGCATATTTATTTGAGAGAAAAAGGGAGAGCGAGGAACTAGGATAAGGCTGATTCATACGAAAACAAACGGTTATCGGTGTGTTCCAGGGGAACATGGGGGTAAGCAGCTACCACAGAGCTGGGGAGAGGCGAAATGGGACGACTCAGCGGGAGTACTTGGTATGGTGCTCCCATGCAATAGTAGTAGAGTGAGCACCGGACCATGGGATCGTAATCTTACATCGTTAGCATTTCCAGTGATCAACTGCTGGGCAGCGAATCCACTGATTCCCAATCGGCTGACAAGGGAGGTTGAAAACCCAGACCGATCCTGCTGTATGTGGCATGGCCTGAACGAGTGTCCTAGCCCATCTCCTGCCACCCTCCGGAGGAAGCCATCATCGTATCTTCCCTGGCTACTGGGATAGCTTCCTACCCTGTCTTTCTGCTTCTACTTCATTCCCAGCACAGCTCACTTCCCAGTGGGGCCAGAGTGACTTCTTGAATACATAAATCAAATCCTGTTACTACCCTGCTCAAAAATTTCCAATAGCTTTCCATGTCACATTGACTGAAGTCAAATTCCTTACCACGGCCTAAAATACCCAGACGACTTGGCCACCTGTCTGGAATCACGTCTACCATTGTGCCTCTGGCTCATGGGGCTGCTATTCCACCAGCCTTTTCATTGTCTTGCTCCCGCCTGGGTCTTTGAGCTCGCTACTCCCTGCCTGGAATGCTCTTTCCTCAGACCTTCACGCGGCTTCTTGATTCAGGGCTCAGCCCCATTGTCACCTCCTCAGGGTGGCCTGTGCTTACTCCTCTCCGCCTCCCGCATCACTACGTCCCCTTACTCTGCTTGAGTTTTTCAGAATCCATCAATACCTGAAATTACATTCTATCTTTATTTATTGTCTGCCTCACCCACTAGGTGAAGGCCAGAACGTGATCTTATTTACTACTATATCCCAGGTCCTGGAAAGAACCTGGCCCGTAGGAGGAGCTAATAAATATTCGCTAAATGATCAAAGAAGTTGAAAACCTAGAATACTCATTTTATTAGATGTGCTAGAACAACAAGAAGGAATCATGTACTGATCTCTTTATGATAGTCACCAAGAGAAGGCTTGCAGTCTATGTTAACTGCATGTTAAATAAGAATGCATCCACTGGTATTTAATGAAACCCTTCTGTTTCTGCCCCAGACTTAAAGGCTCTGGAAAAAAGTATAGAAACAGTATGGTTAGCAGAAAATCATTAGAACAGTCAGAGGCTTTATACACACCTGCATATGAAATGGGTACATACCTGGATGATGCTGAGGATTTCATCATAAGTGCAGTGTTCTCCCTGGCAGTTGACAAGGAAGTCATTGAGCTGGAGTATGCCAACCCCAAAGATGCCCAGAGATGTGCTCTCGACCCCAGTGCCATTTGTCACGATACTTGCAGCAGCAATAGCATCAGATATCTGCCTCTGGTTGTCGGACAGCTGCTGTTTACTCTTAATGAACAACCCCAAGTCCGAGACATTTCTGGTCAATAAATCTGAAATAGAAGCACCCACAGAACATGGGCAAGCTAGCCAGAATCTTTCATAAAGTTCATTTTGGAGATAATGGTGTCGTGGAATTAGTCTCTTCACTCATCTGTCTACACAAGCCATCAAACTCAGTGCTTATTCCTGGCTTCACATAGTTGAGGAAACAAAAAATGAATCAATCAATTAAAAAAAAGAAACTAAGAGAGAACTAGGTCAGTGATCTTGAAAGCCCATGAGCTCAGGGTATTAAAAGAGAACTCACTGTACATTCAGTTGGGGACTTCAGGCTGAATTTGAACTTTGGTTTTTGAGAATAACTTTATTTTTACTTTTACAGACAGTGAAGAGGAACTCTTAAAATTACAGTTGTTTTGTACTTTACAAGTATAATTATAAACACTGGTGTGCAGGTTTTGGTGTGAAAATAAGTTTTCAGCTCGTTTGGGTAAATATCAAGGAGTATAATTGCTGGATTGGCTAGTAAGAGTATATTAAATTTTGTAAGAAACTGCCAAACTTCCAAAGTGGCTGTTCCATTTTACCTTTCCACCAGCCATGTTCCAGGTGTCCCACATTGGCACCAACTTTGGTATGGCCATTTTAATTCTTGCCACTTTGGAAGAGAAGCTGGCAGTTTCTTACAGGGCTAAAGATGGGCTTTCTCATATGATCCAGCAACTGCCTTCCCAGGTGTTTACCAAAAGGAGTTGAAAACTTATGTCCACACAAAACTTGCACACAAATGTTTATAGTATCTTTATTCATAACTGCTAAAAATTGGAAGCAACCAAGATGTTCTTCAAAAGGTGGATAAACAAATGGTGATACATCCACACGATAGAGTATTATTCAGTGATAAAAAGAAATGAGCTATCGAGCCATGAAAAAACACAGGGGAACCTTGAATACACCTTGCTAAGAGAAAGAAGCCAATCTGAAAAGACTACATATGAACTGTATGATTCCAACGATAAGACATTCTGGAAAAGACAAAACTGTGGAGACAGTAAAAAGAGGTTCAGAGGTAAGGTGGGAAGAATGACCAGGCAGAGAACAGGGGATTTTGTATGACACTGCAATGGTAGCTACAGATCATTATACTTTTGTCAGAACCCATAGCATGTACAATACAAACAGTGAACACTAAACTATGGACTTCAGTTAATAATAATATATCAATATCAGCTCAACTGTCACAAATATACCATGCTAATAATGCAAGATATTAATAATAGGAAAAACAGTGTATGTGTGTGTGGGGAGGGTACGGTGGACCCTTCAACAACACAGGTTTGAACTGTGTGGGTCCACTTGTATGCAGATCTTTTTGATAAACACAGTATAATACTGTAAATGGATTTTATCTTCCTTATGATTTTCTTCATAATAATTTCTTTTCTCTAGCTTATTTAATTATAAGACTATAGTATATAACACACACATATTATATATATATATATATATATATATATATATATATATATATACACACACACACAAAATATGGAGTAATCAACTTATCGTTATGTTATCCGTAAGGATTTTCTGGTCAAGAGCAGGCTATTAATAGTTAAATTTGGGGGGAGCCAAACATTAACATGTGGATTTCTGACTGTGTGGGGGATTGGCACCCTTAACCCTTGTCCTGTTCAGGAGTGAACTGTGTATGGGAATTCTCTGTACTTTTCAATCATTTTTCTGTAAACCTAAAACCGCTCTAGAAAAATAATGTCTATTAATTTTTTAACAAGTGCAACTACTTGACTAATCCATAGTTATGCATGTTTTGTGACTAGAGTTGAAAAAATTTAATAGCCTTAGTTGAGGACAGTGTAAGTTTTTGAGTAATAAAAAAGCAGCTGTATAAAAGAGGACAGTTTGTTTTTGCTTCTTTGCGTTTCTAGTCTCCAGAGAGAACAGAAGAGCAAACTAATGGGCTTACCATGCATCAGTGGTGGTGATCATAGTGGTGGTGGTGATCATAGTGGTGGTGGTGAGCGGGGCATAGGAGGCAGACATTCCAGGTTACACTCAGAAAAGTGTCCTGGATGCTGAGCAGGGGTGCTCTGCTCAGGTCACTAAAGATCTTCTTGTCAAAGGGCAGGCAATTCCCACCCTGGGGCTGAGCACCTGTCGGCCTGCAGGCAGGGAAACATTGGTGGTGCACCACACACCTACTGGACATTTGGACATGGGTGAGAGAGGGTTTTTGATTGTCAGAAGGACTGGAAGTCTCTGTTGATTAAATATTCTGGAATGCCTAAACAGACTCCCACAATGACAAATTTCCTTGTCGAAAATGCCAACAGTCCCCATCCCTAAGACAACTTGAAGGAATCCTCAAAGTGTCCCCCCTTCTGCAGGTACCAGCACGCCACGTGGGACAGGCTGAGGGGCTGTGTGACTGGATTTCCAACCTTCGTTTTTAGGTAGAAAGGTCTCCACGGAAATATTACATGGTTGCACAAACCTAGATCAGGCTGAAGGTCGCTGGTGTTTTCGTCGATTGTTAGGTTGGTATAGAGGGGGGCCGACTCGGAGCCGGCTCGGTTGCAGGGCACGGCGTAGATGTCAAAGAGATCCTTCAGGTCCTTGCGGCTCCTCACGCTGGGCGGGGAATGGAAAACACTCCCGATTAGTATTGCCGCAAAAACGTGGGGCTGAGAAAGCCTCAGAAGAAAGCACGCCGTACCTGAATGATTTGAACAGCTCAACGAATTCAACAAAACTCATGTTACTGTCTGAAACCATGAAGCTCTGAAAACCCTTCATTCCTCCTTTGATCCTCCCGTGCCCGCTACTGCTGCTCCAAGCACTGCAACAAAGACATTTGGCCTTAACAGGCAAACCGGGGCCGGCGCGTCCTTCTGCCCCAACGGGCGCCCTCTGGGGAGCAACACCAGCGAAAAGATGGACCGCAAGTCATTCAAGATTGAGGCTCTTTTATGGACTCTCTTGTCATTTCTCTCAAAATTAATCCACATTGTGTCAGAGTAAATAAGACATATGATGCAGCAAAACCACTTCATGTTTATAGGCTATGTAATAAGGCCACAAGGCTAGGGTTAATATCCTTACACTACCCAAACAGCTCTTTGAAATCACAGGTCAATGGGAGGACACAACTTGAACTCAATGTTTCTGAAGAAAAGTCATTTTTTCAAAAGTGCCTATGCTTTTTCAAAAGCACAACCTGTGGAAAAATCTGCACATTCTTTCCTATATTCTAAATTACAGAAACATGTTCAGGAAGAAAGTCCTGAACGTATCAATGTCTTCTCTTTTCCCTTTCTTAACCAGTTATTAGATGAAAACAAG
Source organism: Callorhinus ursinus (assembly GCF_003265705.2). Lineage (NCBI taxonomy): Eukaryota > Metazoa > Chordata > Mammalia > Carnivora > Otariidae > Callorhinus > Callorhinus ursinus. The sequence goes on from NW_027397082.1 coordinate 24,490,430, forward strand.
GAAGGGCTTTTAATACTAATGGAAAATGTGAGTCACAAAAATATTAAGAATGGAAAGAAGCCAATTCTGCCTAGAACATATCTGCACCTGCCAAGGCTGTATATTCAATATAAAAATATCAGTCCACTTGGTCAAAACTCAGTCTAGCTGTTTCACAACACTATTATTTTCTATACTGGTTCCCTGACAGGATAGTATAAGAAATGTTTTGACTGGTCTTTAGTCAAATCAATAAACACGATCTTTTCTTTCTTTTCTTTCTTTCTTTCTTTCTTTTCATTTTTGTTTTTTGGGCTTTATTATTTTTTTACTTTTGAAATATTTCAAATATATAAGAAAGTATAGAGACTATTGTAATGAATAGCCAGTTTATACTGAATCTTCCTAACAGTGTTTATTCGTGGAGAATTATTTTGTGTTGATATCTGAAAGTCACCTCTGTACATGGAAGAGTATTACAAAGGATGGATTTGTAGTTGTTTGTAGGCATGGGCTGTTGATCCCCAAAGTGGTGTTGGAAGCAACAGGTGGAGGTTTAGGAAGAGGAAAAAGGTCTGACAAAGTTGCTTATCATTTGCATTTAAGCAAGTATGTTCCCTGTGTTCCTCCCTTCTCGTTCTGGGTCAGCCACTGTCTGCAGGAACCCTTCTCCCTTAGACTTTAGGGAACTGTCCACTCTCTCCTCTTCTAAGGCTCAGCCTTGCTTTCTCCTTGAACAGCATTTGGGCTAATTTTTCTTTTCTGGCCTTGTCTTATCTTTTGGTTTTAGCTTACTTGGTGGGCACTGACCCCTGTCCTCTTGTGGGAGGGCCCGATGATCTTGCATCTGGCATGTTAGTTCTACCTCTTTGAAAAGATTTTCCTCCCTTACTCTGTCCTTCCCATTCCTGTTCCTGAGTGATTGAAATAAAGGGAAAGCCACTTCATCCAAGTTCTCTCTGGGTATTTTATTTACTCAGGACACTGTAGAGGCTGAAATATAAAGAGTTCTGATACTTTGTAGCTTTTCCTTTTGTTACAAACCTAAACTTGCCAAAAAGTTGCAAGAGTGGTACAAAGAATTCCCATGTACCTTTGACCCAGTTTCACCAAGTGTAGAAATCTGAATGTATAGAGCTTAAACTATGTTCATTATTCACATCGTGAAAGAAGGCTTCCCTGTAAAAGATGATTTACTGTAGGATTCTTATCAGTAGCAAACTTCCTTGAGAGAGAGAGAGAGAAAGTGTGTGTGTGTGTGTGTGTGTGTGTATGTATGTGCATGTGTGAGTGTGTAATTAACGTTTCCAAAGCCAGTGTCTGCACAGACCCATTTCCTCCTACCACTCCTCTGTTCAATAAAGAGTACCTGTTTTATCTTGGTTCTGTCTGGAACCTCTGCATTTCTTAAACTTTTTGGGGGGTTGAGGAAGAAGGTATGGCATTCTAATTCCTTTGTTTTGCTTTCTTAATATTATTTCATCTGAGAGGGTAGATGTTTCAAATCTGTACTTTGCATGGACCTTATAAAATAATTTACTATAACACTAGCTTTAGAATTATACCTTAACATACCTAACTTGCTCTAATACATTCATTTCTCCAGACAGGTGTATCTTGTCTTATATAGAGAAGAGTATTAAATATATTTTACCTAACAGCAAAGGGTAAAGTGGCTTACTTTAAAACTTACTTTATTCCTCAGTTAGAACAGTGCTATCCAACAGAATTTTTTGCAATGATAGAAATGTTCTCTTTCTGCATTGTGCAGTATAGCAGCCACTGGCCACTTGTAGCTAAGAACACTTTTAATGGGCATAGTGTGATCGAGGAACTGAATTTTAAATTTTATTTAATTTTTATAGACTTAAAATCAAATTTAAAGAACCATCTTTTTTCCCCCGCTGTGGCCAGTGGTTACTATATTCGACAAGGCAGCTTCAGAAAATCACAGCTTGGGTTTTGTTAGTGCTACTGAAGGATTGGTCTGTCAAATAATTAGGTTAGGAGCAATTATAGTAATGCGAGAAGACAGGAGTGTAAAATCAGGAAAATTAGAAGCATTTAAAAATAGGGTTTTTTTTCAGTTTTCAGTGTAACTGTTAAGTCAAAATTAGAGACAGTCTTTACACAGAGCACTGGAAGATGATGCCCTTCTACATAACTTGAATGATGTGAAGGGTCCTTCTGTTTTATCATGTTAAGGCCCCACCTGGACGGGCTCTTGTTTGAAGAAGACAGCACAGGGGAGGACACTGGCCTGATGGGAGATGATGTCCCGGCAGACAAGTTAGGAGACCCAGCTGTGGTCAAAGAGTGGGCTCTTCTGGAAGGCAGAGTGTTAGGAGGGCTCGTGAAGGCATTTGCCTCTGTGAGAGAGAAACACAGAAACCAGACAATGACGCCAGGTTATCCTTTCCCTCGAAATCAAAGAAACACCAAAGCTGTTTCTGAATGTCTGAGCAAATCCCTCTATGTAAGCAATTGCTATACAAGAAGCATCAAAATATTCTGAGGAGTGGACTCATGTGGTGGGTTCTCAACCTTGGCTGCAGATCAGAATGATTTGGGGAGCTTAAAAATATAGAGATGTTCAGAGAGTGTTAGACTCAGTGGGGCTGGGGTGCCACCAGGGCATCCAGATATTTTTAAAAAATAATCTCAGCCGTGGTTGAGAATCACTGCTCTGGTCTAATCCACCACATTGATTTTGTATATCTCATATCTTTTGTCCATGAGGCCAAGTTAATTAATGAGAATTTTCTTCCAAGCACACTGAGCTTGCAGAAGTACCTCTTGGGTTCTACTATCTAGTTAAATACAAAGATAAGTATATTTAGGGGCGCCTGGGTGGCTCAGTCGTTAAGCGTCTGCCTTCGGCTCAGGTCATGATCCTGGGGTCCTGGGATCAAGACCCGCATCGGGCTCCCTGCTCAGTGGGAAGCCTGCTTCTCCCTCTCCCACTCCCCTTACTTGTGTTCCCTCTCTTGCTGTGTCTCTCTCTGTCAGATAAATAAATAAAATCTTTAAAAATAAATAAAGATAAGTATACTTAACAAGACAAATAGTTCTGTTAAGAATGTCCACAGTACTTAAATCACAGTTGAAAACCAAATGCATATTTTCCCTATAAAACAACAACAACCAAACCCTCAGATGTTGGTAGGGGGCTTTACCAGATTCTTCTTGCTCATTCATGTCTTGAGGGTCGGAACCACTCCGGCTGCGACTCTCCCTGTGCATTTTGCTCTTCCGCGTGGCCATCTCGTCGTCAGCCGCCTCTCCACTCTCACCCTGGGGACACACACGTGCCAATATTCCTCGTTCTGGGTTTCTCTCCCTCCCGGCACTGCTGCGGTTCAGGCAGGACCCTATTTTCTGACTGCCCCACCTTCCACACGCCCCCCACCCCAAACCAGTACAGACCCCTGTGAAGGCTGACCCAGGAGTCTCACGTTACACTATCCCACTTGTTTTTCCCGATATAGCAGCACTCCCTGGGGGAGGTGGCTGACAAGAGCAGACACACAGCCCCTGGCATCTCTACGTAGAGACCAAATTATGAAGCAGACAAAGCTTGGCTTAGGCATCAACAGCCTTTCATACACAAAATGTGGGACTTTTTCTAGATAACCATGGAGAAAATACACTATCATGTTATAGTGATAATCTCCATATAATGAATATAGAATATGTAGTGGTAACTAACCAAATATTTTCTGTCATGGTAAAAACCATAAATTCTACCACTTTAACCATTTTTAAGTGTACAATAGAGTAGTGCTAACTCTATGTGCTTTGCTGTGCAGATCTCTAGAACTCTTTCCTCTTACAAAACTGAAACTCTAGACGCAATGAAAAACGGGTTCCCCTTTGCCCTTTCCCCCCAGCCCCTGGCATCCACCATCCTACTTTCTGTTTCCAAGAGCTTGACCACTCTAGGTACCTCATCTAAGTGGAATCATGCCACATTTGTCCTTTTGTGACTGGCTTATTACACTTAGGGTGATGTCCTTCAGGTTCACCCACATTGTCGCGTGCCAGGAACTCCTTCTTTTTTGAAGGCTGAACACTATTCCATTATATGTATACCTCACCTTTCCTTGATCTTTCATTCATGGATGGACATTTAGGTTGCTTCTCTTGATACTGTATTTTAAGTTGTATTCTACATTGAGCATTTTGGCCTTTTAAGACCTTTATAACCGGATCCCTGGTCTTTTTAGCCTTTGCTTGCCACCACAGAGCCTATGCTCCAGCATGGAGCATGAACCCAGAACTCCGCATGCTTCCCTGCACAAGCCGTCTTTCGTGCTTCCCTCCCGCCACCTCTGCCAGAAATGCTCCCCTCCCGCCCTCACATCGCTGTCTGTCTGATCCTTCAAGACCCATCTGTCGGCTTCCCTGCGAAGCCTCTCCTGTCTGCATCCTGGCCCTGGATCTTCCTTATGTCTGCTCCCATAGCACTCTGTAGATGGCTTAACCATGACTCCTACCGAGTCCTCACTGTTTGAGGCCCCTGACTTTTTCAGGTGTTGACACAATTCCCAACACTGGGCCTGGCACCAGGAGGTGCTTGGCAAGTGCTTGCATTTCATTTGTTCCATCTTGTCCCCACCCCAAATGCGCTAAGGTGATGTAGACCATACAACAGTCCTGGATGATGGGGTCTGAGGCGTCATAAATAACACTCTACCCTTATAAGGGTTTTCTTCTTTTTCTTGGTGGTGCTTATGCCCAAGGTGTTGTTTCTCTGCACACTGGGCTTCTCAGCACTCTTTGCGGATATCCCAAGGCTGGGATTGCGCGTACTCCATCGCCGGCCACCAAACAGCTCCACAGCATGAGCCAAAGTTGGGCCCTCATACCGTCCGTCCTCCTGTAAGAGAATCACATTCTGAATGCATGAAGGAACAGCAAGCAATGGGGAAGTCAACAGATGAATGGCTTCTAGTAAATTCCCAGAGGTGGAGGAGCACAGGCAGTTACGGAAGACTAGAGATCTGGCCACCCAAGTGGCCCTGTGTCCTAACTGTCAGACTCTGTTGGGAGTCTCATCACATCCTGTTGTCCTGGTCACATCCCTGCTGAGTTCCAAGGATGTGCTACGGGCAAGTGGGATGAATATAGACTTCCCTTCCCAGTTTCAGAGGTTACATTCCAGAATTACCACTGTAGGAATATTCAGGAAAGGTTTTTCTTTTTTTATTGTTGTTGTTTGTTTTTTACCTAGTTTGATGCTTGGGACAGTATGACTTGAAATACAGAGTATGTGGCATTTACTTCAGAGGGTTCTGGGAGATAACCACAGAGAAAACATATTATTAAATAGTTGGTGCACACCTGAAACTAATGTAACATTATGTGTCAACAACTATACTCAGTAAAATAAAGAAAGAAAATAGCTGGGCTGCTGTCCTCTTGAGTGACTGATAACCAAGGATAGAGAGCCCAGGGCACTGAGAACACCATGCATATTATGATGCTGTGAACAGCGAGAAGATCCTTGTCTTGAAGCAGGCATGCTTCTCCCCAGGTAACTCTGAGCTACATGCACTGGGGAGCAGCAGGGATTTACTCATTAAACAACTGCCAACAATTCTCCCTCTAAGTCAGGGAGGCTGGTTAATAAAACCACAAAAAGTCATGTACGAATTAAAGCCAATATGGATGAAATTTCACAGGTTGTATAAAATGGACCTTTTAAAATTAATTTCCATAATTTACTGTCTTTACTTTCTGCAAGCTTTTAAGGCCAGCTCTCCTTTGCAACTCCAAAGAGGAGCTTGTAAATAGGTTTGCTTTGTTGTAGATGCTCTGTAAATAATAAAGGGTCTTTGTGTGTGTGTGTGCTGGCTCCTTCACCCTAACGTTCAATTGCTATCTCATTTTATGATTTGAGGTGTGACCTCCCACTTCCTGCATCCTGTTATGGATCCCAGGATGCTGAGTGACTTGGATGCTTGATGTGGGAAATCTTTTGGTGATCTCTGATGGACATCTGGGATTTATGCCTTCTATTAATCATTTCTCTTTTCTCTAACCATACCTCAATTTTACTGTATCTCTTTCCACTGAATACAGTCTTTTTTTTAAAAAGATTTTATTTATTTATTTGAGAGAGAGAGAGAGATAGGGAATGCACACTAGCTGGGCGGTGAGGGGCACAGGGAGAGGGAGAAGCAGGCTCCCTGATAAGCAGGCAGTCCAATGGTGGGCTGGATCCCAGGACCCTGAGATCATGACCTGAGAGAAAGGCAGACACTTAACCGAATGAGACACCCAGGAGGCCCTGGATACAGTCTTGAGTTTATCAATCAAGATGAAACATCTTCCCTTGACCAATGGTTGGCATAAGATCCAAATAAGTCAATCTGAATCTCCCTCCCTGAAAAATGAATCTTGAATACAATGCTACTGAGAATGAAGGTTGGAGATCATTCTTTCCTGATGCAGGCCTATTCCCTGTGAACAAGTCACTATAATTGACTTTAAAGTGGAATCAACATTTCATGCCACAATTTCATAAATAAATTTTAACTACCTTATTGAATATCATATGCTGAAAGAAATTTTGTAAAAATGTTATCTATGGGTTTTAACTAACACTTTAAAAATTTAATAGATCCCATCATTAAAATTTAAAACTTCTGCTCTGGAAAAAACATTGTCAAGAGAATTAGAAGATAAGCCACAGACTGGGAGAAAATGTTTGCCAAAGAAACATCTGATAAAGAACTGTTATCCAAAATATACAATGAATGAAAGTGAGGGGGGAGGAGCAAGATGGCAGAGGAGTAGGAGACCTGGATTTCGTCTGGTCCCAGGAATTCAGCTGGATGGGGATCAAACCATTCTGAACACCTACGAACTCAACAGGAGATCGAAGAAAAGAATAGAAGCAACTCTCTGAATAGAAAAGCGACCACTTTCTGGAAGGTAGGACGTGCGGAGAAGTAAATCCGAGGTGATATTTGGGAGGATAGATGGTGGGGAAGGGGGCCTCCGCCAGCTGCTTCTGGCAAGTGATAGAGCAGCGGAACACAAAATCGGAACTTTTAGAAGTTGGCTCCACTGAGGGACGTCGCTCCAGTGGCTAAGTGGGGGGTGGAATCCCCTCTGGGACAGTGTGGTCTCAGGACCCTTGGGGTCACAGAAAGACCGGGGGTGCCTGAGTGCGGCACAAAGCTCCCAGGTATCGGAGCAGGGAAGTTGGCTGCAGGGATGGAGCCGAGGAGCGGGCTCGCAGCTCGCGGTTGCCATAAATGGGGATCCGTGGCACAGTCGGGCCACTGCTCCTCCAGCAGGGACCCAACAAGCAGCAGATCTGGGGAGACTCCCCTTCCTCCCTCGGGCGGAGCGGCGTGGGAGCTCACCGCAGGGATCTGCTGGGTTTGGAGACTCCACATGGGGTCATGTGCCAGAGATAGAAACGCTCAGTCACAGGCCAGGTGAGCACGGAGTGCAGCCGGAGACCAGGTGGACAGGAGTGACTGACTGCTTTTCTCTGGGGGCGCACTGAGTAGTGAGGACCTGAGTTCTCAGCTCCTCTGGGGCGGAGATTGGGAGGCCGCCATTTTCACTCTCGTCCTCCAAACCTGTACCAAAAACTTGCAGGGAACAAAAGATCCCGGAGAGCAAGCCTGAGCAGATTACTTAGCTGAGACCTACAAGGGCGGGGCAATTCTGCCTCCGGCAAAGACATTTGGGAACCACGGCAACAGGCCCCTCCCCCAGAAGATGAGCAAGAACAGCCGCCCAAGACCAAGTTTACAGATCAATGAGAATTGCAAAAGTCCAGCGCTAGGGGAATACTGCACATAGAATTCATGGCTTTTTTACCATGATTCTTTAGTCTTTCAAAGTTAATTTTTTTAATTTTCTTTTTTTTTTGAAATTTTCTTTTCCCCTTTTTCAACCATCTTATCAATCCCTTTTTAAAAAAATCTTTTTTATTTTTCATTTTTAGAGTCATATTCTATCCCTTCATAGTAGTTAACCTTATTTTTGGTGTATATATACATACATATATATATATATACACATATATATATGTGTATATATATATGTTGTTCTTGCTTTAAAATTTTGGGATACAGTTTCTTCTAACAGACCAAAATATACCCTAAATCTCTAGTGTATGGCTTTGTTCTAGTCTCCTGCCTGATCACATTCTTTCCCCCCCTTCTTTTTAATTCCTCTTCTTTCTTTTTTCAACCAACTTCTTATCTTAAAATTCCTTTTATAAAATCTTTTATAATTTACATCTTTACAGTCATATTCCATCCCTTCATCATATTTACCCTTATTTTTGTACATATATAAGTTTTTCTTTCTTTAAAATTTTGGGAGGCACTTTATTCTAACAGACAAAAATACGCCCAAAATCTAGTCTGTGGCACTGATCTATGCACCAGCCTGATCATATTTGATCATATTCTTTTTTTTTCTTATCTTTTTCTTTTTCTTTTTTCTTTCTTTCCCTTTCTTTCCCCCCAGTTTCGGGTCTCTTCTAATTTGTTTAGTGTATATTTTTCTAGGGTCGTTGTTACCCTGTTAGCATTTTGTTCTCTCATTTATCTATTCTCCTCTGGACAAACTGACAAGATGGAAAAAAAATCACCTCAAAAAAAAAAAAAAAGAACGAGAGGCAGTACTGACTGCCAGGGACCTAATCAATATGGACATTAGTAAGATGTCAGAACTATAGTTCAGAATCATGATTTTAAAGATACTAGCTGGGCTTGAAAAAAGCATGGAAGATATTAGAGAAACCCTTTCTGGAGAAATAAAAGAACTAAAATCTAACCAAGTCAAAATCAAAAAGGCTATTAATGAGGTGCAATAAAAAATGGGGGCACTAACTGCTAGCATAAATGAGGCAGAAGAGAGAATTAGCGATATAGAAGACCAAATGATGGAAAATAAAGAAGCTGAGAAAAAGAGAGATAAACAACTACTGGATCATGAGGGCAGAATTCGAGAGATAAGTGATACCATAAGACGAAACAACATTAGAATAATTGGGATCCCAGGAGAAGAAGAAAGAGAGAGAGAGGCAGAAGGTATATTGGAGCAAATTATAGCAGAGAACTTCCCTAATTTGGGGAAGGAAACAGGCATCAAAATCCAGGAGGCACAGAGAACCCCTCTCAAAATCAATAAAAATAGGTCAACACCTCGACATCTAATAGTAAAACTTAACGAGTCTCAGAGACAAAGAGAAAATCCTGAAAGCAGCTCGGGAGAAGAGACATGCAACCTGTAATGGTAGAAACATTAGATTGGCAACAGACCTATCCACAGAGACCTGGCAGGCCAGAAAGGACTGGCATGATATCTTCAGAGCACTCAATGAGAAAAATATGCAGCCAAGAATACTATATCCAGCTAGGCTGTCATTGAAAATAGAAGGAGAGATAAAAAGCTTCCAGGACAAACAAAAACTAAAGAAATTTGCAAACACAAAACCAGCCCTCCAAGAAATATTAAAAGGGGTCCTCTAAGCAAAGAGAGAGCCTAAAAGCAGCATAGACCAGAAAGGAACACAGACAATATACAGTAACAGTCACCTTACAGGCAATACAATGGCACTAAATTCACAACTTTCAATAGTTACCCTGAATGTAAATGGGCTAAATGCCCCAATCAAAAGACACAGATTATCAGACTGAATAAAAAAACAAGACCCATCGATATGCTGTCTGCAAGAGACTCATTTTAGACCCAAAGACACCCCAGATTAAAAGTGAGGGGGTGGAAAACCATTTACCATGCTAATGGACACCAAGAGAAAGCTGGGGTGGCAATCCTTCTATCAGACAAATTAGATTTTAAACCAAAGACTGTAATAAGAGATGAAGAAGGACACTATATCCTACTTAAAGGGTCTATCCAACAAGAAGATCTAACAATTGTAAATATCTATGCCCCGAACATGGGAGGAGCCAATTATAAGCCAATTAATAACAAAAGCAAAGAAACACATTGACAACAATGTAATAATAGTGGGGGACTTTAACACCCCCCTCACTGAAATGGACAGATCATCTAAGCAAAAGATCAACAAGGAAATAAAGACTTTAAATGACACACTGGACCAAATGGACTTCACAGATATATTCAGAACATTCCATACTAAAGCAACAGAATACCCGTTCTTCTCTAGTGCCCATGGAACATTCTCCAGAATAGATCACATCCTAGGTCACAAATCAGGTCTCAACCGGTACCAAAAGATTGGGATCATTCCCTGCATATTTTCAGACCACAATTCTTTGAAACTAGAACTCAATCACAAGAGGAAAGTCGGAAAGAACTCATATACATGGAGGCTTAAGAGCATCCTACTACAGAATGAATAGGTCAACCAGGAAATTAAAGAAGAATTAAAAAAATTCATGGAAACCAATGAAAATGAAAACACAACTGTCCAAAATCTTTGGGATGCAGCAAAGGCAGTCCTGAGAGGAAAGTATATAGCAATACAAGCCTTTCTCAAGAAACAAGAAAGGTCTCAAATACACAACCTAACCCTACACCTAAAGGAGCTAGAAAAAAAAAACAGCAAATAAAGCCTAAACCCAGCAGGAGAAGAGAAATAATAAAGACGAGAGCAGAAATCAATGAAATAGAAACCAAAAGAACAGTAGAACAGATCAATGAAACTAGGAGCTGGTTCTTTGAAAGAATTAATAAGATTGATAAACCCCTGGCCAGACTTATCAAAAAGAAAAGAGAAATGACCCAAATCAACAAAATCATGAATGAAAGAGGAGAGATCACAACCAACACCAAAAAAATACAAACAATTATAAGAACATATTATGAGCAACTCTATGCCAGCAAATTAGATAACCTGGAAGAAATGGATGCATTCTGGGAGATGTATCAACTACCAAAACCGAACCAGGAAGAAATAGAAAACCTGAACAGACCTATAACCACTAGGGAAATTGAAGCAGTCATCAAAAATCTCCCAAGAAACAAAAGCCCAGGGCCAGATGGCTTCCCAGGGGAATTCTACCAAACATTTAAAGAAGAATTAATACCTATTTTTCTGAAACTGTTCCAAAAAATAGAAATGGAAGGAAAACTTCCAAACTCGTTTTATGAGGCCACCATTACCTTGATCCCCAAACCAGACAAAGACCCCATCAAAAAGGAGAACTACAGACCAATATCCTTGATGAACATGGATGCAAAAATTCTCACCAAAATACTAGCCAATAGGATCCAACAGTACATTAAAAGGATTATTCACCACGACCAAGTGGGATTTATCCCTGGGCTGCAAGGTTGGTTCAACATCCGCAAATCAATCAACGTGATACAATACATTAACAAAAGAAAGAACAAGAATCATATGATCCTCTCAATAGATGCAGAAAAAGCATTTGACAAAGTACAGCATCCTTTCTTGATCAAAACTCTTCAGAGTATAGGGATAGAGGGTACATATCTCAATATCATAAAAACCATCTATGAAAAACCTATAACAAATATCATTCTCAATGGGGGAAAATCTAAGAGCTTTCCTCCTAAGGTCAGGAACGCGGCAGGGATGTCCACTCTCACCACTGCTATTCAACATAGTATTAGAAGTCCTAGCCACAGCAATCAGACAACAAAAAGAAATCAAAGACATCCAAAATGGCAAAGAAGAAGTCAAATTCTCACTCTTTGCAGATGATATGATACTTTATGTGGAAATCCCAAAAGACTCCACCCCAAAACTGCTAGAACTCATACAGGAATTCAGTAAAGTGGCAGGATATAAAATCAGTGCCCAGAAATCAGAGGCATTCCTATACACCCACAACAAGACAGAAGACAGAGAAATTAAGGAGTCAATACCATTTACAATTGCACCCCAAACCATAAGATACCTAGGAATAAATCTAACCACAGAGGCAAAGGATCTGTACTCAGAAAACTATAAAATACTCATGAAGAAATTGAGGAAGACACAAAGAAATGGAAAAACGTTCCATGCTCATGGATTGGAAAAACAAATATTGTGAAGATGTCAATGCTACCTAGAGCAATCTACACATTCAATGCAATCCCCATCAAAATACCATCCACTTTTTTCAAAAAATGGAACAAATAATCCTAAAATTTGTATGGAACCAGAAAAGACCCCGAATAGCCAGAGGAATGTTGAAAAAGCAAAGCAAAGCTGGTGGCATCACAATTCTGGACTTCCAGCTCTATTACAAAGCTGTCCTCATCAAGACAGTATGGTACTGGCACAAAGACAGACACATAGATCAATGGAACAGAATAGAGAGCCCAGAAATGGACCCTCAACTCTATGGTCAACTAATCTGTGACAAAGCAGGAAAGAATGTCCAATGGAAAAAAGACAGTCTCTTCAACAAATGGTGTTGGGAAAATTGGACAGCCACATGCAGAAGAATGAAACTGGACCATTTCCTTACACCACACACAAAAATAGACTCCAAATGGTTGAAAGACCTAAATGTGAGACAGGAGTCGATCAAAATCCTAAAGGAGAACACAGGCAGCGACCTCTTCGACCTCAGCTGCAGCAACTTCTTCCTAGAAACACCGCCAAAGGCAAGGGAAGCAAGGGCAAAAATGAACTATTGGGACTTCATGAAGATAAAAAGCTTTTGCACAGCAAAAGAAACAGTCCCCAAAACCAAAAGACAACCGACAGAATGGGAGAAAATATTTGCAAATGACATATCAGATAAAGGGCTAGTATCCAAAATCTATAAAGAACTCCTTAAACTCAGCACCCAAAGAACAAATGATCCAATCAAGAAATGGGCAGAAGACATGAACAGACATTTTTCCAAAGAAGACATCCAAATGGCCAACAGACACATGAAAAAGTGCTCAACATTGCTTGGTATCAGGGGAATCCAAATCAAAACCTCAATGAGATATCACCTCACACCAGTCAGAATGGCTAAAATTAACAGGTCAGGAAACAAGAGATGTTGGTGGGGATGCGGAGAAAGGGGAACCCTCCTACACTGTTGGTGGGAATGCAAGCTGGTGCAACCACTCTGGAAAACAGTATGGAGGTTCCTCAAAAAGTTGAAAATAGAGCTACCATATGATCCAGCAATTGCACTACTGGGTATTTACCTCAAAGATACAAATGTAGGGATCCGAAGGGGTACGTGCATCCCGATGTTTATAGCAGCAATGTCCACAATAGCCAAACTGTGGAAAGAGCCTAGATGTCCATCGACAGATGAATGGATAAAGAAGATGTGATATATATACACAATGGAATATTATGCAGCCATCAAAAGGAATGAGATCTTGCCATTTGCAA